>NC_045128.1:38267884-38867884 GCF_007655135.1 Punica granatum | reverse complement strand
AAGGGTATGATATTTTTTTTCCCGGTAGAATAAGGGTATGATATTGCTCACTCACTCGAGAAGTTTTCTTTTTCATTATTTTTCCTTTAAAAAAATCTGAGATATTGAGCTTAGTGAAAGGTTTATCTCCTAATTTTTTTACACTTTTACTGGAGTAGGAAGCGATAGAACACATGTTCATCTAAAATTTAAACTAATAAGTGATAGTAACTAAACTTCTAATATTCAAATCAAAAGTTTAAATTGATAGGTGATAGTAGCTAAACTTCTTAAGACATATGGGATCCATAACAAATTCAATTTTCACATGTGAGAATTCTGATGGTGCTTCATTCTTCTTTCTTGTATAGTGACCTTCATGCTTTAAGCAAGGGTACTTAGGGCCCGTTTGGTTCATGAAACAAGGAGTAATTGGAATTAGAACAGAGTATTTCGATTATCGGTGTTTGGTTTGGGGAAAAAGAAAATTGATTCCCTTGTACATAAAATTGATTCCACATAATGGGAATCATCCACTCCTTGGAATCTGAAAACTAACAAAATGTTAAGACTACTATATATGAAAGTCCTCGAGCAAGGACAACATCGTAGTAGTAGTAAAGGTCGTAATGCCAGAGGAATCATTACCGCAGGGCATAAAGGGGGAGGTCATAAGCGTCTATGCTGTAAAATCGATTTTCGACGGAATGAAAAAGACATATATGGTAGAATCGTAAGCATAGAATACGACCCTAATTGAAATGCATACATTTGTCTCATACACTATGGGGATGGTGAGAAGAGATATATTTTATATCCCGGAGGGATTATAATTGGAGATACCATTGTTTCTGGCATAGAAGTTCCTATAAAAATGGGAAATGTCATGCCTTTGACCGATATGCCCTCAGGCACGGCCATACATAACCTAGAAATCACACTTGGAAAGGGTGGACAATTAGCTAGAGTATCGGGTGTTGTAGCGAACTAATTGCAAAAGAGAGGAAGTCGGCTACACTAAAATTACCCCGTGGGAAGTTTTGTTTGATATCCAAAAATTGTTCAGCAACAGTCGGATAAGTGGGGAATGTTGTGGTGAACCATAAAAGTTTGGGTAGAGCTGAATCCAAATATTAGCTAGGTAAGCGTCATGTAGTAAGAGGAGTAGTTATGAATCCCGTAAACCATTCCCATGGGGGTGGTGAAGGAATGGCCCCAATTGGTCGAAAAAAAAACCTGCAATCGCTCGGGGTTATCCTTCAATCTTGATTTGTGGTGAAGACCTCTCAATCAAGGCTTGTGGGTTGATGTAAGTGGTTGGACTCCTCCACCGAGGGGTTATTCCTATGTCCAGCAATTTAGTCGATGAATTATTGGTCGAAATAGGGAATTCTATAATGCAATCATATTATATGTATGGTGTAATCATTTTCTGACTCTTGAAGGACCAAAAAATTATTTATTTATTCATCAATAATTGCAATTCAATTATTTAAGAAGTGATCGCATTAAAAAAGTGATTGTACATATAGAACTTTTCAGTCGAAACACATCTCCATATGTTATAGAATTTCTAATACATCTGATAATTAATATGAGTTTGTAGGTTTCGATTTCGGAATGTGACTGTGCAATGACAATATTACCCCAGCTGGGTTCTCCTCCGAGCATCAACTGTCAACCAACGTTCCTTGGCCCGTTTAGTACTTTTCAAGGCTTAACAGTTTAGAATGGGGAGTAGCACATGCAAATATAGAAGGTGCGTACATATTGTGATTGCATGCAAAAGACTCTTTTCATGTTCCCTGTCCCTCTCCCGCTCACCAGGAGAGAACGGCAGCTGCGATTTCACTCTCCATCTCCTTCTTTTGCTTCTTCTTCATCGTCTTCTCCTCCTTCATATACTCTGCTTCTTGTTCTTCTTGTTCTTATTCTTCTTCTCCTCTGATGTCTCTGCAGGTGGAGAGCAGTTGGTGGAGGACCCACCTGAAATGGAGGACACTGTACGTTCTGTTTCTTGGTCAGGTCGTCTCCTTCGACTTGGCCATGGCGAGCTTCACCTCCTCCCTGCTGGCCGACCTCGGTACTAGCTCACTCTGCCCCCACCCCACTCCTAATCAGAAGCTCCCACTGCCCAAGTTTCCTCTTTTCCAATATGTCGGGATTGGACGGTGCTCCAAATGAATATATGCCGTCTCTAATGCTCTGTCTGTCATCATTTCCAATCTTTTCACAGGCGTCGATGCGCCTCTCACTCAGATGTTCTTCCCCTACGTGCTCCTGGCTCTTGTCTATGGCAGCATATTGCTTTACAGACGACGCAAACTGTTGGTACTTTCTTGGTTCTTGTCCGGTTTCCAGAGTCGGAAATCAGGTTTACGAGTGTTAAGGGGAGGCATTGTGTTTTAGCTCCCAATTGCTTGATTACAGCGAATGGTTACTTGGGTTCTTGTCAAATTGGCATTTGTTTGAGTTGGGTGGGCGTTCTCAAATTTCAATATTGGTTTGATTGTTTTAAGGTGTCTCGTGTTGTCTGGGTTTCAGGTTCCTTGGTATTGGTATCTCCTCTTGGGGTTCATCGATGTTCAAGCCAATTATCTCGGTGAGCTGATGAACTCAATATGTATATTATGACCAAACAATCCATTCCGTCCATGAACTCTGTTGATGGACCTTGCCAGTAATGTTTTAATTCGGTTCTAAAATGAGAAGCTGTTCTTCCGATATGGACTTAAATCATTGTATGCAAATTAGTTGGATTGACATTAGTACGAGTGTCTTGACTTGTAAACCATCTCTAAAATTTAAAACCAGTGCAGTTAATGAAGCGTACCAGTTCTCTTCGATCACCAGCGTCACTTTGCTCGACTGCTGGACAATAGCGTGGGTGATAATATTGACGTGGTTCCTACTTGGAACCCATTACTCTATCTGGCAGTTGATTGGGGCAGCCATCTCCGTACTCGGCTTGGGCTTAGTGATGCTGTCCGATGCCGGTGCTGCTGGAGGAGGTGGCCTTTCTGCCTTAAACACAAGGAAATTATAATTTTCGATGTTCATTACGAGCCACTCGTGCTTAAAACTCTGCCTCACTTGTCAGGCGGCTCGAGACCAGTTCTGGGAGATGTGCTTGTCATCGCAGGAACGGTTTTCATCGCCATGAGCAATGTTGGACAGGTCAGTCCCACCTCCGGTTCTCGCGGAACTCATTACTGGGAGCTGTGCTCTTAAATATGGTGTGATTCTTTGCTGGAATTGCCCAACTTTTTCCTTCTTTTTCCTTAGACTTGGATCTTTCTTGATTCTTCTCGGAATGCAGGAATTTTGTGTAAAAAAGAAGGATCTCGTAGAAGTTCTCACCATGCTCCCTTTGTTCGGAGTTATAGTGAGTGTGGTCCAGATGTATCCTTTCTGGCCGGAAATACAAGGTGTAGGCATTAATTTATGGTCAAGACTGCAAAAGCTCGTCATGAAACTTGACGTGAGTTTTGTTTCCTCAACTTGGATGTGCCATTAGATCTATTCTGGAGAGGACAACTCTCGAGTCTCTCCAATTGACAACAGATCGAGTAAGTAGCCCTGTCTAACTTTATATTGATCTCAAACTCGTTGAAGAAACTTGATCCTCGTGCCTTCTCATATCCTATTAAGCTGCACCGTTATTTTGTTGATCATAATCCCGAATATAGAGATGTTGTTGCAGTAACTTGATAGGGGTGCACGATACTCAGATTCCATATTCATAGGCATTCGTAGCATCGATAAATGATGCAAATATCTTTGATTAACGGGCCAAGTCATGAAAATTATCGGTGAAAAAGTCATGAAATATATTCTCTTTCTCCTCAGAAGCTAAAGTAGGGAGCACAGCATTTCCTCCTGGAAAAATTAAAATCATAGTTCTCTCTGAAGTTTTCAGGAGATAAAACAGTTTTGCCTTTTGCCATGCCAAGCTTCATGCTTCTGTTCACTTACTGCACTAAGTCTTTAGTAGATGTCTCGCTATCTAATACATTTTCATTCACTGACAGTTGGTTTTTATTTTCGCCAGATCTTAGCGTTTGCTGGTTTTGCTGTGTCCATCTTCGTGTTCTACTCCGTTACAGAATTTGTTCTGAGGGTCAGTTTCCATACGAATCGAGCTCTGTCTACCAGTAATCTCAGATGCTTTAGAATCTTTGAGTCATAATTTATATTATTTCGGCTCCCTAGTAGTTGTTAATTTGCAGAGCACTACAATTATTCGCTACCTCTAATGGATTACATTGTTCATCAGATGAGTGGGGCTGCGTTGTTCAATCTCTCCCTGCTCACATCTGATATGTGGGCAGTCGTTATCCGCATCTTTTTCTACCGTCAAGAGGTATTATTTGTAAATTCACATCCCTCGATCTGGAGCCCATCTGACATAACCCGGCTTGTAACTTAATATATGATTTGTTTATCATGCAGGTTGATTGGCTATACTATCTAGCTTTCTCAATCGTGATAATTGGACTGGTTGTGTACTCTGTCACGTGCGTTCCACACCTCGCATGCTTGCTCTCTTGGATGTTTGCTTTGAGTTACATGGAAAATGTTAGACTGCCCGTTAACATGTGAAACTGTTATAGCTCATCCGATGACAAGCTTTTCGTATATGCCAGTGGTAAAAAGTTGGCTAGTTTGTCTGATTAAGTTCTTCATTCCCTTCCAGGGGGAAGGATCCCGGAACTGTGCCATCTATCGAGAATGGGATCTCCACGGACTACCACTTACTCAATGATGAAAGTATAGCTCCGAGAGCCGAGGATTCCGAATTGTGAGCAGCTTCTTGTACGTCTACTGGATGTTCAATAAAACAATTATGATGGTAATAGAAGTTCACCTTCAATTTTCTCGTTAGCAAATCTATTACAATTTAGCTTCAGAAATCCTTCCAACTTAACATTCTGCTATGTTCTCTGCAGAGATGCAGTTTAAATATATTCTGCAGCGATTCATCCAGGCCTGTCTCATGACAACAATGGCGAGATCTGCTGGATGATTATTTTTCCTGTTAATTTACCCGGTTACTCCAAAGCATCTGCCACTTAGTTGAACAATTTGCAGTACTCTCCATCATCAGGGGTTCTCCTAGACGTGCACTATATAAGCAAAGAATCATTTGGTCGGAAGATGCCGTTATGTTGACAGAATTTCTCATAGACGATATACGAGAATTATGATAACATGAGTGTGTGGGATTCGCGCTTTCAAGAATGTGTTACTGAAGAGAAATCGCATCTAGAGCTTGACCATCACTGTGTAATGACAATTACCTCTGCTGGTCTTTTTCTTTCTCGTCACGATCGACTGTGTCGTTTTCGTTTTTGATTTTTCTTTATAAGCATCGACTGTGTCAACCAACGGTCCTTGCCCCTTTAGTTAACGTTTAACTACTAAAGGCCCGGGCACGCAAGAGCTAGAGTTATTGGAATAATGAAAACAACCGATCATCACTACTAAAAATATCAGATATATAACGTACTTAATTAAGATAATTTACATGGGAATTGGAATCTCGTATCCTACCAGTCAAGGACAGATCCAGAAATCTCTCAGGCTGGGCATCAAACTATATTTAATGTATTTAAAGTTATAGAAAATCTACACTCACACACACATGAAAGCAAGGACGAGATGGGCTTGGTCGGATGGCATCAAAATGTTCCATTTATGAATGGAATTTTCTCGATTTTTTTAATTTTTAAAATTTTTAATTTAATTATTTTCCAGTTATAAAATTATTAACAAAATCTTCTGAAATTAAAAAAATCTTTCAAAATTAAACAAATCATCCAAAATTAATTATTTTTTATTATCAAATTATCAAAAAAATATTTTAAAATTATTTACCAATTTTTTTTTGGAAATTAGAATCTTACAAAAAATATCAAAAATCAAATTACCTTTTTTTTTATATATTCTTTTTTGTACATTATAAATAGAAAAATCGTTTTCAGAATCACCATGTTCATCCCCGAGATGTCTGTCTCCTACTTTCTATCAACCTGAGACGTTCGTCTTCTGCTTTCTATCAACTAAGGTATTTCACACTTGGCCGCGGCACATATGGTCATGGAATCACTTTAAGGACCAACATGATTGGTATATTTTTTCCATGGTTATAAGTGAGATGGGCTAACATTCAGCACCCATATAATATGCTAATTCTATAAGCTGAGAGATATACAGTATACGTGCATACGGTATATTCTAAATCAATTCTTCCTTGTTCGTCTTCTGGAACTGCAAATAAAGAAAGTCTTTTTTCTCTTGATAGCGAATTTCTATCTAATGTATCTTTTTTTTTTCTTTTTTCTTTTTTCTTTTTTTCCAATTTGTCATAATCAGTAGTTAAAAGTATACCATGAATCTTATTTATCCAACCCGTCTCTATGTAATTTTTTATTAAAGTTTTATTTGAGGATAAAAAAATACTGTAATTTCTTTTGTATGATATGCTACTTCTATAAGCTGAGAGTTATTGTAATTTCTTTTTTATGGTTATTTTTGTCCCATGGTTACATACTGTATATGTGGATGTTGCTTCTTTTAAGTGAGTTACATACTGTATACTGGATTGAAAGATTGTTGTGATTCCTAGGGCCTTTGATATGTTAACAAAGTAAAAACGAAGTATTATTTTTTTAAACTCTGAAAATGTTTCTTGGGGAGTTTCATTTTTTATCATTGTTTCTTTTTTTTAAGCTCTTAGTTCGGTGTTTTTTATTTGTAACTTTCCTATTCTTTCAAACTTTAATTCGTGATTTCTTTTGAAACTGGTGAAACTATCATGTGCAATGTACGGACTGCATGACTAATATATATATAGCATAAATAAGGTCATAATTAATAGTGATAAAATAGTCAATTCATATATAAATATATAACAAGACTTACTACACTCAACAATAAATATTTTCATAAAAATAATTCTAAGTGTTGTATTATAAAATCCACCCAAAAACTTATATCATAAATGACATATTCATATCGGTACAATATATAAGTACGAAAATAAATATTATAATAATTTATACCTAAAAATAATTAATTAAGCACATATATAAATTATCACAATACAGTAATTATATAAACTTACAAGAATACTAAAAATAAAATTTTATGTGTGAAATAAGTTTTAAATGACACTATTCCATAAAAATGTCTAAAACGTATATTCAAATGATATATTTTTAATATATCTTTGAATTAAATTGATAGTTAAATAAACATACAATGCATATTAATTAAAATAATTTGGTGGTCTATATAAGGATTTTCAAAAAATTAACACAAGGGTCGTATAGAAAGTAAAAATAAACCAATAATAATTTAAAGTAGGGAAAAAATGAAATATTATTTTCATATAAGAAATTTAGAAGATTAAATTTGTATACATGCACTTAGAGAATTTGCATAATGCTAATGCTTAAATAAATATTTAATACACTCTCAATAAGGGGATTGTCACTAAACTATTTAAAACTAAACTAATATATTAGGATCATTGTTCGAATTCTTTTATTATTGTTGAAAATCCTAAAAAATGTTAGTAATTACTATTAAAAACAAATCGGCGCTAAGGTTAGAACGCTAGTGATTTGATATTATCAATATTGTGTATATTAAATCATTTAATTTTCAAATCTTTGCAAATAAGACGAAATTTATACATTTAAATTACTAAAAATTCCTCTATCCTAGTAAATTTAAGTATTAGATTGCTAATAAATCCTTGGAGGATAGACTCTATTTGAACAACAGATAATTCCTTACTAATCCTTGGAATTTCTAAAGCTCAAAATTGCAACACGAATTCGTTACTTAATCGCTACAAATTATAAATTTTGAACTTTTACTAGTGTTTATACAAAAATTAGGGACAAAAACCAAATAATATCCATGTACGAGGGGGCATTTGCAGTTCCCTAATAAAACCGAACATCTCAAATTAAAAAATTAAAATCATGTGACTTTGTTCCCCCCTCAATCAAGCCAATCCCTCAAATTTTCCAATTATAAGTGAGATTTGGGGAGAAAATATAAAATCACAAAATAAGGTTAAATTTTTTAAAATAATTAACATTTTCTGGTGTACACCGGTGACTTGATCGAAATTAATTGTATCATTCTCCACTTCTGAGAACCTAATCAAGTAACTGCGTGGTCCAAATTGAGGGCGAGTTTCGCTGTTGCGTACCACATTTCTCACGATACTGAGGTACTTAGATATTTGAGTATGGCCGTCGGAACATAAAAAAATTATCGGCTTGCATCGTGTATGTGTGATGGAACCATAGGGATAAACACGGGATTAGATCTATCAAGGTCAATATATCCAAAATTTTTATCCAGACGTATCTCATGGCTAATCAAGTTATCATTATAATATACAAAAATCAATGTGCGAAATGTGAAAGTTCCATTTGATAATCATTGTCTTCTAGTAAGATGTCCTTAATTGTTCGAATCAATCTGTTTGATAAACTTCAACTCTACGTGGACTGAACTTTCAATTTTAATTAAATGAATTTACATTATATAATTATCTGCATGCTGTAATAACTAATATATAATTGAAAATTTTAAAAAATTAAAATTTTCCTTAATAATCGGAAATAACTCATTGAAATACGTGATATTCTTCAAAATTCAGTGGACTAAATTCTCTGCAATTACCTGACGAAATTTATTTTATTCATTGTCATTTGGTTCATTATATTTTTTCTATATCACTACACGATATCTCCACTTTTTATAAGCATTTATACATGTTACATGATTACAGTTTCTCCATAAGCATATCATTTGTTTTGCATGACTAGAGTATGTATTTGTTTATTGTCATCATAATTTTACTTATGTGTCTTTTTTAATCTATATTTATTATAAGACATATGTGTTGATTATTTATTTTTGTTAAAAAAAAAGATGAAAAGTTATCATGCAACACGTGAGTATAAGCTAGTATTGCTGTAAACCTGATCTAATGCTATAACGTTCAGTTGTGTCTTCTCCAGCTCGTCAAATGCACGGTTCTGTCTTCCATCAAAACGAATTTGGCCGATTTCGTTTATGATCAATATGTTAAGCTGGGAGCAGAAGAGGGAAAGAAGACTTTTTGATTGTTCACGTGCAAACGAGATGATAATAAAACAATTAAAGTCAATTAGGGCTACCACATAATGGTAGCTAATTCATAGATGAACCTCACTTTTATAATTCTTTTGAGTTCGGTCCCATATTTTACTTTAATTTGAAAACAATGAAGAATTGGCTTGATTTGAAAAAATAAAAATTACGTTATTTATTTTCCAAATTTAAAATATTTGATTTTATTTAGAGAAAATGAGTAAATCACATATTTTATATGTAATTAAAAAAAAGTATGAAATTGTTAAGTTTTAAGTAATGACTCCAACAGGCTATGGAAGGTGTTTGGTATGAGGTATGGATTACTTGGAATCTCATTTTAAATTTTTCAGGTTCTGAAACAGATCACTCATAATCTAAATACTCAAGGTAATTCTTTCTCCACTTAAATGGTAATATACTTTCCTATTGGGAGAGGTGTCTATCTACAGATTCCCATAAATGTATAATATTATCGAGTCATATCAAACATACTAAATTATCAGTAATTTTAAATGGTAATACATCAAACACCACCAAAAGATTTGGAATTCCAAGGGTTATTTCTCGGATCATTCTTGGGGACTGATCATCCTCTAGAGATACATGTTACATCAAATCTAACCACAAATTTTTTTTACATCAAATTGAACCTTGAGAGATTAAGTGTATATCAAATCTGACCTCATGAAATGTTTTACATCAAATTGAATATTGAGAGATTAAGTGTACATCAAGTTGAACCTTGAGAGATAGTGTACATCAAATCCGACCTCAAAATTTTTTTTACATCAGATTAAACCTTGAGAGATTAAGTGTACTTCAAATTGAACCTTGAGAGATTAAATGTACATCAAATCCGACCTCCAGAAATTTTTTACATCAAATTCAACCTTGAGAGATAAAGTGTACCTCAAATTCGACCTTCCGTCAGAATGTCGTCCAAAAATGGATGGAAAAATCTGATCTGGCATTCAACAGCTGATGTGAAATTGTTGATTGTTTTCTTTCATTTTTTTATTATTCCCCATTCATGTCAGGCTTTAAAAAGTATTTCCTACAGTTCCCTTACTTTTTAGTCAGAGGCGGAAAAAACTTCCTCCTCTCGATGTGTCCTCCTCAATCTCTGGTGCTCTCGGAAAGATTACGGCGATAATGATTAGCGCGTCTACGCTGAGAGCATCAGTAATTGAGGAGGACGCACCGGGAGGCGGAAGTTTTTCCTGCCTCTGACTGAAAAGTGAGGGAATTATAGAACATACTTTTTTAAACCAGACAGAAATGAGAAGTAATAAAAAAATGGAATAAAATAATCAAATAATATCACATCAGCTGTTGAATGTCGGATCGAATTTTTCCACCCATTTTTGGACAGCATTTTGATGGAAGGTCGGATTTGATGTACACATAATCTCTCAAGATTCAATTTGATGTAAAAAATTTATTGAGGTCGAATTTGATGTACACTTAATCTCTCAAGGTTCAATTTGATGTAAAAAATTTCTTGAGGTCGAATTTGATGTACACTTAATCTCCCAACATTCAATTTGATGTACACTTAATCTCTCCAAGTTCAATTTCATGTAAAAAATTTATTGAGATATGATTTTATGTACATTTAAATCTTTCAAGGTTCAATTTGATGTACACATAATCTCTCAAGGTTCATTTTGATGTAAAAAATTTCTTGAGATCGGATTTGATGTAACATGCATTTTTGGATGACCAATTTGTCAATTTACTCTAAATTTTTCAAGTCAATATTTGACTGAAACATATATTTTCCTATTGGGAGAGGTGTCTATCTACATTACCAATAAGATTCCCATAAATGTATATCATTATCGAGCCATATCAAACATACTAAATTATTAGTAATTTTAAATGGTAATACATCAAACACCACCAAAAGATTTGGAATTCCAAGGGTTATTTCTCGGATCATTCTCGGGGACTGGTACATGTTCTTTGTGATTGATTATCATTTTGTGACCATACCAAATTATTAATTGACTATCTAACGGTTGTAATAGACTTGGCAATGGTTGTGTAGACACGGTAGAACTACAGTTAGAAATTGATCCAGTTGGAGTAAAATATGCTTTGAGAACTTCGAGCTCGAATACTTGTAATTTTTTATTTATAGGCTTTTTCTATTTTTGGGATCTGAAAACATCGTGGGTCCGTACAAACATGAGCACGTGATTAGTCTGAGCTATTTATTAGATAGATTAGATCCTTACCGTAATTTAATATATTTAGGTAGAAAAACAAAATTTGAATGATGACGTTTGGTATGAATATTTCACATGAATTATTGAGAATTTGATTTTAAATTTTATGTGGATTATTGAGAATTTGATTCTAAATTTTCTGTGCCCACTAGATTATCATGTTTGATTAATTTATATTATTGGTATTTCACTTTTTCAACAGGGGCTGTTTATATAGACCAAATTAGTGGGAATTTATTTCAATGGAAATTTATTATGAGTAATCTCAAATAATAAAGTAACAAACGCCACTAGGGTGACTGGTCAACATAGTCAACTACATCGTTTTACATTTGCCATATGAAGCAAATAAATAAATAATTAATTAAAAATAAATGAATGAATATTTCACCAAAAAAAGAAAATTTTGATTCGCAGCAGAGAAGATAAAAAAATGATGAACCCGGTGCACGAAAGCCCAGGGGTCGAGCAGTGGGCCCCAGAGGCTATGTTCCATTGGGCTCACATGCACCGGAGTTCAGCAAAAACTCTTGTCATCTTCACTGTCCCTCTCCCGCTCAGCAGGAGAGAACGGTAGCTGTGATTTGCTTTCTCAGTTTTGACTCCTCTGTAACTCTTTACTTAAGCTTTTCGTCTCCTCCGTCACCGGCGGTGAGGCGACTGATCAAACTCTCACTCTCACTCTCCTTCTCCTTCTTCTCCTTCTTCGTCGTCTTCTTCTTCTTCTTCTTCTTCTTATACTCTGCTTCTCGTTCTTCTTCAGTTCTTCTTCAGTTCTTCTTCTTCTGTGATGTCTCTGCAAGTGGAGAGCAGTTGGTGGAGGACCCACCTAACATGGAGGACAGTGTACGTGCTCTTTCTGGGTCAGCTCGTCTCCTTCTCCATGGCTGTCGCGAGCTTCACCTCCTCCCTGCTCGCCGACCTCGGTATTAGCTCACTGTCCCCTCCTACTTATCAAAAGCCCCCAAGAGGCCAAGTTTTCTCCTTTCCATTTGTCGGGATTGAGCTTCAATTGAATGCCGTATTTAATGCTTTGCACCATTTTTGCAATCTTTTGCAGGCGTCAATGCGCCTCTCACCCAGATGTTCTTCCCCTACGTGCTCCTGGCTCTTGTCTATGGTAGCGTCTTCGTTTACAGACGGCGCAAACTGTTGGTACTTTCTTGCTCTTATCATTTTTTCTGGTCGAAAATCGGGCTTCTGAGTATTGAGGGGAGGCATTGTTTTTGAGCTCCTAGTTACTTGATTGAGGCGAATGATACTTGGGTTCCTTTCAAATGGCATAGGTTTGTGTTGGTAGCGTCAAATTTCTATCTTGGTTGATTGATTCGCGTTGTCTCACTTTGTGCGCTTTCAGGTTCCCTGGTATTGGTATCTCCTCTTGGGGTTCATTGATGTTCAAGGCAATTATCTCGGTGAGCTCTCTCTCTGTTCATAACGTAGTCGGTTTCGATCCATAAACTCTGCTTATGACCAATCGATATGTTCCAAACCTTATCCAAAAGTTTTATTAGGTTCTAGACTGAGAGGCTGTTCTGATATGGACTCAAATTGTTGTATATGCAATTTATGTTGTAAGTATTATATTATCACAAGAGTTCGATTCGTGGATGATCTCTAAATTGTCAAAATCCGTGCAGTTAATGAGGCGTACCAGTTCTCTTCAATCACCAGTGTCACTTTGCTCGACTGCTGGACAATAGTGTGGGCAATAATAATGACGTGGTTCTTTCTTGGAAGCCGTTATTCCATATTGCAGTTGATTGGGGCGGCCGTCTCTGTTCTCGGCTTGGGCTTAGTGATGTTGTCCGATGCTGGTGTTGGTGGAGGAGGTGACATTTCTGCCTTAAACACAAGGAAATAATAATTTTCTATGTTCATTATGAGCCACTCATGCTTAAAACTCAGGCTCACTTTTTGTCAGGCGGTTCGAGACCAATCCTAGGAGATGTGCTTGTCATTGCAGGAACAGTTTTCTTCGCCATGAGCAATGTTGGAGAGGTCAGTCCCACCTCTGCCTCTCATGGAACAGTGTTCTTCGCCATGTGCTCTTAAACGCGGTGTAGTTCTTTGTTGGGATTGCCCAACGTTTTCCTTTTGTTTCCTTATGCTCAGATCATTCTTGATTGTTCTTGGCATGCAGGAATTTTGTGTGAAGAAGAAGGATCTTGTAGAGGTTCTCACCATGCTCCCTTTGTTCGGATTTTTAGTGAGCACAGTCCAGATGTATCCTTTTTGGTTGGAAGTACGAGATATAGGGACTAATTTATGGTCAGTACTGCAAAAGCTTATTATAACTTGACATAATTTCTGTTTCCTTTACTTGGATGGGTCATTAGATCTATTCTGGAGAGGAGAACTCTCGAGTCTCTCCAATTGACGACAGACCAAGTATGTAGCGCTGTCTAACTGATATCGATCCCAAACCCATTAAAATAACTTGATCCATGTGCCTTTCTCGTTTTCTCTTAAGATGCATCTTGAGTACTTTGATCATAATCCAGAATATAGCTGTGGTATGCATTAACTTAATGATAGGGTACATGATACTCAGACTCCACAGTGAAAATGCAGACTTTATAGGTGTTCGTTGCGTTAATTGATTATACGACATAGTTCTCTCTCCTGTTTTCCAATGACATACGGTTTTCCTTTTTGCCCTGCCAAGCTTCGTGCTTCTGTTCACTTACTGCACTAATTCTTCAGTAGACGTATCACTGTCTAACACATTTTCATCAACTGACGCTTGTCTCTATATTTCATCAGATCTTAGCCTTTGCCGGTTATGCTGTGGCCATGTTCGCGTTCTATTCCCTTACGCCATTTGTTCTAAGGGTTAGTTTCCATATGAATTAAGCTGTGTCTTCCAGTCAAATCTCAGATGCTTAGAATATAAAATCTTTATATTATTTCGGCTCCCTATTAGTTGTTTTCTGAGCATTACGATTGTTTGCTGTCTCTAATTGGATTACATCATCCATCAGATGAGTGGGGCTGCATTGTTCAATCTCTCCCTGCTCACATCTGATATGTGGGCCGTCGTCATCCGCATCTTTTTCTATCGTCAAGGGGTATTTCACATCCTTCGATCTTGAGCCTGTCGGACATAACCCGGCTGATACCTAATAAATGATTTGCTTCTTATGCAGGTTGACTGGCTGTACTATCTAGCTTTCTCACTCGTGATAATTGGATTGATCGTGTACTCTGTCACGTACGTTCCAAAACTCTTATGCCACTACCAGCTCTCTTGATGTTTGCTTTGGGTTACTATGATTGAATATCAAGTTATATGAAAAATGTTAGACTGCCTGTTAACATGTGAAACTGCTGTAGCTCATTCCACGACATGCTTTTCATATATGTCAATGGTCAAAGGTTGGACTTTATGTCTGATTAAGCTCTTCTTTCCCTTCCAGGGGGAAGGATCCCGAAACCGTGCCATCCATTGAGAATAGGACTTCCACAGACTACCAGTTACTCAATGATGAAAGCAGAGCTCTGAGAGCTGAGGATTCCGAATCGTGAGCAGCTTCTTGTACTACTGAAGGTTCAGTAAAATAATTACGATGGTAATATTCATTTTTTCTCTTTGGTAAATCTAATGTGAATCAGCTTGACAAATCCTTTCACCTAAATGTTTTGCTATGTTCTATGCAGAGATGCAGCTTCAATATCTTCTGCAGCGATTCATCCCGGTCTGTTTCATGATGACCATAGCGAGATCTGCTGGATGATTAAAAGCCGCGGATTTTCTTTTCCCTTTTTTTTTTTTAAAAAAACCTGGTTTACAGTTATTCCAAAGCATCTTCTAATTAGTTGAACAATTCGTAGTATATTTCCCCAATTATTTGATGGTTCTGTCATATATCTTTTCCATTTTCACCTTGTTTTACGGGTCCAGCAGAGTTCGAGACATCGAGTCTACCTTTAAACTTAAACATGAATTTAGATCGGAGGCTTTGGGGTGCAGTATTGCAGTAATCAAATAAACTAGAAGAAAAAGGACCTGAAAATGACGCTGCACCTCTCAGTTTTGAACCGCACAAGGTCCATCAGAGACGGAGCTTTGCTGGCATGACTAATGTAACTCCTTAGTTCTTAATCACTATATTCCAAGACTTTAATCTAACGAATCAGCTAAAGTCACGCTGCCCATTATATATGAACTTTGCATAAAACACGATCCTTTTTGTTTGTTCCATTCTCTTTCCATCGGTTCATGTCAGACATGACCAAGACCACAGGATAGTTCACGGCTCATCTCCTGACTTGCAGTAATTGAGTCACATATCGAGTGGCTCGAGGCCATTAGTTGATTCGCTGCCTTATTTTGCTGAGTCCTTAACAATGGGCAACTGTTGTCTGCAAAAACAGAACTTCGGGACGGCAGTTTTGCTTGGCTTGGGCTCGGTGATGCTCTGCGATAATGGTATTGGATGTGAAGGGAAATATCAGCCTTTAGTTGTATTATTTTCGATCTAAGCTTCGCGGTGGATCATCGGAGACTTCTGCATTCGTTTCCGTAAGCAAGTGACAGAGACACTATATCTTGGGTAATGTACGCATTTTTAGCTTCCCAAGGTGTAAAATGATGCACTAGTTGTTGGTAAAGTTGTTCGATTTCTGACACGACCAAACAAAGTTAGGACATGCTCACCGGATCTTCTGCAGGATGCCCAATTCTACATTTCTCTACACTAACAATCAGGTAAATCAAGTTTAGATTATATCTGAAAGTTTGGAGTCCAAGAAATCCCCGTCACCTCACCTTCGTATGCATGCTCCGTTTACTAAACATGCTAATTAGTTCAGCTCGAGACTACGTTATCGATCGTCTGTCGAATGCAAAATGTATGGCTCTTGCTGGCCTCTCGGATAAAATAAAAATTCGCTACCTTGCTATGGTTATTTCTAGGAGCAAACAAGAGAACAAGGGAAGGAAAACTCAATCACAAGTGGTATTTTCTTCCGTTTTCTGCAGAGTGTAGGTACTTCCGGAGAGGTCGGGGCTTAATGGGCCGATTATGCTGGGCCCAAATAAAAGCCCGGCCCGTAAGAACCCGATCACGCGCCTTAACGATGCCTTTATAAAAGAACATCCGACCTCCCTGGCTCCAAGCAAAGTTCCCTCCCAATTTCTTTATCCATGGATCCACCGACGCCGAGCACCACGGCCTCCTCCGGTGCCGCCGCCGCCACCACCACCGCGGCTTCACAGTCCTCCGACAGCCTCCAATCACCGCAATCGCAGCCACAGTCACACCCACCGACGTCTTCCCTGCTACCTCCGCCCTCCACAGCTCCTCCCTCAACGCCGACTCTGCCACACACATCCTCTCCAAACCCTATGGCGTCCCAACCCCCGCCTACATCTTCGCAGTCGAGGCCTTCTTCGCTCACAAGGCCTTGGCAGCCGCCGCAGCAGCCTCCGCTCACTCCATCCACTTCCGGTCCACCCTCTCAGCGCGGGGGAATTGCCATTGGCGTGCCAAAGCACCAGAGCAGCCATTCTCCGCAGCCAGCACCGTTCTCCTCTTCCTTCCTTGGGCAGCATTATGGCGGTCTAGGTCGCGGTACAGTCAGCACGCCGGAGTCAAGCTCGACTCCCAATTCCGCACAGGTGCGTCTCACTGGTTACTTGACCCGTCGCGCGTTCGGATTTGTGAATATTGGTTGATGGATGGCAAACGTAGTACTCGCTCGTCCAAAAATGACAAATTTATTTGAAAGAGATGGTCTGAATCATGTCAATTCTGAGTTAAACGATCAGGAGAGGATGACATTGTTAGATTTTGCTTGGTCACTCGCGCGTGCTCGTTAATGATGTTTTCAGGAACATAACTAGTACATTTCTTTCAAGTGGTATAACTTCCGTTAAGTTTGCACCTTGTGTACATTATAAATGTGCCTTGAGCTATGGCAGTACGACTGGAACATTTGTGGCTGAAATGTTAGAGCGGAACATTTTTTTCCAAATCCGAGAATCCCCATTCTTTCTGCTCCTTGCTGTTTTAGTCCACACTCTGTTGTCGGTGAGGCTATGCAGAGAATATTGAAGTGTCTGTGCTAACTGACATTGTGTTATCCGAGAGCTTCTCTGTTAGCTTTAGCTGGCTGCTTGATGAGTTGCTTTGGAATGTATAGATGAGACCATCAATGCAAGGAATGCATGGAGCTGGGATGCTGGGTTCGGGTTCTCAATTGCGACCAGGGGGAATTCATCAACAAAGGCCTCCTCAACAGCCTTCTATTAGACCGCCACCGTCCACAACTAGTCAGTCCCCTTCTTCCCAAGTTAGTCCCAGTCTATATCACGGCAAGCATTGTCTTATTTGTGATCTGTTTCGCTGCTGCATGCGTTTACTGTTTTTTACTTTATGGAGTCGTGTGCAACAACACACTATACTTGTCATTGGTGCCCCTCTCAAGGGGCAAGGTCTTTTTTGCACTGCATAAGATGCGTATGGGCGCTTCATCTGCTGGGGAAAGCAGGAGGGTATAATCATTAACATCTCATAAAATGTTGATTTTCATCTGCATTGTTGCTGCAGTTTCTCTCTGAGAAAAGAATCTCGTCTTATAATTTGGTTTCATCTGAATCTCCGCGTGAGCCTCATAATATTATCCCTTTTCCTTCTTGCAGGGTTTCCCTGGCCATGGTCTTTTGAGAGGCTCTTCAGTGGGTTCTTCACTCTCTCCTTCGCCTAGTACATCTCAAGGGACTCAGCCGTGGCTTTCATCTGCATCACAAGGGAAGCCTCCTGTGCCATCTCCTTCATTTAGACCCCCTGTGAACTCTCAGCCATCTTTGCAGCAAAGGTCTCATATTCCTCAGCAGCCACATCCCCCTCTTCCAGCTCCTTCTACACAGCAACAGCAGATGTCTTCTGCCCAAGAACCCTCGCTGTCAAATCAGCCGCAAGAGCAGTTTGGGCAGCTCCCGTCACGGGTCCAACCATCTTTGCCTCCTCAACCCACTCCAAGAGTGACTGGACCAGCGACTCAGAAACCTTCCTCTCTCACAATGGGGCAAGCACAACCTATGTCAGTTCCATCAACCACAACTGGTAAAACAACGGCTCTAGAAAGTGATGAATCTTGCACTAGAATCATCAGCAAAAGAAGCATCAACGAGTTGTTGAATCAGGTCAAATATGTTATAAATTTCTTTCGTCCTCTCTTTTCATGCCACAAGCAGTGAATCCTCTCCCTATTTTCCTCCTCAAGTTTTGATTCTATATAAAGTGCATTTGTATTCCTCTCCGTAAATTTTTTACAATTATTGCTTTTGGAACAGATTGATCCATCGGAAAAGTTGGCTCCCGAAGTTGAAGATGCTCTTATTAACTATGCTGAAGAATTTGTTGAATCTGTGAGCAGCTGATCTCGGGCTTCTCTTTTTACTTTTTCCTGGCATTTTTTAATTCAATAGAGATAGAATTCTATTTATGAGGTCTGGAGGGGTGTAAGCCATTTAGGAAGGGCATTGCAATGGAGAATAGAGGATGTGAAGAAAGTTGATTGCAGCCAAATCAGTGAAAAGCTGTTCCATTAAGGAAAGAAGAAATTAAAAGATGTTTGTTTAAGCAGACAGGAGCTGTGCTTCCATTAAGAGTTACATGTTATTATTTCTCTCACTGCCATTTGCCAAAAGCTAAGGGTGAGAATAGAGGCAACGTGAAAAAGCCAGACGTACTTTAATTGGAACTCAAAAGCACCCAAGAAACCAAAATGTGGAATCTTTTGTTAGAAAGTGCTCGACTGATTTTTTGTTTTCTCCCTACTAGTAAAGCATTTAACAGCATAAGTGTCCTTTCCTGCTCAATGCATCCCAAGCCATTGTGCCATGTTGAGTTTGGTGGGTCCAACCATAGTTATGACAGCAGGTTTTTTTATTAGGCTACTGGTTCTCATGACTAGTTGTCACCTATGAAATGAGTAGTAATGGTGGTAAATTTATTGGGATCAAGCCCTAAGAAGTTTTTCTTGCAATCTGCTTCTTCCCCTCCCCCCCTTCCCCCTCCCCCCCCCCTGCGACTTAAATTGTGGAGTTTTGTGGTATTCTGATAACAACTCTCCGGTTTTAGGTTTCTTTCTTATATATTACAGATTTTTTTTCTTGGAACAGATAACATCATTTGGTTGCTCATTGGCAAAGCATCGGAAATCCTCTACACTGGAAGCAAAAGACATACTTCTTCATCTTGGTTTGTCTTGCTTGAAAATATTGTCACGATTGTTGTGTTTTTCATGCTTGGTGAGAGTGTAAGAACACAATCTTCCTTGCCTTTTTACACTATCTTGCAGAAAGAAATTGGAATGTGACAGTTCCTGGTTTTAGTGGGGATGAAGTTAAGAGCTTCAAGAAACCGGTAAAGTTTTCTGACATCTTAATTGCCTCGAGTTGTTTCCCCAAAAAAAAAAAAAAAAAGAGAGCTAGAAGTGCTAAATGCCGCTTACACAAGGTGTGGATCACTTTTATAACCCATATGAAACTTCCTTTTCTTGTCTTTCCTGGTTTATGTCTTTGCAGGTGACAAATGATATTCACAGGGAACGGCTCGCAGTGGTGAGTCATTACACAATCTTCCTCCACACTAGATCAGATGCTTATAAGCATGTTAGAGATTTAGGAAGTATAATATTATGTACTTATGGTCTGATGTTCATGTACCAATGCATGCCTATCTTGCATGATTCTGCATGGCATGATGAAGTCCGTATGTTCATGTACCAATGATGAAGTCATTGTTTAATCCAGTAAAAGCATCAACAGTTCTTCTGTTTCCACCTCATTATTCTGTTTCCACATGTGGCAGATAAAGAAGTCAATCGCAGTGGCTGAAGCTTCAAATAACAGGAATGCTGCTGGTCAATTGGCTGGAAGTGCGAAGTCTAACATTTCAAAAACGTCTGCTAACGTTCTGGGCTCTCCCAATATGAAGAGCTAGATATACATCATATGATGGGATTTTCATTTAAAAAATTCTTTGCCTATAATATGAGGTGAGTTAAAATTTTGGAGCTGCAGATTCTTGTATTTCTGCCAACATAAAGAAGAATAGATTTTGCATCAATATAATGCGGATTATGGATCAATATGATCACGGGCCATAGTTATCTTTCCCTGTATGGTTGATGATCATAATCTCCCATGTATTGTTTCCAGTGCCTAATTCAAGATTGCACTGACCACCTCGAGAGCCTCTTTCCTGATGGTGGTGGTAATTGATTCTCTTGATTTTTGCAGGACTTATTCAGGGGTGGAAGTGGGAAAAGAAGGAAGAAGTGTATCAGGTTGATTGATATCGTTGGCCCAGATCTGCTTCCCTCAGTTTTCTCCCATTCTTCGGCTAAGTAGGTCATGCAAGGTAGCATCAAACATGTGTAGTTCCCTTCATCACAATCGATTCCAGTCAGCTTAGTCCTAATGATTACATTTAGAATCTTGTCAACCTGCATAACTATAGCCATAAATGATTTTGAGCTTCAGGTGGAAAGAAGTGATCGTTCCTAATTGTGCAGGAAGTCCCGGCTTATAGTTGGATGTAGGATTGTTTTCTGTGTATTCCTCGAGCTTTATCTGAATATACGGGGAGTGGCTACCTGTGGGGTCGGTAGTATGCTGGCATGCTAACTCAATATAAACGCCATGCTCATTTATGAATTGGATTGTGACCCCCGAGTTAGTAAGGCTCGCTGTATATATATAGACTGCAAGTTGTGTACCCTAAGCCATAATAAATCGTTAGTTAAACCATCGCTGATGCCACCCATAATAATAGAATGCTGGCTAACTGATCTCTTTATTTAGGCTATCTCTGGATTTTCCCGAAGAGGAAATCATTCCCTTTCTCGATAGGGATTTCTGCTTTTGGCACAGAGTACAAATCCTTTGGTTAATTCCGAATTTAATATCAGAAAAATTCGACGTTCGTTTTAACCGGATCTTTTCTTAATCCCTTCGGATTATTGGATCGACATTGTGATGGTCGGAGTGGGACTGACGAAAGTTTTGCACATCTGTTGGGTCTTGTCGGACAAAAACTAAAGCGCATGTTCTATTCTGGTTGTTTTCGTCACGTCATCTATTTTGTTGGATTCTTCCGTCAATCGTACTATCAGATTCATTCAATCTCGGCGATGTGATAACTTATTTTGGCTCCTAGAGTGCATTTTAATTCACGCTGCATCCTTCATTTTATTTTTTAGAAAAGAGTTTCTGAAAATTTATATAAGAAAGCGAAGAATGCCAATTTTTTTTTTTTTTGTGTTTATAATTATATACGAATATAATATCTGTGTCTCTTTCAATGTCATCGGTTGCATCTCCATGTATCCGCCATAAAACTTCAATGTGAAAAATGTGATTGTAATCTTATATTTGGGCCAGGTCATGTACCGACGACCAAAGAGAATTAAATCATATGCTATAGCCTCCGATCCCGTCACTGGCTAGCTTTGTTTTTCGCCCGGTTGCAATTTGTTATAGACGTGGACGTGTACGCTTCCTCGCGTATAAAAGTGTATAATCCTTAAATGCCGTTGACGTTGCTTCAAATGGTGGATTCCTTCAATGCTTTTTTAAGAGCGGACCTAATTAAAGTCTTATCCTTGGACGTAGAGCTGATAATTATTAAACGTCATGTTGGGTGACCATGGATTGTATTATATTACAACACGCATGAAAAAGAAAAAATAAAAATAAAGATGTTAGTTTTCAGTGTAAAAGGGTTTTTTCAACTTATGAGCATTGTTATCAGAACCGGACCGGACCGGCCGGTTCGACCGGTCGGACCGGGAACCGGCACCAAGTCCGGTCCGGTTCGCCTAAAAACCGAAATGGCAGCTTTGAACCGCCGGACCCATTGAACCGGCCGGTTTTAAGCAAAATTTCATTAAACCGGCCGGTTCTATGGGTTTTTATGGGTTTCCTATTTAATGTAAAAATTGGTTGGTTGTGTAAGGATTTGAACTCATGACCTCTTGCTTTTCATATTAGCATACTACCAACCAAGCCACCACCACTTTTTTGTTCTTTTAACTCTACTTTTAAGTACTTATTAAAATAAAATATTTATTTTGAAGTAAGAAATATTAAATATAGATACTTTCTTATACTATTGTTATATTTCTTTAAAATCATCATACTTTTATCTTAATTATCATAATTTTTTTAATAATATGAATATTTATTTTATTTTAAATAAACGAGCGGTCCGACCCATCGAACCCCCGGTTGGACTCATAAACCCATGACTCCGTACCCCTTCCGGTTCATCATCCGGTCCGGTTCTGATAACACTGCTTATGAGCTTAATAAAATAAAATATATATCTTAATAATTAATAAAAGGTACAAATTAACTTGTAACTCTTGATTGATAAAAGAAAATGTGCGCCAACGTAAGATAGATTTCTTTGAGTAGGCTGTCTTTATTTGCACGTTGGGATTTGTAAGTTCACACGGCTTCCAGCTCAGTTTCATATTCTCCTGCTATTTTAAATCTTTTTTTATTTTCTTTTTTCATTTTCTTCCTAAAGCCAACTACTTCAAAATCTTTTCTCCTTAGTAAAAAAAAAAAAAGTCGGCCTACAATTTTTTTCAATTACAATGGAGTGGAGGTATTAGAAAATAGAAATCTTAATAAGGAGATACATATAATGTTATCACTAAAATCGAATATGAAATCTCTAAATTATCAAACGAGAACGTGTACCATTATAATATATCACTTTCTTATTTTTTCATATTTGTAATTGATAATTTTCAACCGAATTTTGCCAATTTATATTTTTTTAAAATGTACTCGAGAGCGAATCACGCTTAAAATTGGCCCCCAAAACTCATACGGAAACGTCATCAAAATTTCCATCATTTCCGAGCACTACA
Organism: Punica granatum; assembly: GCF_007655135.1. Taxonomy (NCBI): domain Eukaryota; kingdom Viridiplantae; phylum Streptophyta; class Magnoliopsida; order Myrtales; family Lythraceae; genus Punica; species Punica granatum. The sequence goes on along the minus strand of NC_045128.1, from coordinate 38,844,617 downwards.
CATATACGCCAGATGATACTTTTTCTCTTTTGACTAGAAATCTCTACATACATCTCCAATAGGCAAATTGATTTGATCCGTTTATATGGAGCCGTCGATATGGCCTCCGAAAATGTTGTTCATTCCTCCAATTCAACGTGCAGATCGTTAAATACATCCGATAATATCATGGGAATTATGTTTAAAAAAAAACAGAGAGAGAAAAAGAGACGAAGTTGGCCACTGATGGGTAAAAGCTTTTCCGATATAAATTTTATCCATTTACAAAATTCGAACCCGAAATCTTATTTAACGGGATATATTGTTGTACATTAACTTGGCCCCACAAAAGGTTGAACTTCTATAACGATCTTTTTTTTAAAATAATGAAAAATATTGTTTTCATAATTTTTAAGATCGAACATTAAATATTATTTTTCATTGCGTTTCTCATAACTTCAAATTATATTGTCCTTTTTACGGGGAATTAGAATTATTTATCATTCAATTAATACTTTATTATTATTATTTTCAGGTGTGAGCCCTGGTAATGGAAATGATGGTCAACTCATCCTAATTAACTGTTATAAATTCATAAAATATTCTCAAAATATTCCATGAACAAATCAAAGCAATATGTCCTTTACTCTATGTCTCGTTATTATCTACCGTACTTATATAGAAGCGGGGCCACATGATTGTAATTGATCGTTATCGGTCTATATACGCACGCATATCATACTTTAAATATTGGCGCATAGTAAAATATATGGTCAAATGCCCAGCCTTGTTCTTGGTTGGATGCTCAATGACCATGACCAAGTTCGTGTGACCAAGTGGTGATATTATCACCAATCTCCTTTGATTTCTTCCCAATAAGCTCTCGACTCACTCTATATATACATAATGAGATTCTTGGCCATAATCACCACCACAAACTTCTCTCTCTTTCTCATATTTGTTAATCACATACAAAATTATCTCCCTGTGCGTTCATCTTCCCTTTTTTCTTCTTCTTCTTCTTCTTCTTCCTCCACCATGAGGTCTCTGTGGCCGCTCGTGCTTCTGCTCTCGCTTCTCACAGGTACCTATAATCGGCTTTTCGTATTCCATCTCGTGTTATATGTGCGTCACTAGACAGATTCTCGACCTATACTAACTAACATTCCCAACTTGAACATAGTGAACACAGTGAAAAATTGAGCCTTTATTCTCTTTGAATCATACATGCGTATGGGTTGGTATCAGGGAAACAAGTGGTCGGGGGCTCGAGTCGTGGGCACGGACAAGGCCACAGCCATCACCACCACCACCACCACCACCACCACCACCACCACTCGCATGTTAGCAACAGACATGTCTACGCTTTCCAGCCGACAAAGCTGTTCGTGTTCGGGGACTCCTATGCTGATACTGGTAACAACAATAAGTCCCTAGGCAGTTCTTGGAAGATTCCTTATGGCGTCACCTTCCCGGGCAATCCCGCCGGCCGTTTCTCCGATGGCCGTGTTCTGACCGACTTCTTGGGTGAGTGAGCTAATAACTCCTGATCTCTCTATAATAATTTAATTTACTCCATTACCCAAAAGAACAATATTTCCCAGGTACTCTCAGAGGCAATCGGAAATTAATATATTTATTAATTAGGATTGTTTCAGCCATGTTTAAATTAGTTGTCTCATATGAATGGGATTTAAATTAATTGTCTCATATGAATTCCATTTTCAGTTTTGGCAAGTGTGGTTAATGGGCAATTATATTATCTAAAATAAATTTGCTTATGCCCCGCCACTATAACAAAGTAGTTTATTAGCAACTAAATGATCAATTTTAGTTGCTAAAAAGTCGCCTTTAACAACTATAATATATTTAATTGTCAATTCCTTTAACTATTAAGTTATTACAATTGAAATGCAATCAAATTATTTTAGTTGGTATAAACTTTAGCATATATTTTGTTCTTTAACAACGGAAATTGTAGTTGTTAAAGAGTTTATTAACTGCTAAATGAATTCTTTAACAACTACATTTTTTTTCATATTACTAAGAGGAAAAATGTAGTTGTTATAGCCTATAACAACTAAAAAAACTTAGTTGCACATTAGTTGCCACACAGGGCATGGCAACTAAATATATGTATGATTGAAAAATATTTTAGTTGTTAAAAGTAAATTTTTAGCAACTAAAATAGATTAATTAGTTGCTAATAAATTACTTACTTTGTTGTCGTGCGCAATTTACCCAAAAAAAACTACTTGACTAATAAAGTATTAGTTGGGTGGTAACAATTCCAATCATCGTAAAGAGGATAATATAAGTTCGAATATCGAGAAATACATTTATTGAGATGGCGAATAACTATTAATTCTTGATCACCCGAATTGAATTAGTCATGATCCATTATGCTCCTGGATATTAGGGTGCACTCCCAAAAATAAATTTGCTTATATTACTAATAGTATCGCCATACATATACTTGTAAATATCATCTAGTATTCTAATCATAGTTATACAGATGTGTATACAGTAATCATTGGAAAAAGATTGTGCATGTGCAGTTTCAATTTTATGCGCGAATCGTACTTCTGATGGTAAATCTTCTAATTTTAAAGGCAATTAGGCAAATACATCTTATTCTGAAGATAAATAAATCGAAATTCTTTTACATGATTTTAGTCAGCCGAGCTGGAAATTTCGTTAACCAGACAAATAATAATTTGGTAATCCTAAGCGATGTATTCTTGGACTTCTTTACATTCGCGTGCAGTAATCCAATGAGCCTATTTGCATTATGTTTATGTGATGTCCATAAGTTCGTGATTAGTATCGGATCTTTAATTCCCCCCTTTCGGGAAAGTTTATAAGGTCGAACGGTACTTTTCTTACCAAATCATGGTAAATAATTAAAATTGGATATTGGATTAGCTAACCTCTCAAGTCTCTCTGTTATCAACTTATTGGGGAAGAGAGAGAGCATGTAATGGAGCCAGTAAAAGGTCTGGTGTAGTTTCCTGCATAATTTCCATCATGGTGGGTTCCCCCTTCCGTCTTGTTTTGCCCACTTTACAACCTATCTCGACAATAATTACCTGTCCTTTCTTTCTATTTTATTTTACGGGACAAAAATGTGCACCATCATACGATGTCATGTCGTCTTCATCATTACAATAAAATAAAAATTTAAGTTTTGTTTGATTTTAAAATTTATTTTTAACTCTATTTCACTTAATTTTATTTATTTTTAATTTAACACAATTATTAATTTTCTCTTTTTCTTTAATTTTTTTAATCATTCAATTCAATTCTTAATACTAAATTCTATCAATTATTCATTACTTTTTTCACAATTCAACAAACATAATAATTAATTTACCTCAACTATTTATTATTATTTTTACATATTTTCTCATAATTCAACAATATAATCATTACAACTAATTAAAAAAAATAAAAAATATATATATATACAAAGTTAGAATAGAATTAGTTTAACTCAACTCTAATCCAAAACAAGATTTTAATAATTATAAAGGATATTAATAATTTCGCAATGATTATCTAATTAAATATCTTTTTTTTATTTCATAGTTGTACTTTTTATGTGTTAAAAAATGGCCAAGTGATGTCTGTCTGTCTGCTATCTCTTTTTTGTGTTTTTGGTTTAAAAAAGGGAGCCTAATTTCCCCTTTTTTTTTTCTTTTAAAAATATTTGGTGTTTCGTTCTTTCTTCCCTGGAAATTCTAGCATTATTGGGAAGCTTTACCCTTTTCCCAGTCGCTCTCTTCCTCGACGTGTCAGAGAAATACCAAAGCTTTTTTCTCTCTTTTCCTCGCATCCTTTAGACCGACACATTGGATTCGAAATAGTTAATAGAAAAATTCTAGAGGTCTCCGTGTTATTGTGAGATGAAGTCTCCCCATTATTGAATGATATAGTAGATAGCGGGATTCATGCGCATTCAACGGTGGAGAGATTTCTATCACGATGTTATGAAATCATATTAACAACACTTATTATTTGATACATATATAATTTGTGTCAAGTCATTCGATACGTCTCATATCAATATATCTATAAGAATGGATTCGCATCGAAATGGCACAATTGCACATGTCCTTTCAAAAGTTTAATGGTTTTTGTCGAAAGTTACAATTGGGATTTGGAGAGTGTAAAGATTTATATACATGATTAATTCTTAGAAAGATAATCATTCAGCTAAAAAAAAATCCCAGAAATATAATTTTGATTATTTGCATAATTTGTTACTCATTAGGTAATGCTCCCATTGATTACCTCCGCCCCAGTTGTTATCAAATCCTTCACTCTGATGCAATTTGTAGATTACAATTGAATTGGCTCAATTAATTTGTACCTACAATGGCACGATTTATCGAACGATTACTACGTACTTGTGCAGCCAAGACTTTGGGACTGAAGTCTCCAATACCGTACGAGTTGAGGAAGCTCAATCCCGAGTACCTCGAGTACGGGATGAACTTTGCCTATGGAGGGACAGGCGTGTTCGATACTCTAGCACCGTACCCAAACATGACGGCTCAGATCACTCTGTTCGAGCAGCTGCTCAAAGACAACACCTTCTCTGCCGCGGATGTGAATTCGTCTGCGACCCTCGTCACCCTCTCCGGCAACGACTACTCCTACTACATCGCCAGGAACGGAACCCCCGGGGTAAGCGCCTTATACAATTCACCTAGCCACTCGAAATTTGATACGGTCAGATTTGAGCATATTATAAAATCTCAAGCACATTGTGCATGTACTTCCTTCAGCCGGCATTTATAACTGCGGTCGTTGTACAACTCGGCGTGAACCTGAGGCGCTTGTACGAGCTGGGCGCGAGGAAGGTGGTGGTGGCGGCACTCCAGCCCGTGGGATGCCTTCCCTCAAACACGGCTGCAACCTCCTTCCAGAAGTGCAATGAAACAGTGAACTCGCTTGTCGGCCTCCACAACCAGCTCCTCTACAAAGCCGTGGCTGATCTGAACAATCAGACCGCTTCCTCTACTTTCGTCATTGCGGATCTCTACAGCTCTTTCATTGCAGTTCTTAACGGCACAGGTAATAAGCACATTATCTTTCGGGACATTATCGCATATGGTCGAATCAAACTAAGAGAATTAAGTATTCACAGAACACAAATGTAATTGATCATATTCTCTGCAGGAAATTCGGAATTCGAGAACCCGCTGAAGCCGTGCTGTGCGGGCACAAGTCAGGACTTCAACTGCGGGAGCACAGACGGGAACGGAACGAAGATGTACACGGTTTGCGAGGATCCGGAATCGAGCTTCTTCTGGGACTTGAACCACCCAACCCAAGCAGGGTGGCGCGCTGTGTACTCGAATCTCTCAGCCACTCTTGGACAACTCTAAAGCTGATCTAGTATCGTGATGTAATTTAGCAATCATAATCAAATTGTCAAGCTAGCTGATGATTTAAATTCGATTCGTTGGTTGTTCACGATCTCCCTCTCTCGATCCATCTTCTCTAGTACAACGTCTTCGTTCATATGGTTAACATATGTAATAATTTGTTAATTTGACATTTTTTTTCCCTTTGTATGTAATAATCTGTTAAGGTTCATTGCCCGCCAGGCTGCGTGTACGTGTATCAAACCAAATTCATTCGTTTCATTAACAAAAATAACGAACTAGAGCCCCGATAAGAAAATATATATTCAATATTACGTTCTGTTAGCTAGATTTTATTTACGGAATAGGAGTTATTAAATTATTTTTTTCATTTGTTCTCGGTCCATCAATGCAGGGAACAAGAAAATCTAATCAAACTGAAATTGATTCTTGAATTCGGATAAGATATCAATCATCTTATCTGACAATTGTTAAAGCAACTTAATCTAATCGAAAATCAATTAGAATCGGATTCAAACCATTTTACATATGATATAATCCGCTACTTATAAATACTGCGGAACAAATAAATTTCCAATTTTACGTAATATTATACCATCCAAGTATATTCATATTTTACTATATAATTTTGTCATACCACGTTCAGGATTGCAAGTAGTTGAAGGCTTCCCGTTTCAACACCCATGGTCCCGATCAATACTGTCATCATTGGCCTCCACATCACGCCAAGCTACCAATAATTGGTAATACGCAGTCATTGAAAAGAGAAACATAACCGAAGGTAGAACTTGAAAGTTTCCTTATGGAATCAGCTTCCCTGGCAGGCCTACCGAACGTTCCTTGACTGGTTCCTCCATACTGATTATATTAGTTAGTAGAACTCAGTTCTATTTTTACTTGACAAATATATATGATTTTCTTGAAATATGTGATTAATTATATCTAGACACGAAAGTTCCTTAAGTTGTAGACTAGTGACATCACTGGAACAAATTCGGGTCTTGATACTTGAAGTGCAGGATGGTGATGAACATTGCTTACGGCGGGACTGGCATGTACGGAAAGCAGCGGATCAAAGACCATCTCTTTTCCCCAGCTGATCTAAATTCATATATTGCCACCCATTTTGGAAAATGACTAACCCAACTTTCTAGGAAAAAATCCCAACGGATAAGTATTGTACTTAATTGTAATGCAGTGGCTTTGTTTGTGTTTTTAATAATAATTTAACTTTACTCCATTCAATATTATTTGTTTTTCTTAAATTTAATAATATAATAATTACTATTTAATTTTTTTATTTAAAAATACTTTTTCATTCATACTTTTTTATAACAATTTTAAATTTTCATTTAATAATGCTTTTTTACTCATACTTTTTTCTAATCATTTTTAAAATTAATTTTTTTTATAATAAACTTCCCATTTACTTTCACATCTATATATACATGTATATACATATTATTATACATCAATATATTTTTCAATACATATAATCATTGTATAAAATCAAATTGAATTAGATCGTTTATTCAACTCGAAAACAAAAAACAAGTAGAATATTACTTAACGTGAGTTACAATGCCAAAATTTGCGTGATCAATCATGCGTGATACATGAAATTTACACGGTAGGTGAAAACTTCTTCTTTTTTCGTATCAAATCCTTTTTATCTTTCAGTATTTGAGCTGTAACAGTGGGAATTTTAAAATTTAATATAAAGGAATTCCTAATAATAATTTTATCTAGGGAAATAATGAGTGAAATAAAGCCGAAACGACGCAAATTAAGTGAGGTTGGTAATACGTTAACGTTGGAAATTTACAATAGCGTTGCCCTTAATGCATGGCATGCTAACTCAATATAAACGCCATGTCCATTTTATGAATTGCATTGAGACCCCAAGTTAATAAGGCTCGCCATGTATGGACTGCAAGTTGTGTCCCCTAAGCCATCATATATCGTAAGTTAAACCGTCACTGGCGCCGCTCATAATAGACTGCGGGCTAACTAATCCGTTATTTAAGGGAAAAAGATATTTTGATCCTATAAATTAGGCATTCAATTAATTTTGATTCCATAAGATTTAAAACTACCGAATCAGTTCTATACTTTTTTTATGTGAGACAATTTCGATCCTATAATTTTTGAAAAATACATTTTTTGTCGTAGAAGTTCGTTTTCAATTAAAATATGGTCCTATAAGTTTTGCAAAAGAAAGATAATTTTGGTCTTACAAGTCCCGAAATGGAAATTGCCTTATGAAGCAAATCTATAGGACTAATTCGACACTTTTAAAATTTAAATGATCAAAATTGATCGAAGGCTAAATTTAGAGGATAAAAAATGTCCTTTTTCCCTTTATTTAGGCTATCTCTGGATTTTCCGAAGAGGAAAATATTCCCTTCTTAGTAGACACTATTTTTGGCACAGAGTTAAAATACTTGGCTGATTACAAATTTAATAGCAAAAAATTCTACGGTCTTTTAAGCGGATCGTTTCTTAAGCCCTTAGGATTATTGGATCGACTTTTTGTGGTCGGACCGGGACTGTCGAAGTTTTTGCACATTTCTATTATGGGCCTCAGTGACGGTTTAACTAACAATTTATGAGGGCTTAGGGTATAGGACTTGCAGTCTACCCGGTGAGCCTTATTTGCCCCCGGCCTCGACACATTTCATAAATGAACATAACGTTTACATCATGTTAGCATGCCATTAAGGGCTATCCGGTTGTAAATTTCCGACGTCTACGTGTTACCACCCTTGCTTTCCCAGCCAGAATGCTACCTGCATTTCGTATATAAGTATCAATAGAAAGTGAACAGTTGGGCGGTGGTTTCCCTACACCGGTGACCACTGCTGCAACGAGGTCGCCGACAACCTCAACTAGGCGGTGGTCGTTGGGCGTTGGGCCGCCACTGCCCGAAACTCATGCCTCTCCTCTCTTTGAAGAGAGAGAGAGGAGGGAGAAGGGGCGGAACATGATTTCAGGGACAGTGGAGGCTTGACGGTGGCCACCATCGCTCGACCTCAGCGGGTCGATGGTCGCCGGGGTTGGGCTACCACCCTCCTTCTCCATTCCTTTTCCTTTCATTAGTAGATTTGATAAACTTTAAACACGATGAGGGGTAATAATGTCATTTTGCACAAATTATTATCTCAATTTACCCTTAATCAATTCTTAGTTGGGATTAGTTTCTTAACAAATATATCCAGCCTTATTTCAACACTCTATCCTGCGGTCCCTAAACATGAATTGTGAATTTCGAAGCGGTTATCTCAGTTCTTATCCCGGCCAACAAATTACCAAATATATAACTAATAAGCTCTCAACTCACTATATATAGGTACATACAAAGAGCCTCTCTTTCTTGTCGTGCATATATAAATATATATATATATATATATATATATATATATATATACTGCGTACAGAAATCTTTCCTTTCTTCTTCTTCCTCCAACCATGAGCTCTCTTTTGCCACTGGCCTCCTCCCTCTGCCTCCTGCTTCTGCTCTCATTTCTCACAGGTATAATCGGCTTTTTGCGAATTCCGACTCGTGTTCAATGTCGCTAGACAGATTCTTGAAACTACTTTGTAACATGCCAGCTTGAACATAGTGAACACCGCGAAAATTGAGCTTTATTCTCTTTGAATTTATGCATTTTAACTGCGTGTTTGTTGTTTCAGGGAAACAAGTGGTCGAGGGCCACGGAGAAGACCACAGCCATCGTCATCACCATCACCACCACCACCACCACACGCATCTTAGCAACAGACATGCCTACACTTTCTGGCCGACAAAGCTGTTCGTGTTCGGGGACTCCTATGCTGATACTGGTAACAACAGGAAGTCCGAGAGCTCTTGGAAGATTCCTTATGGCATCACCTTTCCGGGCAAGCCCGCCGGCCGCTTCTCCGATGGCCGTGTTCTGACCGACTTCATTGGTAAGCTGATAAATTTTAACCCCTCTCTAGTACCTTTTTACTCCACACGCCAAAAAGATTAATGTGAATGCGCAGTTTCAATTTTATGCACTAACTATATTTCTGATGACGAATTCTTTCTAATTTATAGGCAATTAGGCAAAAACACTTTATTTCAATCCAAACGTTTTACATGATTTTAGCCATCCGAGCTGGAAATTTTGTTAAATGGAGAAATACTAATTTGGCGAAATCCTGAGCCATCTGGTCACCCGAGCTGGAAAGACTTCTTTTATACTCTAGTATATTCCATTGAGCTTATTTGCACTTCTCCGTTATTATATTTATGTGACCATAAGTTCGTACGTGGCTAGTTTCGGATCTTCCCCCCGTCTTCCAGCAACGGTCGAACAGTACTATTATTAACAGATCATGGTAAATAATTAGAATTGGATATCTTGGTAAATAATTATAAAAGGATCTTTATCGAGAGAGAGAGCTTAATTTGGTTGGCTTTAGTACAATGATCAGCTTTAGGCAATCCCCTTAGCATGTAATATAATGGAGACAGTGAGGGGTTTGGTGTAGTTTCCTGCATAATTTCCATTATGGTGGGTTCCCATCTTCCGTCTAGTTTTTGTCCACTTTACAACCTATCCCGACAATAATTTACCTGTCCTTTCTTTCTTTCTTTCTTTCTTTCTTTCTTTTTGTTTCCCTTTTAATTTTCCTTTTTTTAATTTTTATATTTATATATCTTTTGTGCTAATAAAATGCCCAAGTGATGATGATTACATCTGTCCGTCTGCCATCTTTTTTATCTTGTGGGTGAATTATTGGGGTGTGCTTTGCTCTTTTCCCAGTTGCTTTCTTCCTCGACGTGTCAGAGGAATACCGAAGCTTTCCATTCCTCTCTCTTTTGCTCGCATCTTTTAGACCGACACATCGCATATGAACCAATTAATAATTGTCCGAATACATATCAATCCGTGTGACATCATTCGATATGTCTCATATCAATATATTTAAAAGTATGGATTTGTGCTGATTTAATATGATTGATCATTCTTTCGGTTTTTTTCTTATGTGGCATGATAATGGCACCGATTCTTTTCCTTTTTAATATCGTTCTGGTTATATTAACAATCTTGACAACCTTCCTAAAGAAACGTCTTTCCTAGCTGCTACTAATTCTCATGGCAAACGTATTACCCATTCAAAAAGAAAAAAAAATAAAATCTCATGGCGATGGGACTTCCCCTCTCACTATGCCATGCTATGCTTCTTTTCTCTATAAAAGAAGAAAAACCCTAAAAAAAGGAAATGCCGCAATTGCACGTGGGCCCTCAAATGTTAATTATATTTGTCAAAAGTTGCAATTGGGATTAGAGAGTCTAAAAGAAAAATAAAATTAATACATAATTAATTCTTAGAATAAAATTCGGTTATTTGCATAACTTGTTACTCATTAGGTCATGCCCGCATTGATCGCTGCGGCCCCGTTGCTATCAAGTCCTTCGCCCTGATGCAATTTATAGATTACATTTCATTTAGCTGGCTTAATTAATTAATAGCTACAATATGGCATGACTGAATTATTAGGACGTACACTTGTGCAGCCAAGTCATTTGGACTGAAGTCTCCGGTCCAGTACCAGTGGAGGAAGCTGATCGGTACCAAGTACCTCGAGCATGGGATGAACTTTGCCTATGGAGGGTCAGGTGTGTTCGATACGCTAGCACCGTACCCGAACATGACGGCTCAGATTGATCTGTTCGAGCAGCTGCTCAAAGACGACACCTTTTGTGCCGCCAATGTGAATTCTTCTTTGACCGTAGTGACCCTCTCCGGCAACGACTACAGTGCTTACAAAGCCAAAAACGGAAACGTTGTGGTAAGCCTAATTACACAGTTCGCACCTGATCGAATATGTTCGGTCGTATTCAAGCATTATAAAATCTTAAGCACATGGTTCATATGTACTTCTTCAGAGCCTGCGGGCATTTATAAATACAGTCATTCGACAACTCGGAGCGAACCTGAGGCGCTTATACGAGCTGGGTACAAGGAAGGTGGTGGTGGCGGCACTCCAGCCCTTGGGGTGCCTTCCCTCGAGCACAGTTGCAACCTCCTTCCAGAAGTGCAATGAAGAAGTGAACTTGCTCGTCGGCCTCCACAACCAGCTCCTCCATCAAGCCGTGGCTTATCTGAACACTCAGACCGCTTCCTCTACTTTCGTCGTGGCGGATATCTACAGCTCTTTCTTGTCGGTGCTTAATAACGGCACAGGTAATAATGGCACATCATCTTTCGGGACATGGAATATCACATATGGGCCGAACCAAACTAAGAGAATTATGTAAGTATTTAAGAGTACAAACACGTATTGATCAATTCTCTGCAGGACATGGACAATCCAAGTTCGAGAACCCATTGAAGCCATGCTGTGTGGGCGTCAGTAAGGACTTCAACTGCGGGAGCATAGAGAGGAATGGGACGAAGATGTATACGGTTTGCGAGGATCCGAAATCGAGCTTCTTCTGGGACTCGGCCCACCCGACCGAAGCAGGGTGGCGTGCTGTATACTCGAGTCTCTCGTCCACTCTTCGGCAACTCTAAGGCTGATCTAGCTAGTGCCGTGTTTTAACTTTTGTGATCATAATCAAGTAATTTTGTCGAGACGATGTGTTAAGTTCGATTCGTTGGTTGTTCTTGATCTATCTTCTCTAGCACAATGTCGTCGTTCATTTGGTTCACGTATATATCTTCACTAAGGTTTGATAATTTTTTTGCTTTAAATTTGATTCATTTGTTTCGTTAACCCTTATAATAATAACGAATTAAAGACCCAATAAGAAAATACTTAATATGAAGTTTTGCTGGTTAGATTTTATTTACATGGTAGGAAACAATGTTTCGTTAATCCTTATCACAATAACCAAATTATTATTTTTATTTATTCTCAATCCAAAAAAAAAGAAAAACTTGGTGCTGGTTTGATTTGAAAAAATCTATTCCAACTGAAATGGATTCTTGAATTCAGTTAAGATATCATTCATCTAAAATTAAAACAACTTAACCGAAAATCACATAGAATCAGATTTAATAAACAATATATGATACCATCTGCAACTTATAAATACTAATCGATAACTATTCCTCACTCAAAATTATAACGATATCGTTATCATGAATTCGCTAACTGCTCTCTCATTCCTCTTTCCCCTGTTTCTATTATCATTTCTGACAGGTGTAATACATAAATTTTCAATTTCACGTTAGATAATTCACATTTCATACGAGATAATTCACATTTATATTCAATTATAAAATTTTGTTATACTATGTTCAGGATATCAAGGAGTTGAAGGCCTTCCAATTCGCCACCCATGGCCTCGATACCGTCATCCGTGGCCCCCATATCGCAGCAAGCTACCAGTAATTGGTCGTGGCCACTTTTTTCGCCCAATGCGCCCGACAAAGCTTTTTGTATTCGGTGACTCGTACGCTGACACTGGGAATAAAAATATTACCGAAGGCAGAGCTTGGAAGTTTCCTTATGGAATCAGCTTCCCTGGCAGGCCTACCGGACGTTTCTCTGACGGAATCCTCCTTACCGATTATATTGGTAGAACTCAATTTTACTTTTACATGACAAATATATATGATTTGCCCGAAATATATGATAATATCTATACGCGGAATATTGCAGCGAGGTTCCTTATGTTGAAGACACCGGTGACATATCACTGGAGTAAATTTGGGTCCCGATACCTGAACAGTAGGATAGGGATGAATTTTGCTTACGGAGGGACTGGCGTGTACAACACATCAGATAATGATCCGAACATGACGGATCAAATCAACTTCTTTGAGCAGCAGATCAAAGACCATCTCTATTCACCTGCTGATCTAAACTCATCGTTGGCTCTTGTCACCCTTTCCGGAAATGACTACTCCAACTTTCAAGAAAAGAATCCTGACGGGGTAAGTCTCATACTCAATTAATTGTCATCCGATTGTCATATAAAATAGCTAAGAATATGATTAACGTGTGTTACAATGTCAAAATTTGCGTGATCATTACTCACACAACATACATGAAATTTACAGTAGGTGACATTTCTTTTTTCATGATCAAATCATTTTTATCTTAACTGCGGGATTTTTAGAAATTCATATAAATGAATTCCCAATAATAATTTTAGCGAGTGAAATAATAATTAAATTGAGTGAAAAGAGGTCGAAACAATGCAAACTAATATAAACTTTAATCTTGAAAATTACTTGAAACAGATTAAAATACTATATTCCATGGGATAGGAAATCTGCGTTGCTTCTTTTTTTTTGGTCGATATTGGAACCGCCAAGAAGATTTCCTAAGTCCAACCTCATTGTAAAAATTATAAAATAGTTATTCTCCTATGGCTAAAAAAAGAAAAAAAAAATCTCTGATAATCATACAGAACCACGTCACTCATAATCTCCATCGCCAAAGAGCTAATAACCAACTTACAAATATATATTAGATAACTGAAATCGATACTTGATTTAGCGTAAGGACACACAAAGCAATCCCGCAGGTAGGAGAGCTAGTGTTATTGATTTGAAAGTCTGTGTGCGTCGGTTTTTTCTTCTCTTTTTTTTTTTTTTTTTGCTGTATTCGTCGGTTTTTTCTTCTCATTTCAGGATATATTGGGATTTCAATTCAACTTGACGAACCAACTAAAGGCGGATCTGAAGCGAATTCATGATCTTGGGGTGAAGAAGGTGGCTGTGGCGACTCTCCAACCCGTGGGTTGTCTCCCGACGGTCACCGTCTCCAACGACTACAAGAAATGCAATGACAGTATCGAAATGCTTGTCTCATTCCACAATTACTACGTTACTACTGCAGTGGCCGATCTGAACAACCAGACCAACAGTAATTCTAGTTTCGTTGTCCTTGACCTTCACAACGGTTTCATGTCGGTGCTCACTAATGGCACAGGTGTGCTTTGGATCTCAATTCAGTCTTAAAGATTGTCCTTGCTCATTTTCGATTGTTAATTGCGTGCAGACACGACCTTGTATTCCAAAAAAAAATGGTTTTATTTTTTCATTTCCTCGTGTAGGATTTCCGAAGTTCGAGGATCCGATGAAGCCGTGCTGCATGGGTGTAAGCAGCGAGTACAATTGCGGGGACATGGATAAGAATGGAACAAGACTGTACACGATGTGCAGGAATCCAAGGGAATATTTCTTCTGGGACTCGGTCCACCCGACTCAAGCGGGATGGCGCGCCGTTTACACGACCATGCTCCCGATTCTTCGGAAAATCCTCTTCTTTTAGTTGCAGCTTTGGATTCTTAGGCCCTTGGTTTTATTAGTCTGAACTTTGCGTGGTGCATCCTTCATCTGGGCGTTCCATGATTTCTTTTATGTCGAATTTAACTGATCATTCAGATTTGATCAGTTTTTGCTCTTATTTATATATTTGGTAGTTTACTTTCCACTGCTTCGTCCCTGGAATCTCAACATATAATATCAGGTCGAACCACTTTCCATGCCCTGTAGATCTTGACAACGTGAAAAAAAAAAAAAAAATCGAAACTGCGTATCAATCAAGATCTGGTTGTTCTTCATGTTTGTATATGCAGAACAGAATATATGCGCAATCAAGTACGAAAAGAGTTCTTTCACCTTACAAAATCAATCAAACACGAACAACCAAAAGACGAAATAACACTGCATCCCTCATAAATATTTTCCCCTAGGAAAACTGGTATAGTGTACACAGAAAGCAGATTCCCACATTCTGTAGATCTTGACAATGTGAGGAAAAAAAAAAGAAAGAAGAAGAAGAATATGGAAACAGCATATTAATCAAGATCTAGGAAAACTTTACTCCTTAGTGGGCCGATCTAGCTCGATTGGATTAGTTGGGCCCAATTGTGCTTTCGGATATCGGGGTGAATCCCAATTGAGATGCTAACGGGTATAATCTAAGCCTCTAAAGCTGCTTTCAGCTAAGCTTAAGCCTCTAATAGATAGCTAAAGATCTCTACAAAATCGGTGGCCGCCCTGGAAAAATTCCTCAAAAGGATAGCCTCGCAGCTGCTGAGTCTTTACCCAGAGCTTAGACTCGTTTCCCCTCGAAAGGCATCATCACCTCAGTTCCTAAGCCAAAGAAAATCATTCAAGAACCACTTCAGCCGAGTTCTCTCGCCAACACATCCGCTTCCAAATGCCGAGAATACCCTTGGGACCTCTTTGGTGCCATTTTTTAATGTGCAACTTATGCTTCGCCACAGTATCTCAACAATGCAATCAATACTGCCGCCCATGCATGGCCTTTAACTTTGTCCGCTCTTTCCTTCTCCTCCTTGCCTCTGCTGCCGCATTCATGCTGATTAGCTTTTTATCACCAGAGGCAGTCACTGATTCTCTATGCTCCACCGACAAAGTTGTAAGACCAGCTGATGAAGGAGCCTCTACAACGTTTGTCCCATTTGCTGGATGAGGCTCCGATTCAATCTCATGCCTCACAGTTTCAGTTCCCATGAAGCTTGCCTGTTTGGGTTCAGAAGCAGCCTCTTCACACTGAAGACCCACTTGCTGGCAACCTTGATCCACAGGGGACTCAACCGGGATTTGATTTAGATCATTAAGAAGACCAAGTCTAATTGGACCTGGAGCTTCTGTTTCAGCTGAAGCAGGAAATGAAGAGTCGCAGTTCTCGGAACTTACAGCTGTTCGGGTGGAAGTAGCACCATGTTGATCATCTACAGGTTTGTCACCTCGATCAGATTTGGGGCAGTGAGAAGACTCAAAATGATGCACTTGATTAGGAAAAGGGAAGAACCACGGGCATGGAAGTATATATACAGGAGTTCTTGGTCCAGAAATATTCAATGGGCCCCGCTCATGAGGTGGATGGGGCTTGAAAGATGCTTCAGTGGTAACATTTGCTGGGATGAAGGGAAGAGTCGGCGGAACTTGATGTGCTTGGCCTGTGCTGGGAGACTGAAATATTGGAGGCCAAACAACAGGTGCTAACGGATTGTTATGCAAGAGCATCAGGAAGTTTAGAGATGAAGCAGGCATCTCTCCGCTGGCAGGCATTATCTCAGATGTGGTTCCCACCACCTCACATTTAACAGCCTTTGCCATCTGCGAAATGGGAAAGATTTTGTATCAAGGTGGAGTCTCGAAGGAAAGATCTAAGTTGGTATAATCCCATCTTAAGCAGGAGTTTCCTCCAACTCATGAACTGTCGCCTTCCCCATCTACAGAAAAGGGGAAAGCTGTCAGACAAACTCGGGGTCCTTGCAAAGTAAGATGTATTTTTCATCTCCGACAATCTTTAAAACCCATTACCTTTGCTTTTAGTTGCTTATTTCTGGTCTCGAGCATCTGCAACTCTCTCAAAGCCGCCTCCTTTCCCTTGAGCAGTCAAATCACCATTGCTAAAAATCAAATAAACTTTCTAAAAATTGAATAATGTTCAACAAGACGTCCACACAAAGATTGCAAAAAAGATCTGAACTAGGAATAACCCAAGGCTCATTGGAAGCAAGCAATGCACATGTTTTTAATTTTTTTAAATTTTTTAGGATAAATACCTTTATCAATTTTTCATTTTCTTCCGTTAGCTCAGCAGCCTTTCTGGTTAACTCCTCACACAGAGCCTGCGGAAGGAATGGAGACAGTCCTTTCAAAACTCATGGATGATAAAGAAAAATAAATTCGCAAACCCATGTTTAATATACTCATTAATTTCTTCATCTCGAAAAATTGAATATCTTGAAGAGATTCTAAGTGCCAAAAAAAATTGAATAAAAAGTTTACACAACTCTGATTTCTAAAAAGACTACATGTTTTGGTGAACTGTTCCATTACATGCAGCGGTGTATCAGTTGAAAGCTGATTCAAAGGAAGAATGCAATGTTATATAGTCACCTCTATGCAGCACAACACAGATAGCTCTGAACATATTTTACCTGTCGGCGACGAATTGTCCGCCTAGCTGACTCCCTGTTTGCCAAAACCCTACGAAGCCGTTTTGCTTCCTTTTCAGCCTGAGTAGAAATTTTTTTTCAGTTGCATATCATGGGAACAATCAATCTACAAGAAATCATTGAAGATACGACCTCAGATAAATTCTGCCTTGACCTGCCACCGCCAAGGAACACGTGACCTGTGGTGGATACGCGACTTTGATTCGAAGGTTGAGCCTGCTGCTCAGACTTTGCACGGTTACTCATTGAATTATCACGTGACTTTTCATGCTGCGGCAGAGACAAGACAGCAGAGTCCTGCCACAAAGAATAATGTTTCTAAATCCCCGCACAAAGTATTGCCACTTGATGACCGAAAAACTGAATAGGCAAATAAATTGAAAAATATAGGACGTAACTATATGGAGCAAAAAGGAACAGGGCACAAAGTATAGAGGCTAATAGTAGGTAGCATTCTGAATGAACTACTTCAACAACATATTAGAGGTTCCATGTTCTAGCACTAACAAAACCATTATCTAAATCAAGTTTAGACCGAGCCTACATGCATCTACGGAGCAATAATCAGACAAAATCGGAACGGCCGAACGAGCAACCTATTACATGCCAGATGGACAAACTGCAAAGAACTACTGAAGAGTCCATATTCTTGAACTTGACATTCCAGCTGTAGTTGGACAATGCCTCAATATCTGACCAAACTCCATATTTCAGAAACCATCTCCGCGGCAATAATCGTAATAACTTATATCATTCGATGACCTTTGATCTAAGGTCAGGCTGCGCTTGCACATACGAGAGTGACCATCTTCTCCTTAAAGACTGGAAAATGGGATTCCAATTACCGTCTCCCTGCAGCATTCCAATCATTTTTCACGCATTCTACAAGGAAAACTCATTCTCCCTTCCACAGGAAGTATACAGGTTCGATATACGATTGCCAAAACCGGTTAGACATAATAAGTCACTAACACACTAATCGAATAGCTGGAAGTGAATCGGTCACAATCACTCTCATCGGCGCAAAGAGTTGTTCACAATCATAACCAGCGGCTGCGCTGTCCAAGTTCGCCTACGAACCAAATTCATTAATTTTTTTTTTTTTAAATAAAAAAAGAGCAAAAAACTCCCACGGTGCACAATGACAGCAGACAAAGAAGGCGACAGTTCTGACCTGCGCGAGATCTGGACGCGAAAGGGACAAGTCCACCAGGTTCAACCCGGAATGACTCAACGACGACTCGGTCTTGACTCGTTTCCTCGCCCTCCCAGCCACTTTCCCGCCAGAGCTGCTCCTACTCCTGTTCCTGCTCCTGCTCCCGCTCTCGGTCCCTCCGGCGGCGAGATGGGCCAAATCCGCCAGCGCCTCAGCCGCCTCCATCTCAATCTTGACCATCCGATCAGGCGGGGCCACCGCTTTCGCCTTCGCCTTCGCCTTCGCCTCCACCTCCGCCAACTCCCCCTCCCCCTCTGTCGAGCTCGAAATCGCGCTACGACTCTCCCAATCCATAGCTAGCTAACACCTCCCCGTGACAGTGACACGATGAAGAGACGGAGAGCGACCTTCTGAAGAGGAAGCAGCACGTACACCTTCCTGGTTGGGATGATGAGGCGAGAGATGAAGAGAGAGAGAGAGAGTAGTGGTGGTAGTGACAGAGCGCCACGTGTCGAACCGACCTGGGGCGCGCCATCTCATCTGCTCTGGGTCCTCCTTTCGTATTCCCTCCCCGTTTGGTTTTGGCCAAATCTCTTCCGCCATAGTCTTGGGGGCGACACGTGGGAGGGAGCCTCAGGGGAACCGGCGAGCCGTGGGTCGCCCAACTCGCCGCCACGTGGCGCATGGTGACTGTCCCAGCGTCGGTGGTGTTGGATCTCTTCAGTCCAGTGATACGTGGAGGGGAGAGGGGAACCGGTGTGGGACTGAATTCTGATGCGGATGACTGTCAGCCGTTCGTGGTCTGCAGTCTGTCACGTACGTATGCATGGTTTTAGTTTAGTCTTTGCACTTTTTCTTATTCTTTTCTAGTGAGAAGAAGAAGAAAAGTTTATTCTTGGTAAAGTTACATGACATGATGAAAATCGAAGAAATTGAAAATCATTTAACGCCCAACTAGAAGCTAAAAGCTATCATTTAACGCCCAATGGTAGGATAATAGGTAGGATCAACGGCTGATAATGATTTCTCAAATTCTATCTTGCATTTGGTGGTGTTTGGGATAGGATCAATGGTAGGTTTTGGACATGGTAATTTCTTAAGGACCAAATCCTACTCAGGATTAGATGGGATATGAGACTTGATTAAATGGTTGTCGGGCCATTATTGCCCTTCTCTCTCCCCGTCTCCCTCTTGGAGTAGATGAAGGCGGTGGGGGGACAAATTGGGCCAATAGAGGTATGACGTCGGCCACCACCTCCCATGTGAGATCGTCCGCGACCCTTAGGCATGCCGATAAACTCGCCGGGTGGCAATGGCTGATGTCATAGGCCCACCTCCCCTCTCATATTTGTACGTTATATTTTCTTGGATTTTTAATTTTAATTTCATAAATTATTTTATGTCTTCTAGGAATTGAAAATATTAGGCCTGTTTTAGTTTCTTAATTCTATGTACAACAAAACAAAACAAAATAATTCATACAAAATTAAAGGGTGAATTCTATTTATACTACTCTTTTTTCCACAACAAAATAAAATAATTCATATAAAGTCAAATGATGAGTTCTATATATAATCATTTATACCACTTTTTTCAAAATCAAAAACTAATTTTAAAATTCTACTTTAAAACCAAACGCAACAGTATCCTAAACACGCACCGATGATTTTGTTAATCTTGCTCTTATATCTTGTCCTCTCTGGGAGAACCATCAACAGTCCAGAAATCAGATACATACTATCCATTCATATTTCTCCGGCAACAGAAACGAACCTACAATCGTGTAAGTTCTAGAAATGATACTCCAAATTTTGATATTTCCAAAGCAACTTCCTATTATTTAGAGTCCGTTAGGAGAAACTATTTTAGACAAATTGCCGAAAGACAAATTCAAAATTAGATTAGATTTCTGAAAACAATTCCAGGCGCCCTGAAATGCTGGATGTTTTACAAAATTTGGATGATCATTTCCATCCAACGATAAACTATGTACACCGCAGGTTCCGCCTATTGTTACCCCGAGTTCATATGGACAATCCTGTATGGGGAAATTACAAGACGGAGGCCCGGAAAGTGGGCGACGCGAGCCCTTGGAGTGGGCAAAAGCTGGCTGAAGGAGTGGGGGGCCGCCTTGGTGACAGATTCACAAACTCCAGCGCCTGTTGCCTCAACTCAGGTGGATAATCATTGACACAGCCGATCCTCGGGCCTGCCCCAGTCGACCACTTCCTCGAGAGCTGGTGGCCCAGCTGATAAGATCCTGTGGCCTTCTTAGAGTTTATCCTCTGTAGGATTGCATCCCTGGGCACCTCGGTCCTTGGGCTCTGGAGCCCACCCGATAGGGCCGACCATTTTCGGGAGAGCTGCGGCTCGAGTTTCTGCTGGTCTGGGATGACTGCCATTCTGTTGAAGCTGAGTCTCTTTAACAGGTCCTGCCTTGCTTTCTCATCAGTCTTCGTGGGACCGGTTCTGGGTTCAGGAGAAGGTTTCTCATCCTTCTCTTCCTTGTCCGATAGAAGTTTATTTTCAAGACGTTGAGATTTCTTAAAGGCATTGATTGCACTATCCGCTATCGATTTGGTGCCGTTGTACATGTCGGAATCTTCATTTGCCTTGAAGATCTGAGAATGAGGTGTTTAAAATTATTTTAGCGAAGGGAAAAACTTAAAGCACTCTATTTCACTGGAAGCCCGGCATACTGGCTGAAGGGTTTCAGCTATGCGTGAAGAGAACATTACCTGAACTTCGTCCAGATTAACTCCATTATCCTTCAGATAGGATATAAAGCTGTCGAGACTATCGTTTGTTGGCCGGTAGTGTCCGCTATATGCAGAGATGGACTGGAAAAAGAGAAACAATCGGGATCAGGGGATTACAAACAGAATGAAGCTCAAGATCGGCTTTTTTGTCCACCGGATGTTATTTGGAGCTTGTGAATAGTGAATACGAATCGAGGGTTATTCTGAATTGCAAAAGTGACAATATTCCTTGTAACACTCATAACAATCTACCAGATTAGCAGCTCAGTCAATCTCAATTACCGCAATTGATAAGGGCAGTAACGAGTCACTAGAGACACTACTCATAAGTAATTAAGAAGCTGGGACCCAACACAGCAAGTTCATGTGAATACATGCTCGATATGAAAGGATCGACCCAATTGATGTACCTTCAGTATGCCATGCTCTACGATTAGCCTTCCAGCTGCTAATGTTGCTCCGCCAGCGAGGAAGCTAGAATGATGAAACGCTCCCTTCTTTTTCTGCGAAGTTCCAAGCATATCGATCATCGGGAAAGGGAAGAATAATGTAGAATCACTGCTTCAAAGAACAGCTAAAATCCTACCCCTATTCTCTTACCTCACCAGCATAGAGTTTGTGAGAGGTGCTGACCACGAAAATCCATTTAGCCCCATGAGATCCTCTGTTTGTGTCAAGGAATTCTCCGGATTGTTTATGGACAATCTTCCCATCAACAAGATTGTATTCGTAATGCTCTCGTTCTTGCTGGGTTAATGAGAAAAAAGAAAACAAATGCATCAGGGATTGTTACAAGGAAATCGAATCAGAACTTTGGATAGTCGATCAGCAGAACAAGAAAATCGTACAGGTCCGAGATACTTGATACACTGTTGCCGAAGCTTTGATCTTGGGCATTCCTTGAGATCTACATCCCTGCCATCTCCTATATCCAACCTAGAGGTAGTAGAAGCGGCAATGAAATAACAGAAAATCAGTGTATGAGGTTCAAAGTTTAAACAGGGAATGCATATTTAATATAGATCCATTGGATAGAAATTCTACAGTATATCATAGTACATGGCAAGATAAATTCATACAAACACCCATAATTCGACTCGCATGGAAGCATCTGAAAACTCCGTTGCAACAAACAAAAGATTTATCGGTTCAGGAAAGTCTAGCTCACCAGAAAAAGAATGGCTGCCCGGAATCTGATTTACACCACTCCTCATAGTAGAGGTGCAAGTTATGTCCATATCGATGCCGCGGATCAATCTGAAAGCATCAAAATACGGATAGCAGAATTAAAAGTCAGGTTTGGTGATTGATTAAGCAACGAGAATTCGCAGCTGGAAGAGTGATGATTACAGCTTCAATCCAATGCTGAAAGGCCAATTTTTGTGCTTTTCCATCTTTGGACAGACCCTGACCCACCTGGCCAATACATCATCCCAAGGATAAACTCATCTTCATAACGAACCGGAGGAAAAGGACAGGATTAAGGACGAGTACCGTTAACTGATCATTGTTCACGAATTGCTAACCTTAGAAGCATTCAGGATAACACGGTGCCACCTCGAGGCCGCAGTCTCGGGTTTGTCAAAATTGAAGAAGGATACGGTGCTATGATTTAATCTAGCGTAATCAATCACCTGCCACCTGCAGGGGAGCGTCGATTCAATCCACCCAGTCCGTTCAAATCGACCCCCAAGAAAGAAAAAATGCAGACAAGATTCTGATCGCACCAAATCACTTGCAAGATAAGATATTTTCGAGAAATTTAACACACCCATCATCATTTGCATCATCAAAATCTAATCTTTTATGTAGTGAAGCCTTCGTTCTTGGTGTTTTTAATAAAATTAGAGGCAGGAAGAACAGGGAAAGGAAAAACAGAGAGGGAAATGGCAGAACAGAGCATCCATGCAAACTAACCCACCAGAGCTCTTCGGCGAGGACGGCAGAGTCAGCTAGCCTCCGCCGGGTACGGTAGCCCCTGTATACCTTCTGCACTTTCAGCGCGGCATGGGACTTCGGGAACCGGGGGCCTCCCCCGTCGGGTCCTCCGTCATTGGCCACGGGGGAGAACGGGGACTCGGCGTCCGGCAGAAGGAGGCGGAGCCCCAGAGTGGACGCTCCAGCCCCCATGCCGTCCCGAGGAGCGAAGGGGAGGTCCGAGAGGGGCTGAGCTTCGACGTCCATGGAAGACCCAGAGAGAGCGAGAGGAAGGAAGGGCGGGAGAAGAGAAAAAGGGGAAAGTAACAGCGAGGATTCTGTTAACTCGTAACTGACGCGCAGAGTGAGCTGGAGAGAACGGAGAGGGAGGGAGGGAAAGAGGAGGAGATGAAGGGGACGAAGACTGGTGTTTGGGTAGCGGGTTTGGGCTATTCGTGTCCGGCGTTTAATCTGATAGCTACCTGTCAACCGTAATTTCTGTTTTGTTCTGCGCCATTTTTATTGCGGGGATGTTGGAACCACGCGCTTCGGCTATTAATTGTGAGGGCGTACTCGCGGCCCAGCCAATGCCGCTCGGTTGTTTATACTTTTCTTAGGCCGCGTCGGCAGTCATAATTGGATGGAGTAAATTCTTAAACTAGACTTATTCCTTATCGAATCATTGTAAGGTACGAGTTAATTCATATCTCACGATATCACGGATCGTGTTTTTATACCACCGTCAAAAATCCTCCAAACCCTACTGATAATAGGCGACGAGGCAGGTGCTAATGTCGTTGAATGTCTTCTAGTGTTAGTCAAAAGCTCGTTTGTTTGACTTTTTAACTCTTGTATGTAATGTCGAGACAGAATGACTCGGACAACTGAGGATCAGTGAAGATGGACCTTCAAAACACCATCCATGGTAGATGGGACCAATTAATGATTAGGCCCCGACACTTGCCAGTTGCCACCATTAACAATGCTGAAAGCGAAGTTTCCTGACATATATAATAACAATATGCGGAGTAAATTCTTGAACTATTTTTCTCGCGAAATCATCGTCATTGGGCACGAGTCAATTCGTAGCATACTAACAGGAAAATCTTACAATGTCGTCATGGTGTTTGTGTTCCATTGTCGAAAATCCTTTTTTTTTTTTTTTTTGAATGAATCACCGCTCGAATCCTCACGTAACCAATAATAGGCGACAACTGTTAATGTCTTTGAATGTCTTCCTAATGTTAGTCAAAGCTCGTTTGTTTGACTTTGAGTCCTTAAAAGTGCTGCATGTAATGTCACGAAAAATTGACCCGGACCACGGAGGATCAATGAAGACGGACCTTCACATCATCATCCATGGCAAGATGGGACCAATGATTAGGGCCGGCCCGATACTTGCTACCTTCACCATCCGATGATGGTGCTGAAAGCGAAGTTTCTTCGGTGATACTATATATATTATCACGAGCACCAAAAAAAATTAATTAGATTAGGTTGATATCCCTCGAGTTAATAATATATAACAAGTGTCGCTAATAGTAATAACAATCCCTTTTTTTTTCTCATAATAAAAATGTGAAGTGGAAAAATTCAAGTTTTTTTTTTTCGAAGACGTATGGGAGTCGTGGAATGACGGGAACAATTGTATGGTAAAAATACATCCAACATTATAAAAATAGAGGCGGCATAAATGTAATATCCCACAATCTCTTCACTTAATTAGTCTCTTCCTTATGTTTTTATTTGAGAACACTATCAATTTGATATATGAAGTTGTTCAAAATCTCTGATATGATACATGAGGACTTTTTGCCTTCGATCTAATACATGAAGTTCTATTCCGTCTATCAAATTGACCCATCATTAGGTTGTTTAGATGGAATTGTGAATTTGGATTTATCGGCTTGAGATAACTTGATTTTCCTCTAATTAACCGAAAGACGATGTCGTTCTGAGAGGGTACAAAACGTCGTCGTTCAATTCTCACGCCACAATGGGCCAAAGACGACGCCGTTTTACACTCTCGCTCCACAATCACTCGAAGATGATGTCGTTTTTTTACATTCTCTCGTCACAAAACAAAGTTGGTCGATTGGAGGAGTGTTCATATCATCTCTTCCCCTAACCCTAAATTCTCCCTCTAATTTGGTCAATCTGGAGTGAGAGATCGGGGTTGTGCTTTGCGAAGCTATGAGATTTTGGGTTTCTGATGAGTGAAGGGCATGAAGGAAGTTCGTGCGTGAAGCATTTGGGAAGAGTTATGGACTTTTTTTTTGTCCAGATTGTGGTCCCCTTCATGCGTACAGTTGTGGTTCCCTATCTTGGATATTGTTTTTTTGCTTTCTTATTGCCATTTGGTACTTTTCTTGACTGTGGTGTTATGCCTTCGTTACATTGTGGTTGTGGTGTTGATTGGCATGGGCTTACTCTTAGGCATAAAAAGTAGTTGTTGGCCATTTTAGTTACTTATTCATTTGATTTTTTTTTTGTAATTGTTTATTGTAGGTATGGATGACTTGTGCAAGTTGATATCACACCATGGTGGTCAGTTTATGGCTATGCCCGAAATAGAATATGTTGGAGGGAAAATACATGTATGAGAGAATATTAGTATTGACAATGTTTCAGTGCCTTACGAGAATATTAGCAACGACGTTGTTTTTGGCAATTTTGGGGGTCATTAACGGAGTTAAGTCCAGCTCAGCCACCACGTGAGATTTCCGTCACGATTGGCACGCGCAAGAAGACGGCATGACTAAAACATCCGACGGAATGGTGATTGAGGGACTAAAACCGAGGCAAAAATTTTTGAGGGACCAAACCTTTAGCGCTGGTATCTTTCAAGGACCAAAACCATACCTGACTCTTTATTGTAGGTATGGATGACTTGTACAAGTTGATATCTCACCATGGTGGTCAGTTTATGGCTATGCCCGAAATAGAATATGTTGGAGGGAAAATACATGTACGAGAGAATATTAGTATTGACAATGTTTCAATGCCTTACGAGAATGTTAGCAACGACGTCGTTTTTGGCAATTTGGGGGGTCATTAACGGAGTTAGGTCCAGCTCAGCCGCCACGTGAGATTTCCGTCACGGTTGGTACGCGCAAGAAGACGGCAGGACTAAAACATCCAACGGAATGGTGATTGAGGGACTAAAACCGAGGTAAAAATTTTTGAGGGACCAAACCCTTGGCGCTGATATCTTTCAGGGACCAAAACCATACCTGACTCTTTATTGTAGGTATGGATGACTTGTACAAGTTGATATCTCACCATGGTGGTCAGTTTATGGCTATGCCCGAAATAGAATATGTTGGAGGGAAAATACATGTATGAGATAATATTAGTATTGACAATGTTTCAGTGTCTGCTATTAAGTGATTATATAAGAATCTTGATTATGCATCATACAACGAGGTGTATTGGAAGATTCATGGATTTGCCTTGGACAATGGTTTTAGAGAACTTGAAACTGATGAAGATTTGCGTAGGCTTTACGTTTGTGTGGCAAATGTTAGAGAGATTGAATTTTATTTTGTCAATGACATATAAGATGAAAGTGAAGAAAAAGTTAGAACAAGTTGAGTTTGAATAAGGTTATTGGGAATCTCCAGACATAGAGTTGCAAGAAGTTGGTGAGCAATCATATGAGAGAGATGAGGGCTACTCCAATTCAAAGGATGATGGAGACTCTGCTTCAAATGATGAGGGAGACTCTGATTCTGCCTACGGTCCAAGTGGTCATGGCAATGAGGATGATGGTAACATTGAGAAAGCTATCGTACTTCCTACTGAGGCTGGTGAGCATGTTGAGGTTGCTCAACAATTAACTGAAGTGGAATGTTGAGAGGTAATATCACGGAAAATAAAAACCAAAATGGAGGGTTTACAACCACCAATCTTCATAATGTTGAGCAAATCCAAGCAGCAAAAATGGCTAGGAAGGCAAGACAAGAAGCAAGAGTTGCTGAATTCGAATAATAAGATGGATGGCACTCTGAGGAGTTTTCAAGTCTTAAGAGAAATGATGATGTTGATGAAGATGAGAAGCCTCTTACATTCAATATGAAGAGTGAGTATGAGAATGTGCATTTAGAATTAACTATGTTGTTCCCTACTCTAAAAATATTCAAAAAAACTGTGAAAGATTATACCATTCCTTCTGGCAAGCCAATCAAAATCACTAGAAATGAGAAGGTTAGGTGCAAATACAAGTGTGAAGAGGGTTGTGATTGAGAATTATACTGCTCGTAGGTTGAACCCTTTGGCAGTTTCCCGATTAAGACTTTAATCTAAACCACATATGCAGTAGAAAAATCGAAGAACAAACAAGCCAAGACTAAATTGGTTGCAATCTAGTTCCAAGGCTAAGGAGTACCCGGCCATGACTAGTGGAGATGCACTTATATTCATGGC
This sequence comes from Punica granatum, assembly GCF_007655135.1. Classification (NCBI taxonomy): domain Eukaryota; kingdom Viridiplantae; phylum Streptophyta; class Magnoliopsida; order Myrtales; family Lythraceae; genus Punica; species Punica granatum. Next base: position 38,817,058 of record NC_045128.1, on the reverse strand, counting down.
TAAGAATTTCAAGTGCATGCATTGAAAGTATGATTTACAGAGCTTTGAGTATTGTCAAAGGTGTTGTTAAAGGCAGTGAGACAATGCAATATGCTAAACTTAGAGAAGTAATTCTAGTTCAACGGTGCAATTAGGGGTTGAGAGACCAGACACGAGCTTGCCTTCAAGATTTGATAGAGTATATATTTGCTTCAATGCATCAAATAGTGGACTCTTGGCTGGGTGTAAACCTCTAATAGGTCTTGACGGTCTTTTTTTGAAAGGATACTATGGAGGGAAACTCTTAACAGCCGTAACTCAGGATGGTGACCAATCATTTCATGTTATTACATATGCTATTGTGGAGCATGAAATGAAAGACACTTGGAGCTGGTTTCTAAGAAAATTATTTGATGATATAGGTCATCCCGGGGCTTATGGATGGGTATTTATCTCAGACATGCAAAATGTTTGTGTTATTACTTTTAAATGAATATAATAATCAAATGACGGGACTTTATTATGTATATCTAAAAGATTGTTTTTCCTTTTCTTTGGAGTCTTCATGCTGCAATGGAGGAGATAACATCTAGAACCAAGCACGGGATTTGTGTAAAGCGCCTTGAAGCATATGCGTATAACAAGTGGAGGAATGTGGATCTTAGGAACAAGTTGTGGTATGTGCAAGATCTAATATAATGACAGAGTTTGAGAAGAACTTGGCATAGTTGAAGTTAATTAATGAAGTAGCCTGGGCCTACTTAAAAAATAGCCATATGGACATGGACAAAGGCAACATTCACCATATTCACGAAGAATCAGGCTTTGTTGAACAATATGGCGGAACGGTTCAATGTCACTATAGTCAATTATCGAGGTAAGCCAATCATTCCTATGTTGCAAGAAATAAGACAATACTTGATGAGAAAGATGAATGATAGTAGAAAGAAGATTGCAAAGTATAACGAGCTCATTACACCGGCTACTCAAAGCAAGTTGGAGGTGTCTAAGAAGGACAATAACTTCTTGATTGCGGTGTGGGCTGGAGATGCAGATGGTGCACAATTCTAAGTCATTCACATGAACGAGTCCAATGAGCAGTATGCTATTCATTTGAAGGAGTGTTGATGCTCATATAGGGAGTGAGATTTATGTGGGATCCCATGTCAACATCCAGTTGCTTGTATGCGCTACATCAAAAAAGACCCTGAGAAGTTTGTCCATCGTTATTACTCTAAGCAAACTTGACAGGAGGTATATCAACCATTTATAGGACTAGTAAGAGGTGAAAAACAATGGGAGAAAACTGGTCAGGAATCTATCTTGCCTCTAGCTTTTTGTAGGGATGGTGGTAGACCAAAGAAGAAAAGAAACAAGAAAAATGATACGTTAGAAAACCCCTTTAAAGCAAAGAGAAAGGTGAAGGATCTAACTTGTTCCTAGTGTGGTGGTGAGAAGCATAATGAAAGGACTTGTAAAGGCATAACAACTGAGTCAAAAAATTATGTTATTGCAAGCTCAAGGAAGCAAAAGGTACAAGTATTGGATCTGTAAGTTGTATGGGTCTTTTATTTGTAATATAAAGCTTGCCTTATGGATATTGTAGTGATTTATTGTAGGGAAATAAGGCAAAGACAAGTGGACCCAGCTCTAATGCTGTAAGTATTGCAGCAACTTCATGTTCACGCCTAAACCTAGTTCCAGACACAATGGATGGATCTGGCCCAATGTCTTCTGCATGTGAAGCCCCACATAATCAGGCCCATATAAAGGTAATTTTGCATTTTGGTGTATTTGAGTTTACATCTTATAGCTGTTTGGGCTTGTAATGTAATGTGGTTATGCTTGTAACATGTGTGCAAAGAAACAGAAAGCGTGGATCTGCTCGTGCAACCTCTCAAAGAATAAAAATTAAGTTAGCAACCCAAGTTGAACATGATAAGGCATGTACATTATCTTCTATCATATGGAGTTTAATAAAAGATATACCTATAAACATTTTACTTATTTTTGTGCAAGGAAATGAGCAAATGTCATATCCTCTAGGTTTTCATACTTCCCTAGCGGAGGCACATATTTAAATCCCTCCATTACTTATTCCGGTACCTCCTGGTCAACTTAGAGGAAAACCATGTATCACTACTGATGTATTGGTTGCAACAAATCTAAACGCTAGCAGGATGGTCAAGCAGCAATAGAACACTCAGATTGGGACAGGGACAAGCAACCAAGTTTTTATATTTCAACAATCCTCCAATGTCCCAACTACGAAACCCAGGCAGTAAAATGTTAACTTAGGAAGATTTGGTAAACTTTATAACTTGTTTTTTGAGAGAATGACTGATAGAATATGGTTGGTGCAGGTTAGTAGAATGTCTACTTATGAACATTCTTTGGATGGTTGGTGTAGGGTAGTAGAATGTCTATTTATGAACACTTCCAAAATAGTTGGTATACAAATGTAGAATGTCTACTCATGAACATACTCAGTGTTTTGTGACTTGCTTTTGGTGGCATTTTGTCTACCGGTTTCTGTCTAGATGGCTGGGGCAACAATCTCTATATGTTTTACTATGATTATTTCAGTTCATTCCTCTTTCAGGATTTTTTGTGACATTTTTCTATCTTTTGGTTTTGGGTTATAGTAAATAGTGACAAAGTCAATTTCAAGTGCAACGAAGATGTAATTTTTCCGTTCTTATTTGCTTGATTACAATCACCTTCATAGAAGTCTTTAACATTATGAGCAGGTGCATCAAATTCTCACTACGATAAAACAAAAACCAAGTATTAACCTCTCATATAATGCTACATAACAAACACATTGTCACAATGTATCAAATTAACCAAACTTACACCCTTTCTTTTTCCACAACAAAACCAACACGACAACCATTTTGCTCGAAATCCGACACACATGCCTCAGTTTATTTTGCATTCTTCCTCTTCAATTACCATTTAATTCTTTGTTCCAATGATTGATTAATGCTCTTGCACTCTGAGTTGAAGTCGAGGGAATTTGGTCAATCCAACCCCAGTGATTCCACCAATTAGACTACCCTTGAGTCTGCCAACACACAAGCTATTCTCCTGCAATGAACATTGGCTATACTGCAATCAAATAGGGCAGAAAAGTCTTCTACAATCTATACAAAATAAGGCCACATATTCTTCTGCAATGACCTCACAATGCAATTGCGACAATGAAATTGCAAAGACGAGGTAAGGATTGATATTATTGACCTTGCAATCACAAAATCGAAGCCCCAAATCGTTGATGCAATTGGCTTCAATTTCGGATTTAGGATTCTACTCTCACTTTTTTGGGAATTTTGGGGATATAGAGAAACAAACATCGTTATCTCAGCTTTTTAAAATTTTAGGCCCCGTTTGGATTGAGAGTTAACTGATTTTAACTTTAACTTTAACTTTAACTCAACACACTACACAACAAAAATACATATTTCCCAATTCAAAAATTTTAACTTTAACTTTAACTCAACACACTACACAACAGAAACATACGTTTCCCAAGTCAAATTTATAATCACATCTTATTTGTCCTTTTCCACAATCAAAATCAAAATCAAAATCAAAGTAACTTTAACTCTGAATCCAAACGGCCCCTTATTGTTTACCTCGTGCCGTTAAAGCCGCATGGGATTTCATGTCACAATTCCGTCTAAGCAACTTAACGATGAGTAAATTTGATAGACGGAATAGAACTTGATATATTCGATAGAAGGCAAAAAATTCTCATGTATCATATCAGAGGTTTTTGACAACCTCATGATCAATTTGATAGTTTTCTCTTTTTTATTTAGTAGTGAAAATGATGCATAATTTTACAGGTAAAGAAATTAAATGAAAAATTAAAGTTCATTACAAATTGTATTGCCTGATAACTCTTAAAAATGACGATTGATGTTACAAATGAACGGCGAACTTTGTATTTCTATAATTTCCTTTCATTTCCTTGGTTTTTTGCCCCCCTTATGTAGCGGCCTCGTTCTCCATGGAAAAATAAAATTATTCCCAGACATGCTTCTCGTGGCAAATAAATAGGGAAGATTTAGTTTACATGTCACGGCCGTATGGGGCATGTGGACAAAATTGCGTGAGCCATATTAATCACCAAAATAATAGAAAAATGAAAAATAGAAAAAGACATAAATAAAAGCATCAATCACTACTATTCTCTATTTTGGATTTGTCCTGTCTGTACGCCGAAAATATAAAAAATCTTCTTGACGTATAAGTTATTGAATTGATTATTAATTTAAAAACTGTCCGAATCTTTTATAAATTTGTGATTTTTTCTTTTATTTTTTTCTATAGGATATAACTCTCTAGATTTGCCTTGAAGTGATATCGTGCGACTTGACATTTCACCTTCACATACTTCCTAGATTTAGATACCCGCCCTCGAAAACTAGCCACAAACTCGACATTTTCTTTCGTACTCGCATGAGAAAGAGAAACCAACTATGAATACCGCCTTCAGATTTTTTTAAACTAGATGAACTAGCAACGAGTCCATAGGGCCTTCAACTAAGACGAGCCGTACTTTGGTTGCCTTGGTATTAGGTATGATGTGATCCCGCATGAGAGTATAAAAGTATAGCTCGCTTAGATATTATATAAATTTTTTACTGGACTTATAAATTATTGAATCGATTTTCAATGCAAAAAGTCAAATTAATAGATTGTGATACCCACTCTCATAAATTTATGATTTTATTTTTCCACACGACATTTAAATATCAACAGAAAACAAAAACAAAATTGGATCAAACTTCAGGTCGCCACGGCCAACCAAATACGATAATGGATCAAGCAGGTGATTAATATCAATTTCCTTTTTAGGAAAAAAAAAAGAAGAAGGAAAAAGGTCAAAGTGTGTATATTTCATATGCATGCAATCCAACGAGGATACGGACAAAAAAACACATACATACACCGGGAAATCCATGCATGGGATGAGAAGACAAAACAAAGACTTAACAGGCGCAAAAAAAAAATTCCATGAGAAGAGGGCGTATATATTATTACTGTTACTATGAAAAAGTGGAGAATAACTCAATAAAGGTGTTGTTATATATCTTCTCAATAATTAATTTAAAATTTCACTGACGATATTTAGTAGAACTACCCTTACTCTTTTATTAGTCATTTAAGATTTATTTTTTATTATACTAGGTATCGGGCCTTTTTTGTAACAAAAAAAAAATTTGATTCACGATGGTATGTGCTATAGTTTGCATAATATCAATAACTATTCAATAGATGAAAGTGTGATTTTGAATTTGGGGGTTTTTAGGCAGACCAGTTAGGAGAATTTAGTATTTTTGAGTTGATAAATATGTCATTGGATAAAGGATTAATCTACTATCATATATGCATGATACACTGCTGCTGAGGTTCGGATTTTATTTGTTAGTCCGCGATTAACTTTTTCATCCATATACCTACCGAAAAATCTTTTCATCGATATAGATCGACTTATATATAGTAACTTCACGACTATTTAGATAATCTTTCTGATTTTAGAATCAAATAATTCATTTAATTGTTATCATGAGTATTAATTCGTTTAGTTGCCAAAATTTGTCTTGCTGCTTGCGGTGAAAACCTCGAGTTTCTTTTTTCTCTTTCTACAGTCATTCGAAGGCAAACACTCTAAAGGCAATTTGCAACTAATATAGCGCTGATGTCCCTTGTGCAAATAAATATAGCAAACTCGAAAATGAGTATTGAATTAAGGATCTCATTCTTTTGAGGTTAAAAAAAAAAAAAAAAAGGAAGAAACATTTGGTCGAGGAGGGGAATGAAACGTAGTTAGGCCCAAAACCACGAGGCCCACCATGAAGCCCAATCCATGCAGAGGCCAGAGTTCGTCCACAGAGCTTTCGGAGTCCGAAAATGGAGATCTGATCTGGACTGAAACCCTAGAGAGCTGAGGTATATATGCGGCATAAACCCTAAGTAGTCTTGTTTCTCCGGATCTTCACTTAGTCGGCGATTTCTTCCCGGCAGTCAGTCAGCTCAGATCTGCAGTGCTTGTTCATTGTCGAGCTCGTGGTTATAGGTATCAAATGCTACGACTTTCATCACAATAAACGCAAATATCGTGTACTCGGAAGACATTGCATTTCTGATTCTTGGGCTTTTGTGTTCTCAGACAGAGATGAAGGTGGTAGCTGCTTATCTGTTGGCCGTTTTGGGAGGGAACACCACTCCTTCGGCTGATGATCTGAAGGGCATCCTCGGCTCTGGTAATTCTTCTCCTCCGTTTGTTCCTGCATTGTACAATTACCTTTCCTTTGTGTTTGACTTTTGTGGTTAGCTTCCGAAGTTACCGGTAGCCTTGTCCGTGAACATGATGCAGTTCATTGTTAGTGATCCCGAAACCGATAACTAAAACTTGTCCTGAGGAATTGCTCTATTGGGAATGCTGTACTCGGGACAGCCTGGTTGTTTCTGCTCCGCTTGATAAACAGTAATTGAGATTTTCTACTGCTGTTTTGTATCGACTAGGCATTGCTTGGTTTGTTTTCGCATTAGTGTAATTGCAGCCTGAAGCTATTAAGTAAGGCTGGGAATTGGCGTTTTTTGCCCGTTTAATATTGGATGATTGTTCGTCCAGGAAAATGTGTTGTGTCTTCCACTGACTCTGCTCATGTTTGCAGTTGGGGCTGAGGCTGATGATGACAGGATCGAACTACTTCTATCTGAAGTGAAGGGTAAAGATATCACGGAACTCATTGCTGCTGGGAGGGAGAAACTCGCCTCAGTGCCTTGTGGTGGCGGTGGTGGTGCAGTTGCTGTTGCAGCAGCTGCAGGTGGGTCCCCAGCTGCTGCATCTGGTGCAGCTGAACCGAAGAAGGAAGAGAAAGTTGAGGAGAAAGAAGAATCAGACGATGTGAGTTTACATTGTTCTTCGATTTATTTTGGCCTCTTATTATTTATTATCTGGCTAGTAATGCCTCTTTCTTGTCGAGCTAGAAAGCATTTTCTTTTCTTCCGTAGGGTTCTCCTTGGCATATATAGTACCTTACATGGCCTCATAGATGTTAACTTGGATTTTTCTTTTGTCAAATGCAGGATATGGGTTTCAGCTTGTTCGATTAAGCGGGCGGTCTGCTTCATGTCATGTTTGAATCAATGGGTTGCTTAACATATTTTTGTTCCCTAGAAGTATGCAGATTTTGGCAATTTGGTGAGAACTTCCTTTGAGTAGCAATGGAAATGACTCTGATTGAAAATGCTCCCACATAGAATGTTCTATTTGGAATACAAAGCTTCCTTTCTATCCGGAGCGTCATTGATTTGATTTGGGTTGGAAGTTTGTTAGTTACACTGCACATTCATTGATTTAATTTGGCTTGGAAATTACACTGCATGATGCATGTCATATGATTCCCGCACTTTCTGCAGTAAGCAACGGCTGAGTAGCTACGGGAATAACTCTGATTTGAAAAATGTTAACAACCCATTTGGTTTTGCAATCAAAATTTGAACTCTAATTTTAATTCTATTCACCACTCAATAAAAATCAATAATACAATTATTATTTTTTTCTTTTTCTTTAATTTTTTAATCATTTAATTCAATTTTTAATACTAAATTCTCTCAACTATCTATTATTTTTTTTACAATTCAACAATACAATCATTATTTTTTCTTAATTATTTATTTCTTTTTCATATTTTTTTCTCATAATTCAACAATACAATCATTACAACTCAATTAAAATAATTTAACTTAACTTCAAAATCACACACTAAGCTTCCCTTTTTATGAAGTGCGTCATTGAGTTGATATGACTTGAGTTGGAAGTTTGCTAGTTACACTCCACGGCTGGTTTGATTTAGCTTGGAGATTACACTGCCCGATGCGGTGTCATACAATTCCAGCATCATGCAATGGCGTTCTCATGTCATCCCCTGACAGCTCCAGATACGGAAATGTCAAGTTCACATCATTCTGGTGCGCGATGCAGTTGCAGTTATTTCCCTTTTGGAAATCAACTTGGCCCTATTTGAGTGGTGTCATCTGGGAATACTAGACCAAAAGCTTATGATTGCATCTCGTGGATTAGCAATTAACAATAAATAGTTATCGGCAGAGCAACTTACAAAACCGAGTGCCAGAATTTACTTGAAAGAAGTGACAATCTAAACAAGCGAACAGCCAATGCAAAGCTAGAATCACTCTTCTTATTACTTAGTATTGAGCTTGTATGGACACAAACGGTGATTCCATGCAACTCCCCGAGGTTCAGATCTTGCTGGCAAAGGCGAGGCCTTCAGCTTTCAACTGTTCCAGGCTCTCAACAGGAGGCTGGACCCTTGCAACTTTGGCAATCGCCTTGTTCTCTTCTGGAGTCCCACTCTCAAGGAAAACTCCCACGACCTTACCGTCCTTGATCCAGTAGGATCCGAACTTAGCCTTGGGTAGAGTTGGATTGTTGTCCCCGAAAAGGATAGTGTCTCCAACATTGTCACCATAGAACTGCCATGAGAGGTCAAACGAGCGGGAGTAGAAGTAGGGAAGGTAATCATACTCCTCAGTAGATTTCCCTTCCTCACTCGCCTTGATGGCCTGCACAGGCATCACATAATCAAAACCTAGGTGAATCAAGCATAATATATCTACAAAGTTGAAGGTAGGAACGGTCGAACATTTATACTAAAAAGAGAATAAAAAGGAGAATGTTATTGTACCTTTACAGCCTGCTCGGCTGATTTACGAGCATGGTCCACATGTTCAACTCTCCTGATTTCATTGTACAACTTCAATGGGAAAGTAGCAACATCGCCCACCGCATATACATTAGGAACACTAGTTCTAAAGAACCCATCAGTCTGCAATCAATTTGAGTTGTGTCACAGGCAATGTCGATATCTTCGATAAGGACATAGACTATGGAGAGAAAACAGTTCAGTCTTTACTTTTTTTGGTTATCTAAGGATATAGATTAGTCATTTCTCAGCAGGGTAGCCTATATTATAATCTCTTAGGCACAATTCTTTCTGTTTTGTAAGAAATAGGATCATACCTTCTAGAGCAAGATCACAACCAGTTGACATTACGAATTCAATTAAACACTGACCTTGATTCCACCTTTCTCCTCTTCAACCTGTCCCTTGAATAGTGTGGTAAGCGGTCTACCACCAACTCCAACAACAACGATGTTAGCCTCCAATACCCTACCATCCTTCAGTTTGACCTCCTTGACCTGAATTACCAACATACACCCAGTTACAATCTCCTTGCTTCACGGAAAGGCACACACAATGAGATTTTGTTTTCTGTGGACTTACCTCTCCACTGGCATCAGCAGTGAATCCGACAGCAACTGTCCCCTTAATTATCTTAATTCCTTTATTGGCATAGTAACCCTCATAGAAGGCAGCTATATCAGCAGTGAAAAGCCGAGGCACTGCAAAAAATACCTTAAATTAATGCAAAACACCGAGCAAATTATAGCTCAAGCCAAGGTATACAACAGATAAGCTTTTGTTTGGGTTTCACTTACTGCACCAAGGTTCAGGATACACCATGGTAACATCATAGTTGTTGATCCTCATGGCTGCAGCAAGCTCCAGACCAATGTAGCCTCCCCCAACAATCACACATTTTCCGTTCTTCTTGGCTTTAATAGCTTCATTCAGCCTGTCAGCATCGTCAATCTCTCTCAAGTAGAAGATGTTTTTGGCATCAGCTCCTTGTACACCGAAATCTGTCAACCTGATAACCTGCATGAAAGAATGTTGGTTTCTCGTCCACTTAAGAAATACTACTACATTCTCAAAACTGTTCTGTATACTTACAGTTGAACCAGTTGCGATGATCAAAATTTGATACTTGAAAGATTCTCCAGCTGCACTTATGAGGGTCTTGGCTGCAAGATCTGCTTTAACTATTTCAGTGCTCAGAATCAACTCGATGCCTGAAACCATAAATTGGGATATATGAGGCTATCATATCATAAGTCCAATAAGACAAATGCATTTGTGCATGACCAGAGTTGCATAGTAGATAGATTATGATGACAGAGAGCAGTTTCATTTGATGAGCAATGACACTTATTCTTGGCACGACTATGTGATTACCATTCTCTTTGTACCACTCTGGGAGCAGTCTCTCTCCTCCACTTCCAACACACACATGGAATCCTGGAAGTCTTGCAAACCCTACAGAAGAAGATACAAATGCACATTATCATATATTGAAGATGCAACATTCTCACTGATACTGAAATGGCAACCATCAGGTCAACCTTCAATAAGAAATCAATTACAATCACCATATCGTTTTGATATCTTGCAGATTGAGAGCAATGCATTATTTTTCTCATTGATACTATATAAGATCCACAGATGAATCCATTACTCACCCTCAGGAAATAGGTACGCCTTGCTGAGTGCAGGGCGTTCATAAGGAGCTACCTGAAGTGAAACAACAGACACACATTAGGTGGCAAAGGAATTGGAATAAACAAAACAATAAAAGGCAGGCGCATTCTTGCTACTACAAAATGGCATGGAAACTGGATAGAAGCTAGTAGTCTTGGATCCAAGATTGTTATTTCCGCTATTCCAATATCCTACTATGCCATATTAAAGTTCATCGGCTTATACTTGGGAAAAAAGGCCTGCCAGATAGGGCACTCATAACTGTGAAGAGAGCAAATCCATATCCTGACGATTAAAATTCTACAATTAGGGGTAAGGTTCAATCGACTCCATCCGTGCCACACCATCAGTATCAGTAAGTAAGAAACGAACTTACCGCTTCCTTGGAAATGATCGCAAGCTCTCCAGGCTTGACACCTTGCTTCGAAAACTCCCTAGCGGCATAACCCTGCACATACATGATGAAGATCACTTAGTTGCAGAAACAAGCAAATGGACTCAATTTTCAATTTCAAGGATGAAAATCATCTATCTGATAAGGCTGACGATGGACTTGAAAGTATCCAAGTATTGGTAATAATAAAAATCAAGGGCAAATGAGCATAAAGTTTTGCTATTGAAAATAATTCCAAGGGCCCCCGGAACCACAAAAAGCAGATTATAATAGAGGAATCAGCACATAAGTTCGGATTTCATGAGTTCCACCTCATTTGGCACAACTCGTGACAAAGACTTTTTATCCCCTTCTCCTCCTGATTCCCTAACATTCCACAATTTCAAAAAACATGCTACCATGTGGAAAGAGAATAGCAGAAAACTACGTCAATTGTAGTGAAGAGATTCTCTCAATTCCCCCCCCCCCTCTTTTTTTTTTTTTCCAAATATACGACCTTTCGACTAAATTGATCAAAAGCTGCTCCAGGAAAACACTGTATATGAATCCAAAAACAGGTAGACAATATCTAATGTCAAGCCCGATGATCTTCTCAAGAAGAAAAGGCTGGAATCACAAATTTCAGATCTGACAGCACGGAGTGCTAAAAGGATAACCGCATTCTCGCAGAACTCATCCGAACACACTAAAGAGCGCACTCTAAATTTCATCGTCACCACAATATCAGAGTCTAAAGCATACAACAGCCAAGGACAAGAGAAACAGCATCAAGGAGCTAAAACTAATCGCAGCCGAGAAGGCATGGGATGATCAGTGAAACTCACCGCAGCGACTCCACCACCGACGATCACGTACTTGAAGCTCTTCTCCGCCATTGTTTCACTGCCTCTAGCTCGATCGATCCAGAAACTTCCTGCTTTTCGGCCTTTTGCTCCCCGAGACCGCTTGACGAAATGGAGAATGCGATAACGGCGATTTGTTTTTAGCTACAGGAAGATCGCCCTGTCAGATATTTATAGGGCCACTGAGGTTGCTCTTCATTGGCTGACCATATGGTAAACAGTGTGAAAGGAATATGCCACGTGTCTGATTCAGAGCCGTTCATCTTGCTGACTGGGTACCTTTCCGACGTCGTAGAGATCAACATCGACTGAAGTGTTCGCGATGCAGGTGAGCCTACGTGGTCCATCATGCAGCATAGCATCTCCCTCCCATTGCCGTTTTCCGACCGTAGAGTAGACCGTGATAATATGTTATAAATAAAGAAAAGGAAAAATGAAAAAGAAAAGTCTAATTTTGGTAATATTTTTATTTTAATGGATTTCATTATAGTAATTCCGACTGAATTATAGAATTTTACTAATATGACTCCGTCGTGACACGGATCTCCCACCGTCGGATGTGCGTAAATCTTGCGGCCCGCTAAGTATATTCATTCCTTAGTTTTATGAACAAGCTCTTAATTTTACCTGCAAAAAGTACATACTACCGCATTCCGTAGCTAATGAATATTTGCTTGTGCTACACGGAATGAAGTTTTTGGAATGGCCTCGACACCAGTTGAATATTCAAGCTTTATTCACATAAATTATATGGTAGGTTTCCGCACATGTATTGCAGTATTAAGGTGGATATAGATATGCATGAATTGAAAAACATACCCAATACGGGAAATTAAATTTAGAATCTGTCTTTGTATTCGGGCAAGATTCAAACAGCATTCGTGCACAATTAAAACACAGCTTCCCACATCCTATTTGGTGACGTCATTGTTGATGAAATGGCCCGTTATTATCAGATTTATTATCCAACTGTTCAGACAAACGGGTCACCGTGGGGGGGACGGGAATATTTTCGTGTTCACACTCTCCGACCCGAGATCCGTTTCATATGATAAATAAATAATTGCACGTCAGCCAGCTGCTAGACGTGTCCGGGTTTGTAGGCCCATCAGTTTCAATTGGGCTATAATTTTTTGGTATATTTCGTTACGTGACGTGAAAAAATATATTCACATATTAATTAAAAAATTCACATTTTAATTCACAAATTATACGATATTCACAAATTTTTGATAAGCATATGATTTTTCGAACCGTAGATCTATATGTAATGTAATAAACATTTAAAAGTTAGATTCAGCCAGAAAATAAAATAAAATAAAAGTTGAACAAATGAAATGGAAATTATGACAAGTTGGGAATTTTCTCTACTCATTCATCCATCCTTTTTTTTTTTTTAAATAAATAAATTTTAAAAAAAAACACTAAAATATGTCGTTACCTTTCTCAGATACTGGAGCAACATTGCTCTTTCTAGCTCTCCCAGTTTCATTAGATTCAATGGCGTCGACTTCGAGCTCAGACGACGGCCACTTCGTCATCCTCGTCTGCAGCAATCCTGGGGAAGATCAGCTTGAAACCGAGTCTTCACACGGAGAACTTCTGCTCTCGACCGACGACCTCCGCAGCTGGGAACCGTCCGCCCTGCTCCATCACCGTACCGTCAGGATCAAAGCGGACCGCAGGAGGCAAGTTCTCAAATGCCGCCATTGGTTCTCTTTAAGACGATGAAGAAAGTGATTGGAAAATGGATAAATTCTGTCCAGAGATTATGTTAAAAGTTGAGTTGTGAATGATTTGAAAAGTTCTGGTCTTGCTTGCAGGTTGATTGAAGAGTCTTCTTACTTCGATGGTTTGCTCGGTGGGAGCTTCAGGTTAGCTTTGCTGCATTTTGTATAACTTGATGAGGTTATACTGACTAACTAAAAGCACCAGCGATGGTTCTCGTCGATGAAGGAGCTCAAAACTTCCATTTAACTTGGTGATGGGATAATGATTTTTATGAGAATTTGCTGCCTCTGTTATTTGTATCCAATAATGTTCATCTTCCTGTCAATAAATCCCGTGATCTTCTTTCAAATCTGCAGCGAGTCACGTCAGGGGCACATCTCGATCGAGTGGAGCCTGGAGAGCTTCATTGGTGCTCTTAAATATGTTTTCGGTTGTCCTTTGGACATTTCAGCAAAGACTTTGCTTCCTCTTCTCGAGGTCGGTGCTTTGTCTTTTGAAGAAGCGATTGTTTTAGTGGTACATCTAGCAGCTTGTTTCTAACCCATTACCCATGAGTAATGTATACTTGCTTGAAATTTGGATAAGTGAGTGCTTGCTTGGTTGCTCGAGATTACAGAGTGCTCTTCAAACAATGTTAATAACTTAGTGCCCCACATTGGGCCCTCCTGCCAAAAATGAAATATTTATAACATGAATCCAAATGCTACTCTGCGAAGTGCAATTATTACCCTCTATTTCAGATGGGGCATTTGCTAATTCCCCTGAGCTTATATGAAAAAAATGGCCGTACTAAAGAGTTGACATATTTCAAGGTTCATGAGTGTCGGTGGCTCATTGGGGCCTGTTTAAAACCGAATGATCCTCAGACTATTATTGCTCTTGGGTTAGAACCTGATGTACAGGTTTTCCTAGGTTCTTCTTGGACCTTTAGGATTGCTTTCTTGATGCATTTTATTTTGACCACAGGGTTCCCTTTATTTTGGCATTTGGGCGCTACTGGCAAAGTGTGAAAACTGGTGTTCTGAGGTAGCTTCATCCAAGGAGACTGGACTACATCAGATGCAGTTAGATGATCTGATTCGTATATGGAAGTTCTGTTCACAGCATGGTGAGGATTCTTCACCTTGAAGCAAGTGCTTGACGCATGCTTTAGGCATAACTCTATTGTAGCTCCTGATGTCATGGTCAATTGAATGTTTTTGTATATTTTGCAGCACTTCATTTTCTTGGGGAGATATTTTCAAGTTGTCTTGCCAGAAATTTTGTGAGTACTTCGACATCTCTGCACCTTCTCTCTGTATTTGAGAAAACTTTCCATGGACTTCCAGAAAATTACAATACCCATCATTATGTTTGTTCGTTTATGAAATAGTCAATGGAAATTCTCATTGTGGAGATAGTAAAGTCATCCCTATTGCCAGATGATCACAACTTTATTTGGTACTGACGCTATTGAATCCACTTGCTTTGGGACATTGAGTTTTTACGGTGGGTTGTTTCTTGCAGATGTATGCAGCATCTAGCCAATACTTTGTTGATATACCATACACAATGTTAGTTTCCTGTTTAGAGCACCCTCAGCTGACATTGGACAGGTCAGGTGATGATATCCGAGTTTCTCTGTGCAATTACATGTACATTATTGTCTCACATTTGTTTTTTGGTACAGTGAGATGCATCTTGCTGAAGCACTCTTGGTTTGGATCGATTATAATCTGAGACAAGTGGAGCATGCAGGAGGGTATGAATATGAAGTCACTGATGTTTTGAAGCATGTAAGTTCTGTTTTGGATTTTGTGAGCAGAGGATCTTAGAAACAGATTCCTGTACTGTGATTATTTTATTATCTTGCAAGAATGATGTATGTATGCTGAGTTGTTGCGAGCGCATTTCAGTATCTGACATACTCTATTCTCGGTCTACTCTGTATATTTTATGGTGCTCTCTCTCCCTCTTCTGCGGCCTCCCCATTCTCTCAAACTGTCTGTTTTCATAATAAAATTGGGCTAGACATATATTTGGTGCCGATTATCTCATTGAGCAAAGTCTCGGCACAGAATGGTGTAGTTATGTTAATAGCAACATGCATAATAAAAATGCGATTTATATCCAGGGATATAGTTTTTGCCACATATCTGATAAGCTTTCCGTATATTGTAGCAAAAACAGAGTTACGTGGTTAGTGCAGCATCCTTTATTCTTAAGATAAATGTCACAGCTAGCTCCAACATCATCCAAGAAAATGAATAGTTCAAATAAACTCTGTTTCTTTAAATATATAACAGCATAAAATGTTTTTTTTCAAAAGTGAGTAATCTGACTTTTGGGTTACTTCCATATCTACTCAGTACTATTTTGTTCAACTTTATTTATTGCTGTAGGAATAATTCTCATTTGTATTCAACAGATCCGTGTTAGTTTATTGCCATTGTCATTTGCTGCAGGTATGCTCAATCACGATATGCTTTGTTGCTCGGCTTCTTATTCATACATTAGTCTCCATTCTTCTTCCATGCCAATGGAATGAATTTGTGTTTCAGGGAAAAGAAGATCCGGCTATTTCTCTGATCTTGCAGATAAATGCATTCAATCAATACGCAGTTTGAAGAATCCTTCTGTTGTCTTGAAAGATTTACTTAGAAATGGTGACTCCAGCCATCTTAGGCTTCGTTTGACAGAATATACCGAGGTATTGGATTTTTGTAATCTACTAACTCTATAAGTCCTTTGTACATAAAACTTTGACCGGCTTTTCTTGATGGGTTCATTTGCTTTTCTTGAGGTAAGAGATAGAGAGCAATTAGCTTGGTTATTTTTGTATATAAACAAGCATAGGAATTAGAAAATTGACTCGCTCATAATCATCACCTTCCTATAGTCACTAACTAAATTGAGAAGGATTAGTAGGATGTCGTGCTCTTGATTATCCAGAATTCTAATTTTTGATCCAGAAGTTCATATTCTATTTATAGTAGCCTGAACTTTCTTTTCTTGCCAGCAAGCTGCTCATTTAGTTTCGATATTGACTTTTAATTGCACACTGGTACCTTTAACTCTGAGCAGATGGTGGACCTTTCTGGTTGTCCTCAGATGACGTCTACGATTTTGCTTTTGTCCATGCTTCCTTATTCATATAGTATGGACCCTTTGTTGAGGAACAGCCTTAGAGAGTCTCTGCTCAAACTTGAAGGAGTTGATAAAGATCGTTCGTTAGTTTCCCAGCAAGTCCTGCCAGTTCTGTGTTTTGAAGCAGTTCAGAAGGTGGATATATCCAAATGTCTGGGCCTAAATATCATAGCTGCCATGGAGTGCTTCAGCAAGTCGTTTCCATCTTTGAGAGTACTAAAGGCAGCTTATCTATCAAACTTGAAGGCGTCTGATTTACTTCAATTACTGAAAAAGTGCCCTTTGCTAAGTGAAGTCGACTTAACTCATGATATTAATCCTATTCCACTGGCCCAAGTTTCAGATACATGTCCAAGTTCAGCCATAAATCCAACTCCCTTAAACAATATCAGCAATTTTAGATATGGATACTTGGACATGACATCTCTAAATCATTCAAGATTCTTGGCATCAACTATTGCAAGACTCACATTAGAAGGCAGAAGTGATGTCTGTGGTAAGGATATAACCATGTTTATTATACTCTTACCATATAACTTAGTCGAGACTTACTGTTAGAGAAAAAATAAGTCACATGGTTTCTATCTTTGAGTTTTCGTGAGTTTGTACTTGGAAGCAGATCACTTACTGCTACTTTTATGTGCATTCCAGATTCTGATCTCCTCTACATTGCAACAAATTGCGTTTCCTTGTGCTACCTAAACCTTAAAGGATGCACCTCTGTGACAGATACTGCCATATCCGATCTCTTGCTTAGATCTCTGAACCTTCATTCGCTCATAGTATCTGATACTAGTTTTGGAAATAAATCCGTTGTAACCCTATGCTCTGGTGGTCGTGAGATGGCTGGAACATTACCTTATCCACCTTCTGGAAAGGAGAATTCTGATTTGTTGGCTCATCAACTTCAAATATTTCATATGGGTGGCTGCAAGGGTAAGTCTCTCAATCTGAATTTTCGCTGAGAAAGATCACGACGGGGCCAGATAAGTTGGCCTTTCCTGTCATGTATATTAAAATAGAGAACTCCTATGCTCATTTCAGTGAGTAGGCTAGAGCTTCTATGTGCTGATTAGTCGAAATCATTAGAAAGCTTTCTCCATCTTTTAATTTGATTTAACATAATCTTTGGCAGTTCCTACTGCATTTTTTGGGGATAAATTTTTCTTGAGAAACATTAACTTGAATTTAACCTGAATGCTTTCCTGGATCCTGTAACCAGCAGTTTTCCTTCACCTTGGTTAGTAGTAGCAGATTTTAAACTGTAATGTGTACTTTAGCTGTCCCAGCTACCATTTTACAGCCTTCTCATTCTCTCTTTCCTTTCATTCTTTGGATGCTTGATAAGATTCATTAATGAAGGATGTAATGACCAATAGATTGGTAGATGCTTGATGATGATATCGGTTTTAAATAAAAAAGACACCTCATGTTAAACTTAAGGTTGCGGCAACGCTCTTCATCAAGTTGAACTGTATGTAGTAGCTTTCTTATGCATGACCAATCAATTTTTCTGCAGGTGTTGACCCAACATTTCTGTTGCAACTTGTGTCTTGTATAAAGTCTGTGAAGAGTCTTTGCTTGAGGGACACTCAGCTTGATGACCACGCGCTTTCTGGTTTCCCAGGTTCTTCCTTGGATTTGCTTGACGTATCGAATACTATGGTTCGTATTATTCAGGGAATCCCTGTCTTTCAGGGCTCATGAAAACATATGATAGAATGATCTGACTGAAAGTTATTGGCTTGTTATTCTACAGATTTCTCAGTCCCATTTGGTTTGCGTAATTCGTAAAAATCCTGGTTTGAAGATTTTGAAGGCAAGGGGCTGTAAAAATATTGTGCAAGCAGATGGTAACTGTGAGAGGAAATTAGTTCCTCCATCATTACATTGTGGGGAAATGTATTTTGGTTTGGGTAATTCATGCAAATTGAAAGAACTCTCCCTTGGCTGGGGCTTTTCTAGCTCAGCACTAGTAGCTCTGAAACCTGCAATAACTGCACTAAGTTCATTAACTGTGGGCTTGGGAGGATCTCTCGGAGAAGATGCACTTAGACTTCTGCCAACTATTTGTCCAATGCTCGAGTCTCTGACTCTTTACTTTCAGGTAACATTCACCAAACTTTGATACTGCGCTCTCTCTTGATTTTTTATGTCGATGTTCAGATATGGTGCTTGTTTCTACCTCTAGCTACTTCTCACCTGCTCAATTTGAGTACTGTTTGTTTGCAATTTAGACATTAGATTGTCTTTTAGATTATCCCTGGATTACATGGTAATTGACTCTTTGAATATATGCAAATTCCCATAACTTAGATTTCAACCAACTTTCACTTAAACTCACTGTTCAATATATCCTACGATATTATAATTCTGGTGTACATGTTTGACCAGCTGCAATGTGAGGGACTCCTTCTGTACTATTTGTTCCTCACTCAAAGCTGCTCTTTAGCTGACATAATAGAAAATCGACCCAGCTTGGATATAATGTTACATAGACATCTTTGGGTTAAAACGTGGGAATGTCTTTCAGGTATTATAAATTTTATCTATAGATTCAATTGCTTAGATTGTGCAGAAGATGTGCCGTGATGCTGTTTTGTCGATCCTTTAGTTTCTATTGGTATATCTTGGTATTTATATTTTTTTGTATATGTGCTGAAACTCACTGAATGTTTTTTTTTTTAAATAACAGGTTCTGTCAGATGGGATTATGTCAGATATCAGAACATCTTTGAGGCATTTGAAAGTTTTGGAACTGTGCTATTGTTTGGGGGACATATCAATATTGAGTTTCAAGTTTTTGATGCCACAATTGAGGAAGTTGAGGCTTCAAAGAGTAGCAGCTTGGATGACCCATGATGATTTGCTTGTTCTGGCTCAGAACTGTCCAAATTTGACAGAGCTCTGCTTGGTTGGCTGTAAACGTCTCAGTTCAGGTGACTCCAACTGCCTAGCTTTTCTTGGTTGATTCTGCTTCCTTAAATAACTGAATGCTGATTTTCTCTCTAGAAAGAATGTCATATATTGTAGATTTTTTTCTCTTTCTTCTATATGAAGAAAATCACTCAGAAGGCCACCAAGGAGTTGCAGACCGCTTCATACAATCATGTATAAGTACAGTGGATATGCTGTACGCCCTGCAAGCTATTGCTCTGTGCTTTCACTCCTGCATCTGTTATTACAAGAGTACGTTACATACATATATATATATATATATATTATTTTTTGTCTTTTTTGGTAGATGCCCAGAAGATAATCTCTCATGAATGGCCAGGCTTGATATATCTGCATCTGGAGGTACCCTGTTTGGCTTAATCTAAGATTTGGTTTTAAACTCATGTTTCCCTTTTACGTCATGAAATTGAGGATTGGGCCAAATTCCCTTTTAAGTATGGAATAGCTTCCTTCACCTCAGTGTTTGAAGTGACATGATAACGTTTGAATTTTCTTTCAATTTAATGATGTATTATGGGTATATAAACAGTTAGGTTCCCATAGTAAGTCCACTTAGGACAATCCTCTGCTAAAAGTTCCACTGCTTACATATACACGTGATTTTTTACAAGAAATTTTCTTGTTTCTTTGCACTCCTAAGCCGTGGATGTTTTGACATTATTTTTTCTAGTGTGCTCTTATGTTGCTGATGCATCTATTCTTTATCTCGATTTACTTCAGGATTGTGGCGAAGTAACAGGGCATGGAGTTTCTTCTCTCTTTGATTGTGTAGCTCTTGAAGTCTTCTTCCTGCGTCATAATGTGCGTAATCGTCTCCTGCATTATATGTTTTTCTCGTGTCAATTGGCAATTTGGCATTCTGCATTGATAATACTGCTATGGAGCAGCAAAGCTCATACCATTATTTTCAGCAACATCTGTTTCTTTAGGATGTAGGAGGTATAGGGAATATGTCTTGCTCCTACTATCTGTTCTCCCATTTATCCCTCGGGTCTTGTTTGTTTATACACAGTACAAGTTTATTTAGCCCTAGAGGACGAACTTCTTACATTTTAATATAGCCTTCGGGATATAAAGAGGTCTCCTTTTGAATGCATTTGGGATCTTGACTTTTACTCTTGAAGTTTCAACTTGCCTGTATAACGTATAAATTTTTGACACAGGGCCCAGGTATACAGAAAAGCTTCATTCTGGATGCGGTTTCTGAGGTATATACTCTGATAAACGATCTTACTTCAATTTCGACCTCTCCAAATGCATAAACTTTATGTGCAATAATTAGTTCAAATGACATTCTTCTTTGGTGACTACAGCTACCTATGCTTAGGCAGCTATCGCTGGATACATGCGATGCAAGGGAAGGTTCCTTCGACATTCCAAAAGTAAGTCTAAATAGAATTTTTCCCTTTCCTTTGCTTTTTTTCCCTTTTTCACTCGCAATCGGAATTTCCACGTTTTATTGGTCACCTGTCTCGGTAGGAGTTGATGATCAAACTTGAGATGAACTCTAAATTTCTAGGATTATATGAGATACGTAAAATAACCATATTGCCTGCTCAGTTCTCAAATGGTTATTTTCGTGCAACTCTTATCTTCATGGTCTTCTTTGGTGATATCTTGGAGTGCGATCTTTTAATCGAACATCCATCTTTTCAGTGTGAAGAGAGGCACTCAATTAGTGCTATCAAGATATCGAGATGCAAACTTCAGATAAGATCCCTGGACATCCAGTTCGTGAAACCCCGTAGAAGGCCAGTGCACTGGGATACTTTACTGCTTCTGCGGAATTGCAGAGATCTAACGAGAACAGTCGTGAAAGAGAGGCTGTAGCTTTTGAGCCAACTCGGTATAAGCTGCACGATGTCTTCTATTATCGCTTTCCATCTGGTGAATCACATTGAACTTTGTAATACGTATTTCTGAATTGTCATGTGGTCCTGTGCTGAGATTAGCCAAATTTTGTGGCTCAGCTTGATCATAGAGATCAATACGACTAATGATAAACGAGCATGCACTTGTTTATGATACAATTTTTCTTTTGTCGAGAGTCGAGATTCGGGCTGATCTCCATTGCTTATTTGCAAATCGAAATGCCGCGAAGTACATTATGAAGGTCTGATCCTAAAGCCCGAGCTTGAATTGGATCTCGCCGTGCTGGGCCTGATGATGTTGGCATTAATTCAATCAAGTAGACGAAGTTTGTACAGCACTCATCCACGACCAGGCAGTTATATGATTAGTAACTCATTTTATTTATTTTTTAGGATCTGTTATTTATTATTACCAGTTTTTGAGCCAAATCAATTGTTCTTTTCTTGGGTCAAACTATTACTATCTTTTGATGGAACAATTACTACTAGTCGGCTATATTCTTTTTAATCATACTAGCCACGAAACCCGCATTGCGCAGGATTATTATCATGAAAAAATATATAATTAGATCATTATAAATATAAATTAACTTACGATTGTAGAATTTAAGTTTTGGATAATTCTCAAATTGACAATTAAATGAAATTAATAAAATTATTTTAATCAAAATTATGATAATTAGTTATAATTGCAATATGAATTTATCCCATGCATTTTGTGGTTAGTTTAATATTTTTATTAGTGTATTTTGTTATGAAAGCTTCATTTATATTTTTATTGTTAAGTTCTTCATTACTTTTATTTTTTTCCATCAAATTAATGTTGGTTAATTTGTAAAAACTTATGATCATGTTTAGGTGTTTATTTTTTCATATTTTCTCGTTATTATATTTTTGAAAATATGATTTCATATGTAATTTTACTTCCCATGAAACATATAAGTTCTTCAAACTATTAGTTATTATATTATACGTAAAATTTAAAATTTCTATGTTATTTGATTATGGTTAGTCATTTTACTATATACTAATTAAAGTTGTACGTGCACAACGGATATAATTTAAAAAAGTAGCAATGCCAGTATTATTTATTAGACAACATAGGTGATCGATGTTAAACAATTAATTTGAATAAATATATACTCTACGATAAAAATATGTACTTTTTTTATACTTATACATAATTTACGGTATCAATATAATGAAACTATCATTAAATATATCTCTCTATTTGACCAAAGATCTCTAAGTAATAAGTAATAACTCAACTATATCTCAATTATATCTCTCTATTTGACCAAAGATCTCTAAGTAATAAGTAATATATTTATAATATTTATATTGTGCAAGTAAAAACTTGGCAAAAAACTTCATTGTGTTTTTTAGGCCAAAACTTCAACAATTAGCTTTAAGAGATAAGCACATAATTCATTGCATATATTATAAAGCTGCAAATATTCTTCTTCTTCTTTTGGAAAAAATATTATCATTTCAAAATGAATAGATTAGAGATGTATTATTAACACCGTATTGATGTATGTGTATATATATATATATATATAAAATTTTGAGAGTATCATCATAGTCAAAAATTGACTGCTATTTAATTATTATTATATTATTTCAAAATTAATAGATTAGAGATGTGCTGCTTAAGATCATATGGATGTATATATAATTTTGAGAATGTCATCTTAGTCGAAAATAGGCTTGTTATTTAACTTCTATTGTGATTTCAAATTAATAGAGATTGCGTTGTTAACACCATATTGTTGTATATATATAATTTTGAGAATATCATTGCTGATAATTGTCCCGCTATTTAATTTATTAATTGGGGCTATGAAAATTGAGGAATTCAATTGATGGTCTAGAATTCCGGAAGAAGAAAATTGGGTGACGAATTTAAAAGCTCAGGAATGGCAATCTTCCTCTTGAATACGAAAAGTCAATTGGTAAATAAAAGAGATTAAGATAAATAAGAACATTTGAAATTAATTACTGAAACGTGATTCTATGCATCATGGCCTTATTTTTTTGAGATATTTTGGTGTATTAAATATTTCTAATTAATGAAGTCATCTCTCATTGATAATTCAAAGGAGGATGAAGGATGCGGAGTTAGGGATCTGACACATGACAATACCTTATCAAACTTAGAATGATACTTGGCGTAGTTTCGTTAAATATGCTATTTTGTTCTGTCATTATAAATTATATAAAAAATAAATTTGTACCTAAACTATATCTTCCTTATTCGACCAAAGATCTCAAGTAATAAGTTTGTGCAAGTAAAAGTTTGGGAAACAGCTTCATTGTGTTTTTTTAGGGCCAACGCTTCAACAGCTGCCTTTAGGAGACAAAACACAGTTGCATATTTTTAAAGTTATAAATATTCTTAGTTGTTTTTGTAAAAATTATTATCATTTCAAAATTATTAGATTAGAAATGTGTAATTAACACCGATTGATGTATACAGTAGAAAAATTGTCATGTTTTATAATTACTATTGTAATTTTTAAATTAATAGATTGGATATGTGTTGTTAAGACCATATTGATGTATATATAATTTTGAGAATATCATCATAGCCGAAAATAGTCTTGTTATTTAACTTCTATTATGATTTCAAAATTAATCGATTAGAGATGGTTGTTAACACCATATTATTTCATGTATATAATTTTGAGAATACCAAATTGTCCCGTTATTTAAATTCTTGATTGAAGCTATGAAATGTGGGGAATTGAATTAATATTCTAGGACTCTAGGAGCACTCTTCCTCTTGAAGACAAAAGGTTGATCGGTAAATGAAAGAGATTAAGATGAATAAGAAAATTAAAAAGTGTGTTTGGTTTTAGAGTTAAGTAAATGATTTTAATTGGATTGTAATGATTGTGTTGTGAATTATGAGAAAAAATATGAAAAAGTAATGAATAGTTAAGAGAAAGTGATGATTGTGTAGTGATTATATTGTTGAATTGTTGAAAAAGTAATGAAAATTTGAGAGAATTTAGTATTAAAAATTGAATTGAATATAATAGAATTGTATGTGGGTTTATATATGGGGCTCACCTTTTTGGATTGGAAGAGTTGATTTTTGTTGTGTAGTGAGTATAGTTAAAGTTAAAGTTAAAATCTTAAAATCAGATTACAAAATTAAACGGGGTATAAAATTAATTGTTGAAACGTGATTCTACGTACAATGACCATGTTTATTTGAAATATTGTGGTGCATTAAATATTTCTAATTAATGAAATCATCTCTCATGAATAATTCAAATGTAGATGAAGGCTAAGAGCTAGGGATCTGACATATGGCAATACCTTATCAATTTTGGAATTACACTTGGCGTAGCCTAGTTAAACAATCTCTTTTGTTTTGCCATTATATATTGGGCAAATTATACAAAAAAATTCAAATTTTATAAAATGTCTCAGTTCTGTCCTAAATTTTGTTTTGTAATAAAAAAACCACATGTTTTGAGAATCGTCTCAGATTTGACCTCCCGTTACCATTCCGTCCATTAAGTTTGCCGTCTATTTGCCTACGTGGATTTCATGAGATCCACAAAATTTACACATCATCTGATCATCTTCTCTTCTCTTTACAAAAATAACCTAAATTTTCAGAAAAATCTCAGTTTTGTTCTAAATTTTGATTTGTAATTTTAAAAATGCATATTTTAAAAATTTCTCAGAAATGGTCTATGAGAGGAGATGCTAGCTGGGGCTGACTTTAAAGAAAAAATATATGGTTTTTTTCATTACATATTAAATTTATGATGAAATTGAGACTTTTTTGAAAATTTGAAGTTTTTTATTTAACCTATCTTATTTGTTTATTAATTTATGTCTGAAGTTAACAGTCCACACATGCAAAATTGACGGAATTTATAACGGAGGTCATTTTTGAGACAATTTAGAAAACTTATGGTTTTTTTGTTACAAAATAAAATTTAGGACAAAACTGAGACGTTTTACAAAACTTAAATTTTTTTTGTGTAATTTGCCCTAATATATTATATAGATTTTTAATTTAGTAACTCATAGCACTGGTGCGCTTCATCTCTTTGCTTATTTATAGAAGAATGAAGAGAGAAGAAATTTACAGTATTGTAATACAAAAAACTGAATGTACGTGATTGCAATATGAAAATTGGAATGTACATGAGATTCCTGAAGTTTCAAATTCAAAATAGAGAAGCCTCTAAACCTTCTTAAAATTAAATTGGGCTGCAAGTGGGGGCCAGAATAATGGGCTAAGAATACATGGGTTTGCGTCAAATATTATTGAAGTCGTCAAAATGAACATGGGTCAAGATTGCTAGGGTCGCACCAATGCTCCAACGGTATGATCATGCTCGTGATCTTACCCCGATTCCAACTTTCCGATTTAGAACAAATATCGAGATAGGTGGCTTTTCCAAATATCATAGGATCTTATAATTTTACGGTTCTGCAAATTATCTTGACAAGCTTGATTATATTAGTAATTAGTGATAGATAGATATAAAAATCGAAGAAGACCTTTATAGTTATAAAACAAATTCAACTAACATCAACCACTAAATTAAGGTTACAGTTGTAATTTTGCTCAAATAGTAAATGGCCTAAGAAAATAAGAACATTTTACTTTTCTTTAGCAGTTCTAGCACTAACTTTTAAAACTTAAATGCAAAATCAGGAGCTTCCACTTTTATTTCCCATCTAGCCTCAATTTATGTATCTGTTACTTTTTTTTGTTGATATGGCAAAAGTTTCACTAACGCATAAAATAAAAAGAAAAAAAAGGCAAAAAAACTGAAATTCATAAAAATACACAAAATAAAAATATCAGAAAATATGAAAATAAATACAAAAATATATAATTCAGAAAATTGAGCTACCTTTGACAAATTTTCCCACAAACCTTATTTTCCCATGCCTCCTCACTATCAAATCCCTGTAATCTGAATTACTCGTGCATAATAAGACCTCAAAGTAACTAATTTAACCTCGACTATTCATCAGATTCTCAAAACTATCGCCATTTTATTTCACCTTGAGTGAAACAAGGCCCCTCCGAACTGGGGCTTGGGAGCTCTAGACTTAAAGAGAGTGGTTTCTCTCTGTATAAGATCACGGCTCTCAAGCCCAAGGTTCGCCTAGTAGGGGCCTGCCAACACTAGGGCTGGGTTTCAAGCCTAGCGGGATCCCGACCCCTACGGTTTGTAAGCCCTAAGTGGCTCCAGCAACCACAGGTTCGCCAATATCACTTAGTTGTGATGTGACCAAATGAACAAGATGAGCAGTTTATCTTATTCTTCTTTTTTATTTTAAGCTTTATTTCTTTTATTCTTGAACTTCATGTCATGCTAGATGGGCACAAAAATGGCTGTTTGTGCTTTTATGTGTAATTTTCAAAGGTTCGAGTTTGAATTGAGAAAAAATGATAAGTTGAGGTTTTTTTAGATCATATACCTTTTCCTTGTAGTTTTTGAGTGTCACATCAGCAAGATGTATCCCATGACTGCCAAACGTTTGCCACATCATCAAAATACAATGGTAAAACTAATGGAGGCTAGACGGGATACAAAAGTGGAAGCTCGTGATTTTATATGTAATTTTCAAAAATTCAAGCTATAACTTAAAAAATAAGTGAAAAGTTTAGGTCTTTTTATGTTATTTACTCTTTACTCAAATTAACTAACCAACTTTCCATATTTTCTCACACCGCGACCTCTCTTTCCTCCTCCTTCTCATCCTCCTCATCTCTCTCTTTTCACCCATTCCAGTTCAGTTTTTCTCTTTAAGATAAATTTCTCTAAGGAGCCTCCTCAAAGGGGTTGTTTACAAAGGCCAATCACAGTGCATCACGTCATAGTTTATCGAATGATTGTTGATAAAGAAATAATAAGAAACTTGTTAAATAACAAGAAACTCGTTGTTCAAAAAGAAATTTATCATTTTTAATATAATAAGATACCTGCTAAATAGTAAGAAACTTATTATTTTGTAAGAAACTTATTATTTTGAATATAGCAAAACTCTTATTAAATAACAAGAAACTTATCTTTTTTGGAGCCTCCTTATACTAGCAACACTCTTTCTTTTTTCCCCTTAATTTGTCCTTTTAAAATGTATTTTCAAATTAGTTTATTAAAAAACTAGTCTTTTAGCTGATGAATTGTGTAGTTACTTGCATTTTCAGGAATGTAAGTAGATTGTACATATATTGGATAAAATTTTCGAGAATTCAAGATTTATTAACGGTATTATTCAAGAGTATATTCTAAAAAAAAGAGATTGGAATAAAAAAGTGAAAAGTCAACATATTTATGTTGCTTTAACACGGATAACGTGAAGAGACCCAGGAGTTGAGGGTCTCTCAAAATGATGATGTGGCACGTCCCCATCCATCTAATAAAAGACTCTTATATGATTACTGTGAATTACATAATATATAGATATAGATTGGTGGGTATTGTTAGGGTAAAGAGCCTCCTTAAAAGTGTATTTTAAGGATTCTCTAAAAAATAGCAAGACTGTTACTATTTCAATTAATAAGTTTCTTACAAAAGAATGTGCCATCTTAAAAGGTAAGTTTCTTATTATTTATTAAGTGTCTTATTATATTAAAATAATAAGTTCTTATTAAATAACAAAAAACTTGTTATTTTTTTCAGTGCACAAGAAACTTGTTATTTAATAAGGTAGTTCATTGAAAGTCATCCGACACACTACGGCGTAGCGCGCTTCGTTTGGCCTTTGCGAACTCTCCCTTTAAGGAGGCCTAAATCTATGTATAATGTATAAAAGCGGAAGAGCGGAATCGTAGGAGCTCCATTTGAGAACACTTAGCTCCTGGTAATATGTCATCGATTACTCGGATCACTCCATTTGATAACCCTCAGCTTCACGTAAATGGACCTTTTATTTTTAGTTAAATGTACTTATACTATATTTTATTGGTATTATATTCAACGAACATTAAAAATTTGTCTAGATTATTTGCATGTAATAATATGAAATATATTGTTTTTGAAAAATTAAAAGTTTTCTTGATAATTGAAAAAACTCATCGAAATATGTAATATCTTTTTTTTTATAAAATTAAAAGTTTTCTCAATAATAGGAAATAACTCATTGAAATATGTGATATGCTTCAAGTTCAATGTGCTAAATTCTCTATAAATACCCGATAAAAATTTTTTATCCATCATCTTTTTATTCACTATGCTTTTTCCTAAATATTTATACATATTACAATTTTAAGTATATTATTCGCTTTTATGTTGAGAGTACGTGTTTGTTTATTGTGATTGTGATTTTACTTATGTGGCTGCCTTTTTTTAATATATTTTTATCTATACTCATTTGTATGTTATGTGTGTTGATTATCTATTTTGTACAAAAAGATGAAGATTATGACTCAACACGCGAAGATCAACTAGTTGAAGATAAACCCAGAGATTGATATCACCGAAGGATTAAACTTCTATTCGTGGCCTCCTTAAAAGAATGAGTTTATAGAGACCAATTAGAGCATGCTACGTCGTAACATTTTGGATGACTATCTGTGAAGTGCCTTATTAAATAACAAGACTCTTGTATTTAACAATAAACTTATTATTTTTGAATATAATAAGATATTTACTAAATAATAAGAAAATATCTTTTCAATAAAACGATGCATTCTCTTGTAAGAAATTTATTAATTTGAATTTAATAAGACTCTTACCAAATAACAAGTTGTCTTACTAGTAATAAACTTGTTATTTTTTTAGAATGTCCTTAAAATTATACTTTGAAGCAAGCATTCTTACCCGAACAACACCTTATCACCGAATTAGCTTTCAAATTAAAAAGTCAATATTGAATTTTAACTAGAATTTTTTTAAACTATACTTTCTATAGGTTCAACTTGTAATTTAATAACTTACGTTTAATCCTTCATGTGACCTTCCCAAAGTTTTTATTTTCATCATCGTGCATAACGCAGGTATGTCGCTAGAATGCAATGGAATGGGGAAACTCATTCGTGAGATAATTTTAGTTTCAAGAAGAAAAAAAAAAGCTGTATTTTTTCTTTTATTTTTTTCTTTAATTGAAAGATTCACTTTGTTTTATAATATATAATTGTTTTCTTGAATTCTTTGAGGTACTCTTATAATTGGTAATTGATTTCTTGAATTCCTTGAGAGGGTGTTCTTTTAAACCGTCACTTTATTATATTACTGTTATTATAGATTTACGTTGAAACTGCACCAACCACAGCTCTCTCTAGCTCTCACAGTTTCAGAATCAATGGCGTTGAGTTCATACAACAGCCACTTCGTAATCCTCGTCTGCAGAAATCCTGATGAGGATCGGCTCGAACCTGAGTCTTCACAGGAAGAACTTCTGCTCTCGACCGATGACCACTGCCTCTGGGAACAGTCCACCCAGCTCCATCACCGTACCGTCAGTATCAAGGCTGACCGCAGGAGGCAAGTTCTGAAATGTGGTCGTTGGTTCTCGTCAGGACGATGAAGAAAGTGATTGGAAAGTGGATAGACTCTGTCCAGAGCCTATGTTAAAGTTGACGTGTGAATGGTTTGATTGTTCTGATCTTGCAGGTTGGTTGAAGGGTCCTCTTACTTCGGAGCCTTGCTCGGTGGGAGCTTCAGGTTAGCCTTTCTGTATTTTCTGTAGTTTGACGACGTTCTACTGAGCTTAACTTGGTGAATGGATGATGCTATTCAAGACAAAAGGATTGCAGCCTGTGTTGTTTACATATCCTTATTATGAAATTGGACTGTTCGTTTTTCTGTTGATAGCTCTCTTGTTATTGTCTCTGGTCGAATCTTGCAGGGAGTCAAGTCAAGAGCGTATCTCAATCGAGTGGAACCTGGAGAGCTTCATTAGTGTTCTCAAGTACATTTATGGTTGTCCTGTGGATATTTCGGCGAAAACTTTGTTTCCTCTACTCGAGGTTGGTGCTTTGTCCTTGGAAGAAGCGATATTTTTAGTGGCGCATCGAACGATGTGTACTTCCCTTATATTTGGATAAGTACTTGCTTGCTTCAAATTTACGAACCCTATGATGCTCAGACTATTATTGTTCTTGGGTTGGAACCTGAGTTGCAAGTTTTCCGATATTCTTCTTGGACTTTTAGACTCGTTTTCTTGATGCATATTTTGACTCAGGGTTCCCTTTACTTTGGCGTTGCTTCCCTACTGGCAAAGTGTGAAAACTGGTGTTCTGAGGTTGCTTCATCCAAGGAGACTGGACTGCAGAAAATACAGTTAGATGATCTGATTCGAATATCGAACTTCTGTTCACAGCGTGGTAAGGATTCTTCACCTCGAAGCAAGTGCTAGATGCGTGCTTCAGGCATTACTCTACTTTAATTCCTCACATACAGCATGATTAATTGAATGGTTTCTTATCTCTTGCAGCACTTCATCCTCTTGGGGAGATATTATTAGGTTATCTTGCCAGAAACTTCGTGAGTACTTAAAACATCTCTGCGTCTTCTCTATGTATTTGAGAAAATTTTCCAATGGACCCCTATAATTACAATAAATATCAATCACCTATGAAGTTAATCGATGGAAATTCCCATTGTCAATATAGTAAGATCATCTCTATTGCTAGACGATCACAACTTTATTTGGTATCTTGAATTTATGGTTGATTTTTTATTGCAGATGCATGCAGTGCATAGCCAACATTTTGCTGATATCCCATACAGACTGTTAGTCTCTTGTTTAGAGCACCCTTATTTGACGGTAGACAGGTTAGGTAATAATATCCGAGTTTCTCTGTACAATTACATGTACGTGATTATCTCACTTTTTTTTCTTTTTTTTTTTTTACAGTGAGATGCATCTTGCTGAAGCACTTTCGATTTGGATTGATTATAATCAGAGACAAGTGGTGCATGCAGGCGGGTGTGAGTACGACTTCACTGATCTTTTGAAGCACGTAAGTTCTGTCTTGGCTTATTTGCACCGAAAATCTTAAATACCGTTTCCCATGGTGTGATCATTTTTTATGAACTTGCAAGAGTGCTCTACTGTTTTAGATGTGTGTATGCTGAGTAGTTGCGAGTGCATCTGAGGATCTGACATCATCTATTCTTGGTCTACTTTGTATATTTTATGGTGCTCTCTCTCCCGCCTCTGCGGCCTTTCCATCCTCTTAAACTTTCATCTTTTCATAATGAAATTGGGCTAGACATGTCGAATGGTGCCAATCATTTTGTTGAGCAAAGTCCCGGCACAGATTGGTTTATTTTAAGTCAATAGCAACATGCATATTGACAATCTGATTTATATCCAGGGGTGTAGTTTATGCCATATATTTGATAAGCTTTCTGTAAATTGTCATAGCAAAGATTATGAGTTAGGTGGCTAGTGCAGCACCCGTTATCCTTCAGATAGATGTCATAGCTACCTCAAACGTCATCCAAGAAAATGACTAGTTCGAAAAAAAATTGTTTCTGTAGATGTATAACGACATCAACACGTTTTTTCAAAAGTGGGTAATCTGACTCTTGCGAACCCCAAAAAAGAAAAAAAAAAAACAGTAATCTGATTCTTGCGTTACTTCCACACCTTACTCAGTAATATTTTGTTCAACTTTATTTATGTTTTCTATTAATGATTCTTATTTTTATTCAACAGATCCGTGTCAGTATATTGCCACTGTCATTTGCTGCAGGTAGCTCAATCATGATACGCTTCTTATTCATATATTTGTCTCCATTCTCCTTTGAGGCCAACGAAATGAATTTGTGTTTCAGGGAAAAGAAAATCCAACTATTTATCTGATCTTGCATATAAATCCGTTCAAGCAATACACAGCATGAAGAATCCTTCTGTTGACTGGACAGATTCATTTGAAAATGACGACTTCAGTCATCTCAGGCTTCGGTTGACAGAATATTCTGAGGTATTGGATTTCTACAATCTTTTTCATACTATAAGCCCTCTGTACATGAAACTTTTACCAGCTTTTCTTCGTCATTAGCTTTTCCTAAGGTAAAAGACACAGAGGAACCAGATAAATGCACCACTTTCTTATAGTCACTAACTAAATTGAGAAAAATTAGAAGGATTTCGTGCTCCCGATTATCCAGGATTCTAATTTTTTATCCAGAAGTTCATATTAACCTCAATTTTCTTGCTAGCAAGGTGCTCTATTTGATGTTGACTTACTTTTAATTGCACGCTGGTACCTTCACTCTGTGCAGATGGTGGACCTTTCTGGTTGTCCTCAGATAACGTCTGCGCTTCTGTTTTTTTCCATGCTTCCTTATTCATATTGTATGGAATCCATGGATCCCTTATTGAGGAACAGCTTTAAAGAAAGTCTACGCGAGCTCGATGGAGTTCATAAATATTCTCGTCTGTTTTCCCTGCAAGTCCTGCCAGTTCTGTGTTTTGAAGCAGTTCACAAGGTTGATATATCCAAATGTCTGGGCCTTAATATTGCAGATGCCATGCAGTGCTTCAGCAAGTCATTTCCGTCTTTGAGAATACTAAAGGCAGCTTATCTATTAAACTTCGAGGCATCTGATTTGCCTCGTTTACTGGAGAAGTGCCCTTTGCTCATCGAAGTCGACTTAACTCATGATACTAGCCCTATTCCACTGGCCCATCCAAGTCCAGCTATGAATCCAACTTGCAGTTGCATAGACAAGAACGACAATTTTGAAGATGCGGTCTTGATCATGACACCTCGATGTTACTCAAGGTTCCCAAAATCAAATATTGCAAGACTCACATTAGAAGGCAGAAGTGATGTCCGTGGTAAGGTTATAACCGTGCTTATCATAGACTTACCATATAACTCAGTTGAGACTTTGTGCCTGAAAACAGATTAGTTACTGCTCCTTTTATATGCATTTCAGATGATGATCTCATCCACATTGCAAATAATTGCAGTTTCTTATGCTACCTAAACCTTAAAGGATGCTCCTTTGTGAGTGATGCTGCCATATGCTATCTCTTATGGAGCTCTCTGCACCTTCATGCGCTCATAGTATGCGATACTCGTTTTGGAAATAACTCGGTTAAAGCACTCTGCTGTTGTGGTCGAGTGATGACTGGAACATTACCTTATCCACCTGCTGGATGGAAAAACTCTGATTGGCTGGCTTGTAAACTTCAAATACTGCATATGGGTGGCTGCAAAGGTAAGTCTCTTTATCTGTAATTTTTGCCAAGAACGATCATGATGGGGCCTGATTTGGCCTTTCTTGTCATGTACCTTATAATAGAGGATTCCTATGCTCATTTCTCCTTATTTTGATTTGATTTGACGTAATCTTTGGTGATTCCTACTGCACTTTCGCAATTTTCACTTTTCTTGAGAAAGATTAACTTGAATATAACCTGAATGCCTTCCTGGACCCTGTAACCAGCAGTTTTCCTTCTTTTTTCACCTTATAGCAGATTTTAAATTGCAATATGTACTTAGGCAGTGCCACAATCCTTTTCCCATAGCTTCTCATTCTTTCTTTTCTTTTACTTCTTCGGATGCTCGACAAGTTCATCAATGGAGGATGTAATGACAAATAGATTAGTTAATGTTCTAAGATAATATCAGTTTCATCTATATATATAAATATAACACTCATCTTATGATTGCAGCAACGCTCTTCATCAAGCTGAACTATATGCGATAGCTTTCTTATGCATGACCAATCACTTTTCTACAGGCGTTGACCCAGGATTGCTGTTACGACTTATGTCTCGTATAAAGTCAGTGAAGAGCCTTTGCTTGAGGGACACTCAACTTGATGATGATGCGCTTTCTAGCTTCCCGGGTTCTTCCTTGGATTCGCTTGACGTGTCGAATACTATGGTCGGTGTTATTTAAGGGAAACTTTGGCCTTTCTTGCTTATGAAAACATGTGACAGAATGATCTCACTCAGAGTTATTGGCTCTCTATTCTGCAGATTTCTCAGTCCCATTTGGCTTGTATAATTCGTAAAAATCCTGGTTTGAAGATTCTTAAGGCGAGGGGCTGTAAAAGTATCGTGCAAGCAGATAGTAATTGTGGGAGGAGACTAGCTCCTCCATCGTTACCTTGCGAGGAAGTCTTTATTCGCTTGGGTAATTCATGCAAATTGCAGGAAATTGCACTGGGATGGGGTTTTTCGAGCTTAGCACTAGAAGCTCTGAAACCTGCAATAACTGCCCTAAGTTCATTAACTGTGGGGTTGGGAGGATCTCTCGGAGAAGATGCACTTAGACAACTGCCAACTATTTGTCCGAATCTCGAGTCTTTGACTCTTTACTTTCAGGTAATATTCACCAAATCCTAGTACTGCTCTATCTCTCTCGATTTCTCGTGACAGTATTCGATATGGTACTTGTTCTCTGCCTCTAGCTATCTCTGATCTGCTCAATTTGAGTACTGTTTGTTTGCAATTTTAGATATTAAGCTTGTCTTTTAGATTTTCCCTGGGTTACATTGGATATATGCAAATTCCATTAAGTTACATTTGAGACCAACTTTCAAATGAACCTTCAGGTTCTATCAGATGGGATCATGTCAAATATCCTAGCATCTTTGAGGCACTTGAAAGTTTTGGAACTGTGCTTCTGTTCGGGGGATATATCAATATTGAGTTTCAAGTTTTCGATGCCACATTTAAGGAAGTTGGGGCTTCAAAGAGTAGCAGCTTCGATGACCCATGATGACTTGCTCGTGCTGGCTCGGAACTGTCCAAATTTGACAGAGCTCTGCTTGGTGGGCTGTAGGCGTCTCAGTTCAGGTGAGTCCAACAGCCTAGCTTCTCTTGGTTAGATTCTGCTTCCATATATAACTGAAAGCACATTTTAATCTGTAGAAAGAACATCATACATTGGCTAGATATTCCGCTTTCTTCCAGTATAGAGACTATAACTCGGAATGCCACCACGGAGTTACGCACCACTGCATAAAACCATGAACAAGAACAGTGGATATGCTGTACACCATGCAAGTTGTTGCTCTTCATAACGCGCTATACTTTCACTTCTGTGTCTCTTAGTACAAGAGTTCCTTACATTCTGATCTTCTCTTCCTTGTAGATGCCCAGGAGATAATCTCTCGTGAATGGCCAGGATTGACATATCTGCATCTAGAGGTACCGTGTTCGGCTTAATCTAGGATTTGATTTTAAACGTCATTTTCCCCTTTTACCTCATGAGATTGAGAATTCTGCCGTAACTCCCTCAAGTATGGCCTTGCTTCCTTCACCTTGTGGGGCGTGGGTTATCGTTCCATTGCTGTATAGATGAAGAACCCAGCAAACCTATTCACTCGACTGTAATGGAGGATAGGATTTTTCTTGTGGAGCCAAGAGAATTTTTAAGAATTATATCTTTTAATTTAATGATGTGTTATGGTTATATTAGCAGTAGGTTCCTGGAGTCTGACCACATAGGACAATCCTATCTTAAATGTTCACAATACGTGTCACATACACATGATTTTCCCATGAAACTGTCTTAATTTTCGTTCGACTCGTAAATGGTGGATGTATCAGTGTTATCTTGTATATCCTGTTGCACCTTTACGTTGCTGATGCTAATTTTCTTGGATTATCTTGATTTACTTCAGGAATGTGGTGAAGTAACCCGGCATGGAGCTTCCTCTCTCTTTGATTGTGCAGCTCTCGAAGTCCTCTTCCTGCGTCATAATGTGCGCTATCCTCTACTGCATTATATTGTTTTTTCTCGCATCAATTTCCATTCTGCATGGACAACATAATATAGCTTTGCAGCAGCAAACCTCGTACCATTGTCATCAGCTGCATTTGTTGAGATAAGATGTAGGAGATATAGGAATGTTTTTTTGGTTCTTAACTTTCTTTTCCATTTATCCCTTGTGTTTTGTTTATCATACGTACTACAAGTTACTGTAGCCTTATGGAATTTAGCCTTGGTATGAAGAGATCTCCTCTTGAATGCATTCGGCATCTCATCTTTCACTCTTGAATTTCGACTTGTCTGTATAATGTACGAGTTTTCAACGCAGGGGCGGGGTATAGAGAAAAGTTTCATTCTGGATGCGGTTTCCAAGGTACTCTAATACACAGTCAATTTCGACCTCTTCGAATGTATAGACTTCAGGTTCTAAAACTAATACCATATTGATGAGTCCTTCCCCGGTGAACACAGCTACCTATGCTTAGGCAGCTATCGGTGGATACATGCGATGCAAGGGAAGGTCGCTTCAGCATTCCAAAAGTAAGTGATAATAGAATTTTTTTTTTTTCCCTTTCCTTTTCCTCTTTCTTTTCTTTTTCAACTGTCTGGGTATTCGGCCGATCGAACTAAAAAATCTATTCAATTTAATAAGATACATAAAGGAACTACTTGACCTGTTCGGTTTCTAAATTGTTCCGTTTGATGCATCTCTTTTTCTTTCGGGTTGCCTTCAATTCGTTGGTGATATCATGGAGTGCGATATTCTAATTAAGCATCCATCTTTCAGCGCAAGGAGAGGCAATCCTTCAGTGCTATTAAGATAGCAAGATGCCAGTCGCGGATAAGATCTCTGGACATCCAATCTGTGAAACAGCGAAGGTGGCGAGTACACAGGGATACATTAGTCTATCTGCGCGATGAAAGAACGATAACGGAAGAAAGGCTGTAGCTTCGGGATAGTACTTCTGAATTGTTATACGATCTATTGTGCCTAGATCCCACAGATCAATACAAGCGAGTCACATCAGGAGGTATCCGTGTACTGGTAAATGGGCATGCATTTGTTGCTTATTAATACAGTGTATCTTTTCTTGTTAGTCGAGATTCGGGACGATCCATCACTTATATGCAAACCGAAATGCGGAGTAGTATTATGGAGGTGTACTAAAGCCCAGAGCTTTGAATCTCCGCCGTGCTGGGCCTGATGGTAGAAAGCTTTCCCTCTCCTCTTCAAACAAAGCGAAAGTAATTAAATCTTGAAATCCACTTATCATATTGTTTTCTGGTCGAAAACATGAAACGTATTCGATTTGATTATGAAGCGACTTCTCATTCTTCACATATTGTGCATTTCCCTGCAATTATTTTCTCAGTAAACAGTGACTAATCAACAACAGTAAGCTACTGGGAATAAAACGAAGAATATTGTCCGGAAAAAGAAAAGATTAACCTTCGTTGTGAAAATTTGAAATAGAATAAATCTGCATCGAACCAAACACTCCTTTCCTTTTTGTCATGTCAATGGGCCGCTTTCTATCCCGACACGTCCAGAAATGCTTTTCCAGGGGTGCAACTGCAAAGGCACTGATTGATCGATTGACATTCCAAGTGTATCGAAAAAAAG
The DNA here is from genome assembly GCF_007655135.1 of Punica granatum. Taxonomy (NCBI): domain Eukaryota; kingdom Viridiplantae; phylum Streptophyta; class Magnoliopsida; order Myrtales; family Lythraceae; genus Punica; species Punica granatum. The sequence continues at coordinate 38,779,438 of NC_045128.1, read as the reverse complement.
AATATTAATTAATAAAAATAACAAATAAAAATCCAAACAAAGTGGGGCATTTCTTTCTTTGAACATGTGTTTTGTGTTCACCACTGGGATACTGGAAATCCCCAAAAATAAATAAATTAATTAATAAAATCACAGATAGATGACGATGTGCGAGATTTGTCTCATTAATGAGGTGGAGAACCGTTTGTAGTTATCATTCTGCTCTGTCCATTTTAGGACAATTATTAGTCACTTTTTTTTTTGGGTGGAAATTATTAGTCAAAATTAGCTGGCAGTTAAATGGTTAATTAATGATGAAGGTGAAAGATGCTTTCTCAAACTCCCAGCTGCTTCACTCTCTGCAAACTTTGCCGTTTATATTATATATGGCATATTCATAATGTTGTTTTTGGACATATCCCGCCTGTCGTTAGATGGTCTTTAATTAATCTCAAGCATGTAACGAGACAAAGATTGTAATAATCAATTTTTAATTGATAAGGCGCATCTAAGCGTCAAAGCCCCTCACTCGTCACGAAATCCGGCCACATTCTCCGAGGATAAATATGTTATGCAGATGCTCACGATTCACGTGTTGTGCGGACCTTATACATAAGCCCATAAGATAGGACCATGATATCTTTAAATAAACTAAAACTATTGCACATTTTTACTCTTCATTTTTTCTGACATCTTTTTCATTTCTTTTCTTTGTATTTTTTTTTCTTATGCATATCCACGCTACAAGTTTTAATTAGTTTTATTTGATTAATTAAATTTCCATTATGAAATATTGTAGAATTAAAATAGACCCCCTTCTTGCACATTATGAAGCCACATTTCACCCCTTTGGTTTCTTTATTTTTCTTATTCATTTTTATTTTCTTTTTTTTTTACAAAAATACTTAAATTAACTACATAAATTAAACCTAAATTTTTTTCCCAAAACTTCCACTTAATAAATACACCTAATATTGTAACAATTTTGATTTCTTATTAAATAACTTGACAAATCCTCTCATGCATTCAAATGTATGGTGTTATGATCATAAATAATTTATTCTTTTAAAGGTTATGAAGTGTAGTATAGGACACCAAAATTATACATTGTGTTGTAAATACATATAGAGCAAATTTGATACTAGACATAACTAAATAATTATAATTGTAATTATAAATATAAGCATATCAATTTTTTTAATTTGTTTATTTATTTAAGATTATAGGTGCAAAAGGAATGATGAAAAAGGGTAGAGTAAGAAGATACCATATGATTTATAATTGAATTTATAATGTAAATAATTGAAAATTTAAAAATAAATGTTGGAAGAAATATTGACTTGAATATCATCTTGTAATATTTTATATGAAATCTAAAATTTTGCTCTAAATTGAGAATTTATGATTTTTACGAATATATTGTCTTAACTGGAAAATTGGATTTGTATAAATTAATAAATGTACTTATAATATTATTGCCGATTAATCAAAGCGTGCACAAAGAAACAAACTTTAAATCTTTTTCTTGAAATACTAAAAACCAATTCCAATATTACGTGGGTATTTAAACATGTGACTCATTGATAATTGCATTGCAAGTGTCATAAGTATGCTAAAATTTGAGTTCGAGTTTTAAATGAATAAATTTGGCTGCATTAATTCTAATATATTTAGTCCATTTATACATATTTAGTGCAAATCGGCCAATTTTTCATTATGTCAACGCCGCCCAATTTATGTGCTTTATAGAAACTAATGAGTGATGAGACTAATAAACAATAAGACATTTATAAAACAGTTTACTCTAAGCCAATAGTACTAAAAAAAATCCATAGTCAAGCCAAAAATAAAATACATATGAAAATTTGAAAAAAAAAAATACAAAATGATAATCATATTTATAATGCCGATCACTTTTTCGCTGCAATGCGCGGGTTTACTCCCTAATTTATTTAATAGATCTTGATATGGGGAATAACGTACAAAGATATTGTGATTGCACTCTAGTGGAAGGAATACAAAACAGTTGCTAATGATTACTTGCTGTGTACTTTTTATTTTCGACCCTCTTATTGGTATTCTCTCGCATTAGTCAAGTGACAAAGTAAATTTTTATACTCTCGGAGAAGTAATCATTTCCTTTTCAATTCGGCCGACCCAAAAGAGAGATGTGGCGCGACAAATTCCACTCGATCAGGTCAGGAGTTCCCTTAAAGGCAACCACAGCAATAAAAGCGATCAATTCAGCAAACAATAAAAAATAAAAGCGATTAGGTAAATGGAACATCAATAATTGAAAAGGGATTGAGAACGTAATTCGTTGGCATGAACGATGCGATTCTCAACTGGACTACGTCTACGTCTACCATGTGGTGCCAAATCACGTCACACCCCACGACTTTTTTTTTTTTCCCTTCCGTCTTACTCATCGGCATGGGGCCCTAACATGATAATATCTATTAACCCAAACAACGTGGATAGACTAACGTTAACCTGTAATTCATTGGCATAAATGGCACGATTCGCAACTTGACACCGGGTACCTTGTGGTGCCAAATCACGTCACCGCCCATGACTTTTTTTTTCCCCCCTTCCCTCTTACTCATCGGCATGGGGCCCTAACATGATAATAACATCTATTGACCTAACCAACGTGAATCGATTAATTTGGAGTTGACATGGTATGCTATTATACTAAATCTCCTCTCCCGATGAAAGTAAAAGACCGTGGGTAAATTATGTGATGAGAAATCCGGCCGTCCATTTACACCTCGAGGTCATTAAATTAACATGAGGACCCACCACTTTGCGTTAATCCGTTGGGTCGGAGATGTCGAGATAATTTCCGTGGTGCAAATCTCCTACTACTGCACTTAATTTGAGTCAGAGTACGATAGGGCAGGTGGCCATCACCTAAAAATTCTGCATATCGCTTCCCTTCCATTAATGCCGCATACAACAGTTTCCATGCTGAATCAGTTCCGGTACTCAGACACCTCTTTCTCTCAACTTAAGATTTTATATAATCAAATTTTATGAATAAAAAAAATTCACGATTGAAAAAATTTTACTCTTTAATGGACTCACTCAATTTAAACTTGAATGAGTTGGAATTTACTGAGCTCCTCAAATACTTTCCAGAAAGCTTCTCATTGCAGCCTATTCCATATGAATTTTCTAAATTTCGGCAATTAATTTATGTCAGCTTAGTAAAAGCTTCCCGTCCGGGAAAACGTCATCACGCGCGCGCGCACACATATATATATAAGCAGAACTTTGCAGCTTTACTGAGCCGACAGACGTACGTTGACATGATTGGTTGTGTCGTCGTTTAAAATTTGAGAGCAACGGATCGTGCCGTAGCAAATCCTTTGCGTTATACGCATGTTATAGACCTAAACACATAATCACATAAGTAGCTGAAAATGCATAGATTATTTTTCGTAGTCCGTCGAGCTCATATTAAAGCGCGTAGCTTGGATATAAACCGATCCACCGGGAGGGACAGAGCACACATGCATGTGGTTACATGTACCTAGTACTGGCCATTTTATTATACTAATAGCGGGACTGCCCCGTCCCATCCGCGATATGGAGAAAGGGAAAAATCAATTTAAAAGCATCGAAATAGATGATGAAGTGTGGGTTCCATTTCGATTAAGCGGCTTTCGTCGCAGAGCAGGAAGAGTCCGCATGGCTTTAATGTATGAAAAGTGGTGGGTCGCTCTACGACCTACGTCGCACGCAAAAGATTGAGTCCGTCTTAAGTTTGCCAAAAAATATTAAATTTTCATTGAGCTTATACGAATTGGGGCCCATATCTATTTAAAAGTTCAAGCAGATAAGTATTGATATTTAAGTTTCATATAAATCCATAAGTTTTTTTTGTCATTTTTTCAATATGGGATTATAATTCCTAACACTCACCCTCACGTGCAACGTGTGATTTATTTTTGCCTTCACATTGTCACGTACCCTTAAACACTCGTCCTCAACAACTGACATCGAGTCGAGCTCAACTTCCGTGTTCGGGCGAGAGGGGACTACCACGAGGCACTCTTTTTGGCTGTTCTCGGGTATACTGGACTTGGCGTGATGCGGGTCATACGCGCGTGGGCACGTATACGTGTAACCTAGGCTTTGATAGCCTATTGATTTTCTATGAACTTATACGGACTTAGACCCATATCCACTTAAAAGCTTAAGTTGATAAATATTGATACTCAAATCTCATATAAATTTATAGAGATTTTTTTATTTTTTAAATGTGAAATTATAATTTCCAAGAAAAAGGCCCGTCGTCTTATGGTAAGGCACCCGTGATCTGATAGAGAAATTTTCCACAAACAGTTAAAAGAAAAGAACAAAGCAATTAAGAACAACTTGTCCTACCGCGGCCTATCATGCGGTGACTCAGCGCTTTTTTTTTTTCTTCCAATAAAATCCCTACTCTGATCAAAAGATGATGTAACATAGTGATGCACTTCCTCACTTATAGATTTAGAGGTTGCAAGCTCAAAATCGGCCGACTGTTTGAAATCTGAATTAGCTTAATGACTTTTCAGATATCAAGTGGTGAATAATAATAAAAAAAAGGGTTGTAATTTTTTTTCCTTGATTGGTTACAGTAAAAGTTCATAAATATGATTGGAGATATTGAATGAAGATAGAGGAATGTGAGAAATTCTACTTATAAAAACCGAATTCAAAATCACGTAATTCTTTTTTCTAAGCAAAAATATTGTAATTTCATCGATTCAGAAGATACAAAGAATTTTTAAAAAAACTTCCTAGATTATTTCCCAAAAGAAAAACTTAATGGACTAACTGATTAAGACAACGTTTAATTGATTTTAATTTTAATAGATTTGTTGCTTATCTACAAAAAAAAAGATTTGTGGGTTATAAAAAAAAGTTGGCGATAAATTAGTTAATTAGGAATACCTAATGGTAGCTAGAACTGGCCAAAAAATAAAATAAAATTGGTGGCTAGAAAGAGAGGAGGGATGTGTACGAAAAACTAGGTAAATAGAGAAATGGAGTTGATATACTGACTATCTCTTTTGACTTAGGACGTAAAGGCTATGAGTTCAAATCTTATATGTGAGAGTCTGTGTATTCCATTATTATTCTTTCCCCAATATTCTTTTAGTTTTTTTTTCTCGATAATCAATGAATGTCCATTGATGACAAAAATGAGTACAAGGAGAAAATATCTAAGAGGTTACATTACAAAACTAAAAAAAAAAAAGTAAATCCACCTAGATCACTACAAAGGAAGATAAAAGTGACTGAAGTTCATCAAATACAATACAATTGTAGAGATCAATCTTGTTGCTGTAGTTCGTTTTCAAACTTTTGCGACTAAACTCTACATGCACCTCAGTGAAGATTGGAAAGCAGAGCATAACGCAATTCATACAGAGATTGCTACATAAATAAGCAGAGCCAAGAGGAGTCTTAGACCAGTATTCCACACAGGTCATACCTCTAGACTAATACAATCAACCAAATTCTAAATGGTTAATCCCTAGACATTCAAATAAGTTCAGCTATATTCCTATGATCGGTTCAAATCAGTGACAACCTAACTAATCTAAAACTAGCTAGACCATCAAATTAAAGTACCTAACTTCCTTAATCGGTTCAAACCAATGAATGCCGTTGGGGAGCTTGAAACCTACAAATACTAACAAAAAAGGGGAGACCATAAAAGGTCTGATTTACAGGTGGTTTAAACGATTGACTGACCAAGAGTACAATCCTTTGTAGTGGAGGGTAGAGATTCAGTTGCATGGGCAAGGCAGTAGTCCACAGAGAAGAAGCCGTTGTCTAAGAAGGGAGGGAGTTGGACCGAGTTGGATAGTCAAGGAGTACGGCGTCGTTACGTCGCGGGTGGGGTCTGTCGGGTCAAATTACCCGAGTCGGTTTAGGTGAGATCGGGTTCTGGCACTTTGGGTCGGGTCGAATCCTGGCAATCGGGGCCAGCCTGATCAGGTTAATAAGTACTCTTTGTAACAATAATAATTAAAGAAAAAAAGCAAAGCAAACAAATGATGTCAGATTTAAGGTTCAGGCACAACTCGATTATTACCATTGCTTGATTAAATTAATGTTATTTTGTATTAATCTATACTAGATATAAAAGTACAATGAGTTCCTCCAATTTTCAATATTTCAAAAATATCCTTGTATCATCATGACTTTTTCTTGTACAGTTTCGACTCGTAACTTTTGGTCATACATTTTGACAATATATATATATCTATATATATATGTTGATCTTTCTATTCAACATCCATCTTTATTTTCTTGCCTCTCATCTGTCGCAATCGAGTTAGCTTTTCATCACATATACGTTTACCCTAATTTTTCACACCGACTTATATAATTTCAAAATTTTGTTGTAACTTATGTTCATTTTCAATTTTCATTGTCCTAACATGTTTAAACATGTAATCCTATGGTTGAAATCATAACTCTCAAGGTACAGTATACATCTTTGTTTCTTGGTAATCATCCGCCATTAACATGATAAAAACGATTTACTCATAAGATGCATATATTTCTATTTTTTTTTTTAGTTTTCATTGTGATGATTTCAAATTTAATGTGTTCGTGAAAATTTTTGCCATGCCCCTTGATCATCTAAATCATATCTCTTTGAGAGTTTATTGAATGCCATTTTTCAGATTATGAATGTGTCTGTATATTAAAGAGATGTGTCTATACATTGAAGAAATAAGAGATTTTACAAACTATAAATGCCTATCTGTCATTTTTTTGAAAGCTTTTCTTTACATTTTTCGGTATCCTCTAATTTTATAAGTTCTACTTCTACCTCCTTTTGAATATTTTTTTTCAATTATTTATTATAAGATTCCAAAACTCCATTTCTACTTCTAAGTTCATTCACTAGCATCCAAACATTTATAAGTTCATCAAATTTCCATTTGAGTGCACATTAAAAGATCCCCAAGTAGTTTGTGAAATCTTGGGAGTAGCATATGATCCAGCTATTTGCACTGAGGTTGGCGTGAGAAATCCATTTTCAAGTGAATGTCTTTCACAACATATATCTAACCGGTTTCACTTTGAAACTCATTTTCTTGTTGTTTATAGGTATTGTTGAGTGTGCTTTTTATTCATGTGTTTTTCATTGTATTTCCATGTGGTGAGAGAAGACACATTCCATATATGAAGATCACTAGCTAGCTTATGATTATTGATTGGTGACAATATATGCATCACGTAATACAATATCAATGAAATATCCGCTTGTCTCGAAATGTTTTGCAAAGGAGGAAGATGAAGATGGGAAATGCTTGAAATAGTGAGGGTATTTTTACAGTTATATGGAGTCTCAAACATGTTTAATTTATCTACTTTTTTGAAATTACAGACAGCTGCTCTCATATTAAAACATGCTTAATCGAAATCGGTTCAAAAGACACCATATGAGATATGGTTTGGGAATGTCCCAATGTGTCTTTATGGATAAATGTTACTTTGCGGGGTATCTTAAGGAGACTCGAGGATACTATTTCTGTAATCCCATTGAGAGTAAAGTGTTTGTCACTCGTGTAACTGTATTCCTTAAAAAAGAGTTTCTCTTCAAATGAACTAGTGGGAGGAAATTAGAACTTGAGGAAGTTCTACCACAAAATGACATTGACCAGTCGACGGGTGAGGTTTCAGAATAAGTACCACAAGGTGTTGTGGCACAATCTTCTACACATGTGACATAGGAGTCTCGTAGGTCTAGTAAGATACGTCGTGAGCCTGAGAGATATGGATTTCTCATGACTCAAGATAATGATGAGCTTACAACCTATGCGGAAACCGTGATAGGCCCATACTACGAGAAAATGCTAGAGGCCACAAGATTTGAGATGGAGTCCATGTATGCCAATCAGGTATGAACTTTGGTTGATGCACCTAAAGGGTTACACACATCGGATGTAAATGGGTTTTCAAAAGAAAATCGACATGGACGGTAATGTGATTACCTTAAGGGGCCTATTGGTGGCTAAAAGTTTCAAATAAGTTCATAGTATAGACTATGATGAAACATTTCCCCAGTGGCTATGCTTAAATCCATTAGGATATTACTAAGGAGTTGGAATCTTCGTTTCGACAACGCATCAAAGAGTTTGGCTTCGTCAAGAACGAAGATGAGCCCTGTGTCTGGCAGAAGGTCAATGGGAGTGTGATAGTCTTCCCGATGTTGTATGTGGATGACACATTTTTGATTGGGAATGTCGTCCTTACCTTGCTAGACTTGGTTGGGTACATGATTCTCCATGAAAGACTTAAGCAAAGCTACCTACTTGTTAGATATTGGGATTTATAGAGAAATCAAGAAGATTGCTCGGCCTAAATCAGGGTGCATACATAGATAAAGTGTTGGGCAAAAGCTTTTTGAAGGCTTAGTGTCCTAAGGATAACATGAGTAGGATTCCATGTGTCAGCTATTGGATCCATTATGTATGTCATGCTATGCACTCGACCTGATATCCCCTTAAGGTGTGTTTGGTTTTTTAAAAATTTTTAATTCTACTCAATTCAACTCCACTTATCTTCAATTCAATAACACAATCATTATTTTTTTCATTTTTTAAATTTTTTTAACCATTCAATTCAATTTTTAATATTAAATTCTCTCAACTATTCATTACTTTTTTCACAATTCAACAACACAATCATTACTTAATCATTATTTTCTCTCAACTATTCATTACTTTTTCACATTTTTTCTCATAATTCAACAATACAATCATTACAAACCAATTAAAACTAAAACTCAACTCAACTCAACTCAACTCAAAAACCAAACACATTCTAAGATACTGGATCGCAGTGAAGAACATCTTTAACTACTTAGGAAGGACTAAGGATATGTTCTTGGTGTATGGAAACGAAGATGAGCTCGTTGTTAGGGGTTACAACGCTGCGCGTTTCCAGTCCATTAAGGATGATTATAGACTATGGTTATGGTACGTGTTCTGCCTAAATGGAGGCGCTGTAAGCTGGACATAGTTGCCAATTCTAACACAGATGCCGAGTATATTACAACCTCCAATGCTGCAAAAGAGTTTATTTGGATCAAAAGTTTATAACAGAACTTGACAAGTTCTTAGCATAGTAGGCCTAGTGGGCCTCTATTGCGGTAATAGTGGAGCCATTATGCAAGCTAGTGAACCCAGATCTCACCAGCGATCCAAATATATACTGAGGCGCTTCCATCTCATCTGTAGGATTATCGACAGAGGAGATGTGGAGGTATGCAAAATACCAACGGATGGGAATATCATCGACCCATATGCGGAATCTCTTGCATAGTGCAAGCTTGAGGTTTACACTAGGTCTATGGACATAAGTGAGATGCCAAATTGACTACAGTGCAAGTGGGAGATTGTTGGGATTGATGTGTACTCTAGAGGCAATTTGTCATCAACTCTATATTATGACGTCTATATACCATGAGGCATTTATGTTATCGTGTAGTTGCGCTTTCATTTTACACGATAACATCCTCGGATAGTAGGTTCGATAGGCATCAAGGATGACTTGATTGCGAGATCCTATCAATGATGAACACTATTCTTAAACATCCCTAGTCAAAGTACTATCGTTATGAAGGACGACGATAATGTAGCTAGACCAGTGTGGTCGTGATTGATGACCTAGTTTCACAGGTCATGGATGTAAAAATATCAAGTTACACCACATCTATGTATTAGGGGTAATGCGTACTGGATTGACCTATCATGAGACAGCTACATGAGTCGTTACGAGATTATCATTAGTAGTCCTCATAGTGACTATGATGTAGAGATCCTTTGACTTGAGGTCATCATTGATTCTTACATGGTATGCCGTGTTCTTTGATACTGTCAAACACCAAACGTAATAGGATAGTTATAAAGACAGTAATTGGGTATGTCACAAAACATGGTGAGAAATGTGAATGACCAAGATATGATTTGTCTCTCCTTTATAACGGGAGCAATATCTCACTAGGCCCTTTGGTGGGTGAAGTCTGGAAGTATATACGCATACCCAAATGAGTCGATATAGAGATATCAAGCTCATTTGCTATGACAGATTTACCCGCAACCAAGAAAATAGATTGTTACAAGGATGATATTGACCGTGCCTTGGGCTTTGATCGAGATATAAAGGACAAAGGGGCATTGTTGTACGATAACATAGTCCATAGGCTCGTCAAATAATTGACTTTCAGATTGCTTGGATAACAGTGATTCATTACTAAATGTCGCTCACTGTTTGTAATGTCGAAATGAAAATTTCAGTATTACTACCAAGGTAATCGGGAACCTACAGGGTCACACGTAACAACCAAATCGACGAATGATGAAGGCGACCTCATTCAATAGAGATTAGATGAGTTTGAGCATAAGTCAAAAATATCGGATGTTTAATGAGATTAAACTTCCCGATTGATTGGTTTTCGATCATTAAATTTAATGGATAGAATAAGGGGTCGAATCGGGCGATGACACTTGGTCCAATCATATGATGAAAAGTGGACCAACAATGTGCTGACACGTGGCGCGACTTGTGAGGCGACATATGGCATGGAGGGAACCCATCCAAGTGGCTCAATCGTGCGTGTCGACACACGAACCAATCAAGTGATGGCAAGTGGTTCGATTGTGTATTGACAAGTGGTCCAATAATGCGATGACCCTTGGCCCAATAAGAATGTGACAGATGGCACATAGAGAACATACTCTTGGCAATCCCGCATTGATTTGAGAACCCATCCATGCCCCCTCCAAAGCCCTATATATGGGCACCTAGGTCCATGCTTTAAGGCATCGATGTTCGGGTTCGAGAATTACCCGATTTGATCACGGCAAGTTGATATGATTACAACTTGTTCAAGGGCCCTATTCGAGTCCATTAGTCTAATAATTATATCTTGTTCGGGTGCCTTCCTTCGGGTATAGACTGCTAGCACCGCGAGTCTCGAAATTTCGCTATTGCTCTATTAGGCGGGCGATTCCTACATATCTATGATGCTAAATTATGTTGAACTATTTAGGGTGATCTGATGACGGGAGTTCCTATGCTATAAATTATTATATAGTCTTTTAGGTCATTTTGGTACCTAATTTCTTTATTGATTAAATCTTATTTCATTGAGCCTACAATTAAGTAACATAATAAAAATATATATCGCTGTGTACATATCCTACCTAACACGTGACAAATATACGTATTTTTCACAGTACACAAACAACTTCTACGGCGCTCAATTAATCATATTTCATTGAGCCTACAATGAAGTAACATAAGAAATATATATATCGCCGTGTACATTTCCTCCCTAACATGTGACAAATATATGTATTTTTCACAGTACACAAACAACTTTTACAGTGCTCAATAATTATTTTATCATCCATTTCAATGCATATGGTAGGTAATTTTTTTATGTTTACAATCTTAATTATAGAGGTAAAATTTATTTGAAAACATTAAACGACAGTATTCACGTACAACGCACGTGCATTTCGACTAGTAATAATAAATAAACAATTTGATGGTGACAGATTTGAAGAAATTAAAAATGATTATTTCCTATTTACGGAAAAAATGATTATTTCCTAGTTTTGGTCATATATATATATATATTTATATATATAGTGATCAATGACGATATATACACACGGACGTTATTCGAAAACGATATCAATTTGGGAAATTGCCATTCCGATTGCTAGAAACTCACCTCCAAATTGGAAAAAATAGTTACAGATCTGCTATCGTGAGACATTCGCCTCGACTCTGAGAACATAGCACTGCTAGTGCCAATGACATTAGTCAATTAACTCATTAATCTAAGCCTAAATCACGCTTGGCATTTTTAGATGCGTTACGTGATACTTACCCGAAAGAGAATTAAAGCTTCTAGAGATTTGCCCAACAAAATAAAAAATAAAAAAAAAGGACAAAGGACAAAGCTTCTAGAAAGATTATGTCCTGGCCACACAATATTCTCTGGCGATAACCCTTTTTGGAAAATCGTATTTTGAGGGTTTTCGAACACCAAGTCTATATACGAGAGGATTTCATTGCGGTAAAAGGAAAAAAGAAAAGAAAAGAAAAACATAGGAGAGTCCGAAAGAAGTATTTCTTTAGCCTACTACGGTTGAACGGACGATAACAGCTTGCACGAGAGTTTGAAACTCCAGCCAGGTACGTCTGTGGCCTAAATATATACGTTGATTAATTAGAGAAAAGTCTAGCGACACTCGTATGAAGTGTATCTAATAGCCAAGTAGTTGAAAAGTTGTATATATGCATGTATGAATGGATTATCATGTCGTGGATTTTCTTCAGCTCTTTGGATTTCTTGCATTTGTTGTCTTGGCCTAAGGACAAGTCAATCGGCATTAGTCTATTAGATAGTTCATTGTCGATACATCATCTATGAGAGGAACTAGCTATACTAGACATATGATATGCTCCAAACGAGGTGAGTTTCACGTAAGTAAGGAAACTCAAAACAAATGGGTACGTGAAAATCTCGATTGTAAAATTTTGAAACTAGAATTTTCGAATTTTAATTTATCAATCACTGCTTTTTATACAGCTAAAACTTTCGTCGATAATTAGAGGATACTCCGCGACTTCAAATGTTTGTTAGTAGTTTTTAGATATTTCGATGCGGCAATAAATTAGGAAACGACCTGTCTCTTAACAAATCGCGATTCACTAAACCGGTTGACTTCAATGTGTGGACCGAAGCGGGTCTCTGATCCGCAAGATCATCCGTGCGGGAGAGCTTCTAGAAGGCCGGGAGGGGTGGCGTAATCACAAGTGACGCGCCCCTTCTCCGTTACGAAAATCCCCCACGTTTCCACCCCTGATGTTATTTTGATCCATAGATGCGTGAGAATCCTTCCACTCCACATTCCGCACTAAATAATAATCAATCAATTAATTAACTATTACTTCTTGTTCACTTTTCTTTTATTTGATTTCTGCACTCGATTTTTTTCTTAGATTCAAAATCGACGTCTCGCCTGTCACTTTCAGAATTCATTCGGCTTTCATCAGCTGCCAAAGTGAATTAAGTACGATCTATAGTGCGGCGGTGGTTGTAAACTTTTGAGATGCATACATACGACTTATTTGATTTTCACATCGGGCGACCAGTTGCAGATCATGCGACTTAATAGTGAAAGAAGAGCAACGATGGCTGGTTGTTAATCATAGGCAAGCAAATCATTGATCGAACAATCTGCACGTGCGGGGCCCAGCACGTGACACTTCGGGCTACATTTCCGGCTCTCTTTTTTCCGCCATCTTCCATTTACGCTAAATTCAATGGCCGGAGGAAAGGAATCCTCTACATCGGGGGGGAAGTAAATAATAAAAAATTCTTTTCGGAGAGAAAAAAAAAAAACATTCAATGCGCTTTAAAAATTAGTTCATCGCAGACGAGCTGGAAGTATTAGATTTTTTTTTAAAAAAAAAAAAAAACTATGTCAGATTGCATTATTTATTTTTAGTTTTATTGGTGATATCCTCTGCATGATATGTTGGTTGTGGATCCCTTCTTATTCGCGTCCTCCTGTCCTCTGCATCTGTGTTTTGGATACTCTTCAAATTTTAGCATCGCTGTAGGAAGCCGAAACCGAATACTAGGTCGCCGATTCGACTTTGCTCGACGAGATAGAATGGTCTCGAACCATGGGCACATGAGCCCGTCCGCCTTAAGGGGCTTATAGTATGTTCGACGGACCCACTTCTCATCAACACAGGATCAGATCCAGGTCTTGAACATCTCAGTCTAGTCCCCTCCGTTAGGACACTTTCCTCATTTGTTATGAACTTTTCATTATCCTTCTCTTCTCTCGAGTATATTTCTGGCATCCACGTTCGCTGCGTCTGTAACGGGAGTGTCATATGATATGATGCGTAGGAAAGTTCATACTAAACTGTGTTTGATAACGAGAGAGAGAACTTGCCGGATTTTGTTATCGTCATCCCATTTTCGTATTCCGGGTGATGGATGTATGCATTCCAACGCCTTCCTTCTTCATTCTTCCTGACAGGTTTGAGTAAATATAACTAACCGCGTCCTTTGTCACGTGGTGGATTGGATCTCCGACGATGGCATCGGCCCTGGCGGGAGATGACCTGGCAAGGTCGACGAGCGGCCGTGGGAGCTGGGCATCGAGCAGCCGCCGGAGCTTCTCAGCCTCGGGCAGCTTCAGGGAGGCTTGGCTGGCCCCACCTGATGTGTTCAGCCGCAGCGGGCGGCAGCGTGAGCATGATGATGAGGAGGAGCTCCGCTGGGCCGCTATTGAGCGTCTCCCCACCTATGACCGCCTTCGTAAGGGCATGCTCCGGCAGGTCCTCGATGATGGCCAGGTCGTCCATGGCGAGGTAATGCCACGAACTTCTTCAGTCGATGTACAAAATTTATGAACGCCTAAGATCGAGTTTTAATAAGTTGTAGTCATCATTTAAAAAAAAAAATTATACAGATCGATGTCAGGAAGCTCAAGATGGAGGACAAGAAGCAGCTGATGGATAACATCCTCAAGGTTGTCGAGGAGGACAACGAGAAGTTCCTCCGAAGGCTGAGGGCCAGAACCGACCGGTACGTCTGAACCTCGTTCAGTACTCCGTTCCATATCACTCTGGGGCTGAACATTTTTCTAATTTGTTGTTCGGATGCAGAGTCGGGGTTGAGATTCCAAAAATCGAAGTACGGTTCGAGCATCTTTCTGTGGAGGGAGATGTGTATATAGGAAGCAGAGCGATTCCTACTCTGTTCAATGCCACCATTAACACAATTGAGGTTACCCAATGCACAATTCAGCTCATCGTTTATTCCCGAACTCTAAGCTAGTTCATGTTCATATTAGTCCATCTCAGTATTTTTTTTTAATCATTCTTCTTATGGTAACATGACCAACAGAGTCTCCTCGGGTTGATTCGACTGGCACCGTCTAAGAAAAGGAAACTCCAGATACTGAAAGATATAAGTGGAATAATCAAACCATCGAGGTATCTCTCTGCGCTTCGTCTCAATACATTATCTTGTTATTCAGTTACGAGCACGATTCCGAATTCCATCATTTCTGATTTCTTTGCATCGATAACTATAGGATGACGCTGCTTCTGGGACCACCAGGCGCTGGGAAAACAACGTTGTTGCTAGCACTTGCAGACAAGCTAGACGATGATTTAAGGGTGGGGTGTTTTTTCCTCTGTCATTTCCTTCAATTCGAGGCATTATAGTTTTGGCCAGTGAACTTACTCAGACGAAATGACAGAAAACTGGAAAAATCACCTATTGCGGCCATGAGTTAAATGAGTTCGTACCTCAAAGGACATGCGCTTATATCAGTCAACATGATCTTCATCATGGGGAGATGACTGTCAGAGAAACGTTAGATTTCTCGGGGCGATGTTTGGGCGTTGGGACAAGATACGAGATGCTTGCAGAGCTCTCAAGACGAGAAAAGGATTCGGGAATTAAGCCCGATCCCGAGATTGATGCATTCATGAAAGCAACAGCACAGGCAGGGCAAGAGACTAGCTTGGTCACTGATTACATCCTAAAGGTCTGTTCTTTCCACCTCCTCGTGGAAAAAATCGAAATGGTCATTCAACACCATCACGTGTGGTGCAAAATAATCTTTTGATTTTTTGTTAGTGCAGATACTCGGGTTGGATATTTGCGCAGACATTATGGTTGGTGATGAAATGAGACGGGGCATTTCAGGTGGACAGAAGAAGCGTGTGACAACAGGTTCGTGTCATGAAGCTATGTACTGGTCTGGTGCATCTTTATTCATAAACTCGGTGGTTGGAGAATAAAGCATGGTTTTTTTTATGCTTATATGTCCTTAAAGGCTTTCGGGTTTCTTGGGTGCAGGAGAGATGTTAGTTGGACCAGCAAAAGCGCTCTTCATGGATGAAATCTCGACAGGATTGGATAGTTCAACGACCTTTCAGATTGTCAAGTACATGCGCCAGATGGTCCACATCATGGATGTGACCATGTTAATCTCACTCCTTCAACCGGCTCCTGAGACGTATGATCTCTTTGACGACATCATACTCCTTTCAGAGGGCCAGATTGTCTACCAGGGTCCACGGGATGATGTCCTTGAGTTCTTCGAGTACATGGGTTTCAAGTGCCCTGACAGAAAAGGGGTAGCCGACTTTTTGCAGGAAGTAACCTCTAAGAAGGACCAGGAGCAATACTGGTACAGGAAGGAACAGCCCTACCAATTTGTTTCCGTGCCGGACTTTGTCGAAGCATTCAAGTCGTTCAGGATTGGCGATCAGCTCATAAACGAGCTGCGGGAACCATATGACAAGTCCAAGACCCACCCAGCGGCGCTGGTAACAGAGAAGTATGGAATCCGGAACTGGGAACTCTTCAAGGCATGCTTTGCTAGGGAGTGGCTTCTGATGAAGCGTAACTCATTCGTGTATGTGTTCAAGACCACGCAGATTACAATCATGTCCCTAATTGCGATGACAGTTTTCCTAAGAACACAGATGCCAGTAGGGACAGTAGAAGATGGGGGAAAATTTTTTGGGGCTCTTTTCTTCAGCTTGATCAATGTGATGTTCAATGGGATGGCAGAACTCGCAATGACAGTTTTCAGGCTCCCGGTGTTCTACAAGCAAAGAGATTTCCTGTTCTATCCTCCGTGGGCATTTGCGTTACCTATCTGGGTCCTCAGAATCCCATTATCTTTCTTGGAATCGGGAATTTGGATCATCCTTACATACTACACTATTGGTTTTGCTCCCGCAGCTAGCAGGTAACGGACGTAAGATTTCAATCGCGCAAGACAGTCTATTCAGTCTTCTCTTTGTATTTAACAAGAGACGTGAAAGAGAAAACCAGGACTGTCTCCACGACCCGAGCAGCTGCCTTTTCAATAGTTAACCATATTCCTGTTTTTATTTTTAGGTTCTTTCGCCAGTTCTTGGCCTTCTTCGGTATACATCAGATGGCCCTGTCTCTCTTTCGATTCATTGCTGCAGTTGGAAGGACACAAGTTGTTGCAAGCACTCTCGGTACCTTTGCCTTGCTAATGGTCTTCGTCCTTGGTGGCTTCATCGTCGCCAAAAGTAAGTTTTAGAATTGTACGGATTAATATAAAATGGAGATTTTGCTCCTTTTTATATTTCTTGGTTGATCCTAATAAGATTTCCATTGTTGGTCGTTCATTTGCAGATGACATTCGTCCATTCATGTTGTGGGGCTATTATGTCTCTCCCATGATGTATGGACAGAATGCCATAGTCATGAACGAATTCCTCGACAAAAGATGGAGTGCGGTAAGGCATCTTGATCAATGTTTTACAGTTAAAAAATTTGCTTAAAATAATGCCCATCCTATTTATATTGCAGCCCAATTTGGATCCAAGAATTAATGAACCGACAGTGGGAAAGGTCCTCCTAAGCTCAAGAGGCTTCTTCACAGAAGATTACTGGTTTTGGATATGCATTGGAGCATTGTTCGGGTTCTCTCTTCTATTCAATGTGTTATTCATCGGGGCGCTGACTTGGTTAAACCGTAAGCTACTTTCCATGACCGAACTTTTCTATATACTTTCATTACACTAAAAATGGTCTTAGTGATCCTCTTGTTTGCAATGTATTCCAGCATTGGGAGATTCGAAAACAGTGTTCTTGGACGAAGAAGAAGAAAAGAAGAAGAAGTCTTCTGCTCAACAGAGCTCGGAAGGTTTGCCCAGTTTGATATTCGATTTCGGTTTTTATTGCATGGAAACCTTTTGGCAGAGGATCTTTGATGCGGATTATCTGTCAAATCCATGATATTTTGATCGACAAACAGGTTTGGACATGGAACTTCGAAGTTCGGCAGAAGTTAGCGGCAGCGGTCCCGAAAAAGGGCCAAGAAAAGGAATGGTTTTGCCCTTCCAGCCACTTTCTCTGGCATTCAACCACGTGAACTATTTTGTTGATATGCCCGCTGTGAGTCATTAGACAGAAGTTGCAGCATAGTGAATATATCTGAATTTCGAGATTCAAGTGAAATTCGAGCTCAGGGGAGTGATCTTTGTACCTTTATGTGCCAGGAAATGAAAAAACAAGGAGTTGTTGAAGATCGTCTTCAACTGCTGAGGGATGTCAGCGGTGCGTTCAGACCAGGCATTCTGACAGCTCTAGTGGGAGTAAGCGGAGCCGGTAAGACAACCTTAATGGATGTGTTAGCTGGACGGAAAACTGGTGGTTACATTGAGGGAAGCATCAGCATTTCCGGTTTTCCAAAGAACCAGGCAACCTTTGCTAGGATCAGCGGCTACTGCGAACAGAATGACATTCACTCGCCATATGTCACCGTTTACGAGTCCCTCCTGTACTCGGCCTGGCTCCGTCTATCATCAGATATCAAGCCGAGTACTCGTAAGGTGAGCTCTCGTGTATTAGATTTCTACTATTCCAAACATCTAACGATCAAACTCCCTGGAAAGAACTAGAAAGTTTTCTAGAACCATAAAGAGCCAAATGATGATGTAAAAAAGTTGATGTTTCTCACCACATTATTTATGTCTAACAGATGTTTGTTGACGAAGTAATGGACTTGGTAGAGCTGAACCCTCTGAGGGACGCACTGGTTGGCCTTCCGGGAGTAGACGGCCTCTCGACGGAGCAGAGGAAGAGGCTGACCATAGCAGTGGAATTGGTTGCTAACCCATCTATCATCTTTATGGACGAACCAACTTCTGGCCTCGATGCTAGGGCTGCTGCTATCGTTATGAGAACTGTGAGGAATACAGTTGACACTGGCAGAACCGTCGTTTGCACAATCCACCAACCGAGCATTGACATTTTTGAAGCTTTCGACGAGGTTGAACATTGGTCCCACAACCTTCCTTACTTTTCTTAATGCATTTGCTATTCTTGATGCCTCTATATGCGTCTTACTCGAATAAGTACCATCAGTTGATCTAAGAGCTTAAATTTGTTA
Organism: Punica granatum; assembly: GCF_007655135.1. Classification (NCBI taxonomy): domain Eukaryota; kingdom Viridiplantae; phylum Streptophyta; class Magnoliopsida; order Myrtales; family Lythraceae; genus Punica; species Punica granatum. The sequence continues at coordinate 38,760,449 of NC_045128.1, read as the reverse complement.
CAGTTACTATTGATGAAACGAGGAGGGCAAGTGATATACGCAGGACCACTCGGCCGCCATTCCCACAGGCTCATAGAGTACTTTGAGGCAAGCTGAACTCATGTTTTCTATCCTCCAATTAGAGAATGCACTTATTAATGCCTGGAAATGTGAGATCTGATCCTTTTTTCTCCTGTGAATATGAGCAGGCTGTACCCGGGGTTCCAAAGATAAAGGATGGCTGCAATCCAGCCACTTGGATGCTCGATATAAGTACACCTGCAGTCGAGGCTCAGCTTGGGGTAGATTTTGCGGATGTTTACGCGAAATCCTCGCTTTACCAGTAAGTTTGATCTTAGAGAAAATTCAATTGTTATGACTAATGCAATTAATTCTAATTCAACAGTCTGATCTTTCTTTCTGGAAATTCTTCCAGGAGGAACCAGGACCTGATCAAGGAGCTTAGTACCCCGGCTCCGGGCACGAAAGATCTTTACTTCCCAACGGAATTCTCACAACCTTTTACCACTCAGTGCATGGCCTGTTTCTGGAAACAACACTGGTCTTACTGGAGGAACCCGCAGTATAACGCCATTCGATTCTTCATGACAATAGTCATTGGCCTTCTGTTTGGTCTTATCTTCTGGCAGAAAGGAGATGAGACGTAAGATTCAGTTTTCTTTTTCTTCCCCTACACAACATTCACAGGCACATTATTTGAGCATGTCTAAAAGTTTTCTGCATCAATTTATGGAACAGAGCCAAACAACAAGATCTGTTGAATCTCGTTGGGGCAATGTATGCTGCCGTGCTTTTCCTTGGAGCGACCAACGCGTCTTCAGTTCAGTCAATTGTTGCCATCGAGAGGACGGTTTTCTACCGTGAAAGAGCTGCTGGGATGTACTCTCCACTACCATACGCATTCGCTCATGTAAGTAAAACATACAAATAAACTCTGGCCAAGTTGGTTACCAAAGTTGGGAACTCGATCGCTCGATATGACTAAAACTTTCGTGGATGATCCTATACTACAGGTGGCAATCGAGACAATATATGTTGCGATTCAGACATTTGTTTACACTATCATCCTCTACTTGATGATCGGGTTCCAGTGGACGGCAGCAAAGTTCCTGTGGTTCTACTACTACATTCTCTTGTGCTTCATCTACTTCACCATGTATGGGATGATGGTTGTTGCGCTAACCCCCGGCGCTCAAGTTGCTGCTATCGTCATGTCCTTCTTCCTCAGCTTCTGGAATTTGTTCTCCGGCTTTCTCATCCCGAGGCCGGTATGTGATACAGTACTCTGATAACTCGACAAACATATTTCTTCACTGCTTTTCTAGATCTTTAGGATTATGACCACGATCGATATTTTGAGATATTAGTAATCTTGTTAGATGAATGTACGGTTCATTACTTGTTACTTATTCGACTGTTGTGTGGAACTTGCAGCAAATTCCTTTGTGGTGGAGGTGGTACTACTGGGCTTCACCGGTGGCATGGACGATCTACGGGCTTGTGACCACTCAGGTTGGAGACAAGAATGTCGACCTTGTGATCCCCGGAGCCGGTACCATGCCTTTGAAGATGTTCCTAAAACAGTATTTTGGCTTCGAGTATGACTTTCTGCCGGCCATAGCAGTGGCTCACGTGTTGTGGTGCGTCCTCTTCTTCCTCGTCTTCGCCTATGGCATAAGGTTCCTCAATTTCCAAAGGAGATAGAGATCAACCTCTCAGCATTGATTTGATTTATGCTTCCTATTTGAAACTTCATGATACAATCAGTTAATGAAGGAAAGTTCAATGTAGCAAACAAGATAATTTTTCCTTTTTCTTTTTTTTTCCTAATTTTTATTTTTTTCCTGTAATTAGTGTTCTTTTCCCACACTGAAAACACAATGGAAGAGATTTTTGCTTAATTGTATGTAGGAGATGTCGCTGCCGATTGTTTCTTCATATATAAACTTCAACCTTAAGCATTTGGTAAAACACGCATTGTCATAAAGCTTCTGCGGCTATCCACACTTCATTGGACGTACTTTGAACTTGAAATCCGAGTTATGAGAAAAGCGAGCCAATATGTAGTGTGTATGGTAACTATGGTGATCGTCAATATGAGTGTGTAAATGTAATATGCAATACGGCAATGGGTCTAGTAGTAAATTTTGTCACGGGTCATATTGTTATGTATTTTTCCTATTACAAAGGATGTGCATGAGTCTAGTATAATGAAATAAAAATTTTAATAACTAATAAAGAAGTACGGAAAGCCTCTCCATGAGTATCGAATCTGCAATCTCCTGATTAGTAGGCGATGTCACATTGTTACATATTTAGACTTCATATACTTAAAGTGGCCCACTGCTGGAGAGATAAAGTTTCACGAGATATTCAAGTTGGGCCTAAGGCCCAATAAACCTTTTTCTTTCAAGTCTCTTTTTTATTTTTATTTTCGATCGGAGTTTTTTCAATCTGATTTGATTTTTTTCCTTAATTGATTACAGTAAAAGTTCATAAATATGATTGGAGATATGAAATGAAAATTGAGGAATATAAGAAATTCTACTTATAAAAACCGAATCCAAAATCTTGTAATTATTTTTCTCAGTAAAAATCTTAGAATTTCATCGATTCAGAAGATTGAAGATTTTTTTTAATTTCTAGATTATTTCCCAAAATAAAAACTTAATGGACTAACTAATTAAGACATCGTTTAATTGATTTTAATTTTAATAGATTTGTTGCTTATCTAAAGGAAAAAAAAGATTTGTGGGTTAAAAAAAAGTTACCGATAAATTAGTTAATTAGGAATACCCAATGGTAGTTAGAACTGGCCCAAAAAAAAAAATATTGGTGGCTAGAAAGAGAGGAGGGATGTGTACGAAAAACTAGGTAAATAGAGAAGTGGAGTCGATACAGTGACATCTCTTTCGACTTAGGACGTAAAGGCTATGAGTTCAAATCTTATATGTGAGAGTCTTTGTATTCCGTTATTATCCTTTCCCCAATATTCTTCTAGGTTTTTTCTTTCCTCGATAACCAATGAATGTCCATTGATGACAAAAACGAGTATAAGGAGAAAATGTCTAAAAGAGTACATCACAAAGCTCAGAAAAACAGCAAATCCACTTAGATCACTAGAAAGGAAGATAGAAGTGACCGAAGCTCATCAAATACAATACAATTGTAGAGATCAATCCTGTTATTGTTGTTCGTTTTCAAATTTTTGCGACTAAACTCTACATGAATCTCAGTGAAGATCGGGAAGTAGAGTATAGAGCAATTGATACAGAGATTGCTACATAAAGAAGCAGAGCCAAGAGGAGTCTTGGATGGTACTCGGCGCAGGAGTCCTTCACAAATCATACCTCTAGACTAATACAATCAATCAAATCCTAAACAATAATCCCTAGACATTCAAATAAATTCAGCTAGATTCCTATGATCAATTCAAACCATTGACAACCTAGCTAATCTAAAACTAGCTAGACCATCAAATCAGAGCACCTAACTTCCTTGATCGGTTCAAACCAGTGAATACCGTTGGGGAGCTTGAAACCTGCAAATACCAACAAAAAAGGGGAGACCATAAAATGTCGGACTTACAGGTGGTTGGAACGATCGACTGGCCAAGAGTACAATCCTTTGTGGTGGAGCATGGAGGTTCAGTTGCATGGGCAAGGTGGTAGTCCGCAGAGAAGAAGCTGCTAGGAGGGGAAGGAGTTGGACCGAGTCAGATAGTCAAGGAGTACGGCGTCATTGTGCCGCAAGTTGGGTTTGTTGGGTTAGGGAGACGGGGTCGGTTTAGGCGAGATCGGGTTCTGGCACATTGGGTCGGTCGAATCTTGGCAATCAGGGCTAGCCTGATCAGGTTAATAAGTACTTTTTGTAACAATAACAACAATACAAAAAAGCTAAGCAAATAAATGATATCAGATTTAAGGGTCAAGCACAACTCGAGTATTACTATTGCTTGATTAAATTAATGTTATTATGTATTAATCTATACTATATATAAAAGTATGATGAGTTCTTATAATTTTCAATATTTCAAAAATACTCATGTGTCCTCGCGACTTTTTCTCATATATTTTTAACTCATACCTTTTGGTCGTACATTTTCACTATATATATGTATATATGTTGATCTTTCTATTCAACATCCATTTTCATTTTATTGCCTTTCATCTGTCTCAATTGAGTTAGCTCTTCATCACATGTACGTTTACCCTAATTTTTCACACCGACTTATATAATTTCAAAATTTTCCTGCACCTTATCTTCATTTTCAATTTTCATTATCTCAGCACGTTTAAACATGTAATCCTATGGTTGGAGTCAAAACTCTCAAGGTACTGTATATATCTTTGTTTCTTTGTGATTATCCTCCATTAACACGATAAAAACGATTTACTCATAAGACACATATATTTCTATTTTTTAAATTTTTCATTGTGATGATTTAAAATTTAATGTGTTCGTGAAGAATTTTGTCATGTCCCTTGATTGTCTAAATCATGTCTCTTTGAGAGTTTGGTGAATGCCATTTTTCATATTATGAATTTGTGTCTGTATATTGAAGAGATGTGTCTATACATTAAAGAGACATGAGATTTTTTACAAACTATAAATGTCTATCTGTCATTTTTTTGAAAGCTTTTCTTTACATTTTTATGTATCCCCTAATTTTATAAGTTCTACTTCTACCTCCTTTCGAATTTTTTTTCAAGTATTTATTATAAGATTCCGAAACTCCATTTCTACTTCTAAGTTCATTCACTAGCATCCAAACATTTATAAGTTCATCAAATTTCCTTTTGAATGCACATTAAAAGATCCCCAAGTAGTTTGTGAAATCTTGGGAGTAACATATGATCGAGCTATTTGCACCGAGGTTGGCGTGACAAATCTATTTTCAAGTGAATGTTTTTCGCAACATATATCTAACCGGTTTCACTTTGAATCTCATTTCATTGTTGTTTATAGGTATTGTTGAGTATGCTTTTTATTCATGTGTTTTTCGTTGTGTTTCCATGTGTTGAGAGAAGACACATTCCATACATGAAGATAACTAGCTAGCTTATGATTATTGATTGGTGACCATATATGCATCACGTAATACAATATCAATGAAATATCCGCTTGTCTTGAAATGTTTTGCAAAGAAGGAAGATGAAGATGAGACATGCTTGAAATAGTGAGGACATTTTTACAGTTATTGAGTCTCAAACGTGTTTAATTTGTTTACTTTTTTGAAATTTGGTACTTTTATTTTTTGATTTTCATTGCTTCTTAGAAGTATTTTCAAGTCCATTTTTCTAGAGATATTGCAGGTGTTAGGCTCTATTAAAGAAATGTAGATGTTGACATGAAATCAACTATTTTTTTATGAAGTGATAAACCTGAAAAATTTAAAAAGGGATTAAGAATTCAATAAATGTAAAAACAGTTTGCCCATTTAGGCTTAAATTGAGTTACACTCTTGGAGAAAAATAAATAAGTAAAAAAGTACAAGAAGAGAAAGAATAAAAAAAGAAATGTGGGAACATTATTAAAGATGAGAGAATAAAACGAGTTATATTTATACTTTTACTATTTAATCTTTGATATATTAATTTTTATTTGTACGCCAATGTGGATTTCCAAGTGATTCGGCCCAATTCTCTTGTTTTAATCTTATAAATGAATGAAATCCGCATTAGAAAAGTTTTATTCCTTGGTGGACCGACTGGGCTCGAACTTGATATAAAATTGGCATCAAAGCCTATGTTTTTCGATCTCCTGAGCCTGTAGAATATAAATTTATTTTCTACAACTTGAATTTAGCGGGCGAAATTCTTTAAAGGTGGGGAGTTTGTAACACCCCGAATTTCAACTATTATGCACACATATATTCTGTTTATATATTTTAGACATATTCACTAGATTTCATTAATAAATTATTTCATACTTTTACTAATTTTAATAAGTAGATAAATACCAAGCTAACTTTTCCATGTGTCATCATATCTTTCAATGTTGTTAACTCATCCAATTCCATCGCCTTGCCTTTCCTTAAATTGCTTTGTATTCATTCTTCTCGGTCATTTTAATTTGCACAGCTAAAATACACAGAGAGGAAGGGTAAGTTTTATATGAAACCAGAGAGGGGCCGAGAGGAAGAAGTAAAATGTGAGAAAAATTCTAGAAAATAGAAAATATTCGATTTTGAATGTCTAAGGTTTGAAGGACCTGACAGGGTGAGTATTGAGTAACCTATTCCTAATATGATTTTTTCTATCGTGATTATAATTAGTTTATTAGAATTGCATTGTCACGGTCATGTCAATATCACGAATCATGCATGTATTTCTATACGATCGATTACCATAATTGGAATGAGCAGTGAGATTTGAGATTGTGGGAGTCGGTGAGTCATATGGCACCTTAAGCCAGTCGTAAGCCGAGCAGTAGGAAAGGGCTGCTTAGAGCATAGGCGGGACCCAATAAACTTCCAAATAATTGCACTTAAAAAATTATTTTTATTTACTCATATCTTTTACGTCATGGGCAACTTTGGAGGAAGAATAATACTAATAATTATAATAATTATAATGATGATGATGATGATGATGATGATGATGATGATGATGATGATAATAATAATAACAACAACAACAAGGACAATACCACCAACATTAACAACAGCAACAATAATAATAATAATAGGATTAATTCATTCATTCGTAAATAAACTAATGGATGTAACGTATTTGGTGAAGCCTTCCTCCTATTACATCTTAGTTAATTATGAAGAAAACTCAATTAAAGAAGCTTATTTTTTAATATCTTTAGATAATAAACTTATTCAATTTAGGAGTTCTTATTGGGATTGATTTGTGCTTTAGAGGTAATTTGTCATCAATTATGTAGTATTACATTTATATACCATGAGGCATTTATGTTATCGTGTGGTTACGATTTCATTTTACGTGATAACGTCCTTGTATAGTAGGTTCAATAGGCATCGGTATGACTTGATTGTGAAATCCTATCAATGATGAATATTTTTCCTAAACGTCCATGGTCAAAGTATTATCATTACGAAGAACGACGATAATGCAGCAAGACCAGTGTGGTTGTGATTGATGACCAAGTTTCACAGGTCATGGATGTAGATATGTCAAGTCACACCACAGGTATGCATCGGGGGTAATGCGTACTGGATTGCCCCGTCATGAGATTGTTACATGGATTGTTACGAGATTATCATTAGCAGTTCTCATAGTGACTATGATAGAGAGATCTTTTGACTTGCGATCATAAGTGATTCCTACATGGTATGCCGCATACTTTGATACTGTCAAACGCCAATCGAAACATAATGGTTATAAAGACAATAATTTGGTATGCCGCAAATTATGGTGAGGAATATGAATGACCAAGATATGATTTGTCCCTCTTTTGTAACATGAGCGATATCTCACTAGGCCCTTGGTGGGTGAAATCGATAAGTATATGCGCATACCCAAATGAGTCGATATAGAGATATCGAGCTCATTTATTCTGACAGACTTACCTGGAACCAAGAAAAGAGATTGTTACAAGGATGACATTGAGCATGTCTTGGGCTCGATCGAGATATAGAGGACAAAGGGACATTGTTGCACAACAACATAGTCCATAGGTTCGTCTAATAATTGACTTTTCGATTACTTGGATAATAATTTCTCATTGCTAGATGCCGCTCACTGTTTATAATGTCGAAATGGAGATTTCAATATTACTGCCAATATAATCAGGAACCTACAAGGTCACACGCAACAACTAAATTAGCAGATGACGAAAGCGACCTCATTCAATAGAGATTAGATGAGTTTGAGCAAAAGTCGAAAATATCGAAAGTTTAATGAGATTAAACTTCCCGACTGATTGGATTCTGAATATTAGATTTAATGGATTGAATAAGGGGTCGAATCGGGCGATGACTCTTAGTCCAATCATATGATGAAAAGTGGACCAACAATGTGCTGACACGTGGCACGACTTGTGAGGCGACACATGGCATGGAGGGAATTCAACCAAGTGGCTCAATCATGTGTGTCGACACACGAACCAATCAGGTGATGGCAAGTGGTCTGATCGTGTGTTGGCAAGTGGTCCAATCATGTGATGACACTTGGCCCAATAAGGATGTGACAAATGGCACATGGAGAATATACTTTCGACAATCCCGCATTGATTTGAGAATCCATCCATGCCTCCTCTAAAATCCTATAAATGGGCACCTAGGTCCATGCTTTAAGGCATCGATATTCGGGTTCAAGAATTACTCGATTCGATCACAGCAAGTTGTAATATATTACAACTTGCTCAAGGGCCCTATTTGAGTCTATTAGTCTAATAATTATATTTTGTTTGGGCGCCTCCTGCGAGTATAGGCTGCTAGCATCGCCAGTCTCAAAATTCCATTGTTGCTCTATTAGACGCGTGATTCCTACATATCTATGATGCTAAATTATGTTGAACTATTTAGGGTGATTTGATGACGGTAGTTCCTAGGCTATAAATTATTATATAATCTTTTAGGTCATTTTGATACCAAATTTCTTTATTGATTAAATCTTATTTCATTGTGCCTACAATTAAGTAACATAATAAATAAATATATATATATATATATGTATGTTTATCGCTGTGTACATTTCCTACCTAACATGCGACAAATATATGTATTTTTACGGTACACAAACACCTTTTACAGTGCTCAATTAATCATATTTCATTGAGCCTACAATTAACATAATAAATATATAGATCGCTGTGTACATTTCCTACTTAACATGTGACAAATATATGTATTTTCACAGTACACAAACAACTTTTACTGTGCTCAATAATTATTTTATCATACATTTTTCAACGCATATAATAGGTAATTTTTTATGTTTATAATCTTAATTATAGAGGTAAAATTTATTTGAAAACATTAAAAGACAGTGTTCACGTGCAACGCACGTGCATTTCGACTAGTCATAACAAATAAACAATTTGATGGTGACAGATTTGAAGAACTTAAAAATGATTATTTCCTATTTACCGAAAAAAATATTATTTCCTAATTTTGGTCACATATATATATATATATATAGTGATCGATGACGATATATACACACAGACATTATCCGAAAACGATATCATCACCAATTCAGACACGAAGTCATCTTAAGCATGAATCTCTTAATTTGGGAAATTGTCATGCCGATTGCGAGAATTTTACCTCCAAATAGGAGAAAATAGTTACAGGTCTGCTATGGCAAGACATTCGCCTCCAAATCGGAGAACATAGCACTGCTAGTGCCATTGACATTAGTCAATTAACTAATTAATCCAAGCCTAAAACACGTTTGGCATTTCTAGATGCGTTACGTGATACTTGCCCAAAAGAGAATGAATGCTTCTAGGGATTTGATCAACAAAAAAAAAAAATTAAAATGGACAAAGATTATGTCCTGGGCCCACAATATTCGCTGGCGATAACCCTTTTTGGAAAGTCGTATTTTTAGGGTTTTCGAACACCAGGTATATTTACGAGAGGATTTCATTGCGGCGACAGAAAAAAAAAAGAAAAAGAAAAGAAAAACATAGGAGAGTCATCTGCTTGTGTTCTTCGAAAGAAGTATTTCTTTAGCCTATTACAGTTGAACGGACGATAACAGCTTGCACGAGAGTTTGAAACTCCAGCCAGGTACGCCTGTAGCCAAAATATGTACGTTGATTAATTAGAGAAAAGTCTAGCGACACTCGTATGAAGTGTATCTAATAGCCAAGTAGTTGAAAAATTGTATATATGCATGTATGAATGGATTATCTTGTCGTGGATTTTCTTCAGCTCTTTGGATTTCTTGCATTTGTTGCCTTGGCCTAGGGACAAGTCAATCGCCATTAGTCTATTAGACAGTTCATTGTCGATACATCATCTATGAGAGCAGGGGTGGAGCGAATATGTTGGCTGCCTCTCCTCCCCCAGATATATACGTCTATTTTTATTTTATATTTTGCCCTCCCCTGAAATAATATTCTGACTTCGCCCTTGTATGAGAGGAACTAGCTAGACTAGACATATGATAAGCTCCAAACGAGGTGAGCTTCACATAAGTGAGGAAACTCCAAACAAATGGGTATGTGAAAATGTCCGATTGAAAATTTTGAAACTAGAATTTTAAGTAAATTAATAATATGTCCCTCAAGAGATCGATACTATATCAAATCTGACCTCAACAAAAATTTTAAATTAATTTTGACATTAACCTATTAAATGTACATTATATTGCTGATTTCGTCTGCTTGCCATTAAAAATCCGACATGACTTTCTTACGGAAGGAACAATACATTTAATAGGTCAAGATCAAAATTAATGTAGAAAATAATAAATAATATCACATCAGATGTTTTCATTCATTATTGGACGGCAGACAGACGGAATGGGTCATGTGATATACACTTCTAATTTACTGTAAAAAATTTCTTGAGATCCGATTTGATTTAACATCAATCTTAATTGTTGATTTACTCTAGAATTTTTGAACTTTAATTTGGCAATCACTGCTTTTTATACAGCTAGAAAGGATTTAAACTTTCGTCGAGAAGTAAAGGATACTCCGCCACTTTTAGTAGTTTTTAGATATTCGATGCGGCAATAAATTAGGAAACGAACGAAACCGAGATTCACTAAAAGCTGCAACCGGTTGACTTCAATGTGTGGACCGAACCGGTCCTTGATCCGTTAGGCAGCAAGATCATCCGCGCGGGAGAGCTTCTAGAAGGTCAATCAATTAATTAAGAGGAATTTATCATGATTTAACCGTTTTGTCAAATCTAATCTATACTTTTTTTTATCAAATCTATTTCATGATTTACTTTTTATATCAAATATATCTCGGCGTTATTTTTTCTGTCGACATCTAACGGCTGTATTGACGTGGCGCCCACGTAGCAAGTGTGACCCACTATTCCTCCACTTGTCACGTCAACACGACCGTTAGATGTCGACGGAAAAAATAATGTCGGGATAGATTTTATGCAAAAAGTAAATCATGAGATAGATTTGACAAAAAAAGAGTATATAATAAATTTGACAAAATGGATAAATCATAGATCGTTTGGGATAAAAATCTCATTAATTAATAATCAATCAATTAATTAATTAATAGTTCTTGTTCTCTTTTCTTTTATTTAACTTCTCCACTTGATTTTTTTTCTTAGATTCAAAATCTACGACTCACTTGTCACTTTCAGAATTCCTTCGGCTTTCAACAGCTGTCTCTATAGTGCGGGTGTGGTCGTAAACTTTTGAGAAGCATACATGCAGCTTATTTGATTTTCACATCGGGCAACCAGTCGTCCATCATCCGATTTAATAGTGAAATAAGAGCAACGGCTGGTTCTTAATCATAGGCAAGCAAATCATTGATCGAACAAGCTTGCACATGTGGGGCCCAGCACGTGGACACTTCGGGCTACATTTCCGGCAATCTCCCTTTTGCGCTAATTTCAATGGCCGGAGGAAAGGAATCCTCTTCATCTTAATTATAATATCAATAACAATTTTTTCGGGGGGAAAGTAAATAATAACAAATCCTTTTCGGAGAGAAAAAAAAATGCAATGCGCTTTAAAAATTAGTTCGTCGCAGAGGAAGTGGAAGAATTAGATTTTTTTCCCAAAAAAAAAAACAATCAATGTCAGATTGCATTATTTATTTTTAGTTTTATTGGTGATATCCTCTGCATGATATGTTGGTTGTGGATCCCCTCTTATTCGCGTCCTCCTGTCCTCTGCGTCTTTGCTTTGGATACTCTTCAAAATTTAGCATCGCCGTAGGAAGCCGAAACCAAATACTCAGTCCCCGATTCGACTTTGCTCGACGGGATAGAACGGTGTCGAACCATGGGCACATTATGCCATCCGCCTTAAGGAGCTTATAGTATGTTCGTCGGACCCACCTCTCATCAAAACGGGATAAGACCCAGGTCTTTAACATCTCAGTCTAGTCCCCTCCGTTAGGACACTTTCCTCATTTGATATGAACGTTTCATTATCCTTCTTTTCTCTCGAGTACATTTCCGTGTAAAAATAGCACTGGGCCTCCAAGCGATTAGGCCCATAGATTAAGGCACCCTATCTCTTATAAACTCACTAGATTCTTCTTAGTTTCGCCTATACATGCCATGGGGACTAGAACAACCCGCCCTCAATAACTAATTACGAGCCGGGACTACTTTCTTGCATGGAAGGAGGGGGATGACAATTGATAATGAGGTCACACTTTGGGCCAGACTAAGATGAGGCGGCTTTCTCTTCGCACTCAGATTTCAAAGAGACCACGAGCTCGACACTCGGGTTAAACATAGGCGGACTTCGACTGCCCATCGACAAAGAAACATTTCAAATGGCATGATGTGAACCCACGCACATGCGAGCAGAAGCATTACCCGCTCTAATACCATGTAAAAATACCAAAGGCCTATAAGCGATTTGGTCTATCTCCAACCTAAAAGTTCGAGTTGATAGATTGAGGCACCCAATCTCTTATAAATCTATTAGATTCTTCTTAGCTTTTTCACGTGAGATTTTTTACTCTCAACATTTCGGCTTCCAGGTTCGCTGTGTCTGTAACGGGAGTGTCATATGATATGATGCGTAGGAAAGTTCATATTAAACTGTATTTGATAACGAGAGAATGAACTTGCCGGATTTTGTTATCGTCATCCCATTTTCGTATTTCGGGTGATGGATATATGCATTCCAACGGCTTCCTTCTTCATTCTTACTGACAGGTTCGAGTAAATATAACTAACCGCGTCCATTCTCGCGTGGTGGATTGGATATCTGACTATGGCATTGCCCCTGGCGGGAAATGACCTGGCAAGGTCGACGAGCGGCCGTGGTAGCTGGGCATCGAGCACCCGCCGGAGCTTCGCAGCCTCCGGCAGCTTCCGGGAGGCTTGGCAGACCCCACCCGATGTGTTCAGCCGCAGTGGGCAGCAGCGTGAGCATGATGATGAGGAGGAGCTTCGCTGGGACGCTATCGAGCGTCTCCCCGCCTATGACCGCCTTCGCAAGTGCATGCTCCAGCAGGTCCTCGATGATGGCCAGGTTGTCCATGGCGAGGTAATACCACGAACTTCTTCTGTTGATGTACAAAATTTATGAAGGCCTAAGATCGAGTTTTAATAAGTTGTAGTCATCATTTAAAAAAAAAAATTACCATACAGATCGATGTCAGGAAGCTCAAGATGGAGGACAAGAAGCAGCTGATGGATAACATCCTCAAGGTTGTCGAGGAGGACAATGAGAAGTTCCTCCGAAGCCTGAGGGACAGAACCGACAGGTGCGTCTGAACCTCGTTCAGTACTCGGTTCCTTATACTCTTTGAGACTGAACATTTTTCTAATTTGATGTTCGGATGCAGAGTCGGGATCGAGATTCCAAAAATCGAAGTACGGTTCGAGCAACTGTCTGTGGAGGGAGATGTGTTTATAGGAAGCAGAGCGCTTCCTACTCTGTTCAATGTCACCATTAACACAATTGAGGTTACCCAATGCACAATTCAACTCATCGTTTATTCCCGAAGTCTAAGCTAGTTCGTGTTCATATTAGTCCATCTCAGTAATTTTTTTTTTAATCATTCTTCCTATGGTAACATGACCAATAGCGTGTCCTCGGGTTCATTCGACTGGCACAGTCTAAGAAAAGGAAACTCCAAATACTGAAAGATATAAGTGGAATAATCAAACCATCGAGGTATCTCTCTGCACTTCATCTCCGGCGATTCCGAATTCCACCATTTCTGATTTCTTTGCATCGATAACTATAGGATGACGCTGCTCCTGGGACCACCAGGCGCTGGGAAAACAACGTTGCTGCTAGGACTTGCAGACAAGCTAAACGATGATTTAAGGGTGGGTTTTTTTTTTCCCCCTCTGTCATTTCCTTCAATTCGAGGCATTATAGTTTTGGCCAGTGAACTTACCCGGACGAAATGACAGAAAACTGGAAAAATCACCTATTGCGGCCATGAGTTAAATGAGTTCGTACCCCAAAGGACTTGCGCTTATATCAGTCAACATGATCTTCATCATGGGGAGATGACTGTCAGAGAAACGTTAGATTTCTCGGGGCGATGTTTGGGAGTTGGGACAAGATACGAGATGCTTGCAGAGCTCGCAAGACGAGAAAAGGGCTCGGGAATTAATCCCGATCCCGAGATTGATGCATTCATGAAAGCAACAGCACTGGCAGGGCAAGAGACTAGCGTGGTCACTGATTACATTCTCAAGGTCTGTTCTTTCCTCTCCTTGTGGAAAAAATCGAAATGGTCATTCAATACCATCACGTGTGGTGCAAAATAATCGTTTGATTCTTGTTATTGCAGATACTCGGGTTGGATATCTGTGCAGACATTATGGTTGGTGATGAAATGAGACGGGGCATTTCAGGTGGACAGAAGAAGCGTGTGACAACAGGTTTGTGTCATGAAGCTATGTACTGGTCTGGTGCATCTTTATTCATAAACTCGGTGATCGGAGAATAAAGCATGGTTTTTTTTTATGTCTATATGTCCTTAAAGGCTTTCGGGTTTCTTGGGTGCAGGAGAGATGTTAGTTGGACCTGCAAAAGCGCTCTTCATGGATGAAATCTCAACAGGATTGGATAGTTCAACGACCTTTCAGATTGTCAAGTACATGCGCCAGATGGTCCACATCATGGATGTGACCATGTTAATCTCACTCCTTCAACCGGCTCCTGAGACGTATGATCTCTTTGACGACATCATGCTCCTTTCCGAGGGCCAGATTGTCTACCAGGGTCCACGGGATAATGTCCTTGAATTCTTCGAGTACATGGGTTTCAAGTGCCCCGACAGAAAAGGGGTAGCCGACTTTTTGCAGGAAGTGACCTCTAAGAAGGACCAGGAGCAATACTGGTACAGGACGGACCAGCCCTACCAATTCGTCTCCGTGCCAGACTTTGTTGAAGCATTCAAGTCGTTCAGGATTGGCGATCAGCTCATAAACGAGCTGCGGGAGCCATATGACAAGTCCAAGGCCCACCCAGCGGCACTGGTAACAGAGAAGTATGGAATCCCGAACTGGGAACTCTTCAAGGCATGCTTTGCCAGGGAGTGGCTTCTGATGAAGCGTAACTCATTTGTGTATGTATTCAAGACCACGCAGATTACAATAATGTCCCTAATCGCGATGACAGTTTTCCTAAGAACACAGATGCCAGTAGGGACGGTAGCAGATGGGGGAAAATTTTTTGGGGCCCTTTTCTTCTCCTTGATCAATGTGATGTTCAATGGGATGGCGGAACTCGCAATGACAGTTTTCAGGCTCCCGGTGTTCTACAAGCAGAGAGATTTCCTGTTCTATCCTCCGTGGGCATTTGCTTTACCTATCTGGGTCCTCAGAATCCCATTATCTTTCTTGGAATCGGGAATTTGGATCATCCTTACATACTACACTATTGGTTTTGCTCCCGCAGCTGGCAGGTAATGGACATAAAATTTCAATCGTGCAAGACAGTCTACTCAGTGTTCTCTTTGTATTTAACAAGAGACGTGAAAGAGAAAACCAGGACTGTTCTCCACGACCCGAGCAGCCGCCTTTTCAATAGTTAACCATATTCCTGTTTTTATTTTTAGGTTCTTTCGCCAGTTCTTGGCCTTCTTCGGTGTACATCAGATGGCCCTGTCTCTCTTTCGATTCATTGCTGCAGTTGGAAGGACACTAGTTATTGCAAACACTCTCGGTACCTTTACCATGCTAGTGGTCTTCGTCCTTGGTGGCTTCATCATTGCCAAAAGTATGTTTTAGAATTGTACGGATTAATATAAAATGGAGATTTTGCTCCATTTTATATTTCTCGTTTGATCCTAATAAGATTTCCATTGTTGGTCATTCATTTGCAGATGACATTCGTCCATTCATGTTATGGGGCTATTATGTTTCTCCCATGATGTATGGACAGAATGCCATTGTCATGAACGAATTCCTCGACAAAAGATGGAGTGCGGTGAGGCATCCTAATCAATGTTTTACAGTTAAAAAATTTGCTCAAAATAACGCCCATCCTATTTATATTGCAGCCCAATTTGGATCCAAGAATTAATGAACCAACAGTGGGAAAGGTCCTCCTAAGCTCAAGAGGTTTCTTCACAGAAGATTACTGGTTTTGGATTTGCATTGGGGCACTGTTCGGGTTCTCTCTTCTATTCAACGTTTTATTCGTTGGGGCGCTGACTTGGTTAAATCGTAAGCTAATTTCCATGACCGAACGTTTCTATGTACTTTCATTACATTAAAAATGGTTTTAGTGATCCTCTTGTTTGCAATGTATTCCAGCATTGGGAGATTCCAAAACAGTGTTGATGGACGAAGAAGAAGAAAAGAAGAAGAAGAAGAAGAAGTCTTCTGCTCAACAGAGCTCGGAAGGTTTGCCGAGTTTGATATTCGATTTCGGTTGTTATTGCATGGAAACCTTTTGGCAGAGGATCTTTGATGCAGATTATCTGTCAAATCCATGATATTTTGATCGACCACAGGTTTGGACATGGAACTTCGAAGTTCGGCAGAAGTTACTGGCAGCGGTCCCGAGAAAGGACCACGAAAAGGAATGGTTTTGCCCTTCCAGCCGCTTTCTCTGGCATTCAACCACGTGAACTATTACGTTGACATGCCCGCTGTGAGACATTAAACGGAAGTTGCAGCATAGTGAATATCTCTGAATTTCAAGATTCAAGTGAAATTCGAGCTAAGGGGAGCGATCTCTGTACCTTTATGTGCCAGGAAATGAAAAATCAAGGAATCGTTGAAGATCGTCTTCAACTGCTGAGGGACGTCAGCGGTGCGTTCAGACCAGGCATTCTGACAGCTCTGGTAGGAGTAAGCGGAGCCGGTAAGACAACCTTAATGGACGTGTTAGCTGGACGGAAAACTGGTGGTTACATTGAGGGAAGCATCAGCATTTCCGGTTTTCCGAAGAACCAGGCAACCTTCGCTAGGATCAGCGGTTACTGCGAACAGAATGACATTCACTCCCCATATGTCACTGTTTACGAGTCCCTCTTGTACTCGGCCTGGCTCCGTCTATCGTCAGATGTCAAGCCGAGTTCTCGTAAGGTGAGCTCTCCTGTAATTGTGTTAGATCTCTACTATGCATACATTTAAAGATCAAGCCCCTCGGAAAGAACTAGAAAGTTCTCTAGAACCATAAAGAGCCAAATGTTGATGCAAAAAAGGATGATGTTTCTCACCACATTATTTATGTCTAACAGATGTTTGTTGACGAAGTAATGGACTTGATCGAGCTGAACCCACTGAGGGACGCACTGGTTGGCCTTCCGGGAGTAGACGGCCTCTCGACGGAACAGAGGAAGAGGCTGACCATAGCAGTGGAATTGGTTGCTAACCCATCTATCATCTTCATGGACGAACCGACTTCTGGCCTCGATGCTAGGGCTGCTGCTATCGTTATGAGAACCGTGAGGAATACAGTCGACACTGGCAGAACCGTCGTTTGCACAATCCATCAACCGAGCATTGACATTTTTGAAGCTTTTGATGAGGTCGAACATTGGTCCCACAGCCTTCCTTACTTTTCTTATTGCATTTGCAATTCTTCATGCCTCTATATGCGTAAGATATTCGAATAAGTACCATCAGTTGATCTAAGAGCTTAAATTTGTTACAGTTACTATTGATGAAACGAGGAGGGCAAGTGATATATGCAGGACCACTCGGCTGCCATTCCCACAAGCTCATAGAGTACTTTGAGGCAAGCCGAACTCATGTTTTCTATCTTCCAATTAGAGAATGCACTTATTAATGCTAATGCCACACGACGTTGCCCGGAAACGTGAGACCTGATCCCTTTTTCTCCCGTGACAATGAGCAGGCCGTACCCGGGGTTCCAAAGATAAAGGATGGCTACAATCCAGCCACTTGGATGCTCAATATCAGTACACCTGCAGTCGAGGCTCAGCTTGGGGTAGATTTTGCTGATGTCTACTCGAAATCCTCGCTTTACCAGTAAGTTTGATCTTACAGAAAATTCAATTGTTATGACTAATGCAACTAATTCTAATTCGACAGTCTGATCTTTCTTTCTGGAAATTCTTCCAGGAGGAACCAGGAGCTGATCAAGGAGCTTAGTACCCCGGCTCCGGGCCTGAAAGATCTTTACTTCCCGACGGAATTCTCACAATCTTTTACCACTCAGTGCATGGCCTGTTTCTGGAAACAACACTGGTCTTACTGGAGGAACCCGCAGTATAACGCCATTCGATTCTTCCTGACAATAGTCATTGGCTTTTTGTTTGGTCTTATCTTCTGGCAGAAAGGAGATGAGACGTAAGATTCGGTTTTCTTTTTCTTCCCCTACACAACATTCACAGGCACATTATTTGAGCATGTCTAAAAGTTTTCTGCATCAATTTGTGGAACAGAGCCAAACAACAAGATCTCTTTAATCTCGTCGGGGCAATTTATTCTGCCGTGTTTTTCCTAGGAGCGTCCAACACAAATTCAGTTCAGTCAATTGTTGCCATCGAGAGGACGGTTTTCTACCGTGAAAGAGCTGCTGGGATGTACTCTCCACTACCATACGCATTCGCTCATGTAAGTAAAACTCACAAATAAACTCTGGCCAAGTTTGTTACCAGAATTGGGAACTCGATCGCTCAATATGACTAAAACTTTCATGGATGATCCTATGCTACAGGTGGCAATCGAGACAATATATGTTGCAATTCAGACATTTGTTTACACTATCATCCTCTACTCGATGATTGGGTTCCAGTTGACGGCAGCAAAGTTCCTGTGGTTCTACTACTACATGCTCTTGTGCTTCATCTACTTCACCATGTATGGGATGATGGTCGTCGCACTAACCCCCAGTGTTCAAGTCGCTGCTATCGTCATGGCCTTCTTCCTCAGCTTTTGGAATTTGTTCTCCGGCTTTCTCATCCCGAGGCCGGTATGTGATATAGCACTCTGATAACTCCACAAACATGTTTCTTCATGGCTTTTCTAGATCTCTAGGATTATGACCACGATCGATATTTTGAGATATTAGTAACCTTGTTAGATGAATGTACGGTTCATTACTTGTTACTTATTCGACTGCTGTGTGAAACTTGCAGCAAATTCCTGTATGGTGGAGGTGGTACTACTGGGCTTCACCGGTGGCATGGACGATCTACGGGCTTGTGACCACTCAGGTTGGAGACAAGAATGCCGACCTTGTGATCCCTGGAGCCGGTACCATGCCCTTGAAGATGTTCCTAAAACAGTATTTTGGCTTCGAGCATGACTTTCTGCCGGCCATAGCGGTGGCTCACGTGTTGTGGTGCGTCCTCTTCTTCCTCGTCTTCGCCTACGCCATAAGGTTCCTCAATTTCCAAAGGAGATAGAGATCAACCTCTCAGCATTGATTTGATTTATGCTTCCTATTTGAAACTTCATGATACAATCAGTTAATGAAGGAAAGTTCAATGTAGCAAACAAGATAATTTTTCCTTTTTCTTTTTTTTTTCCTAATTTTTATTTTTTTTCCTGTAATTAGTGTTCTTTTCCCACACTGAAAACACAATGGAAGAGATTTTTGCTTAATTGTATGTAGGAGATGTCGCTGCCGATTGTTTCTTCATATATAAACTTCAACCTTAAGCATTTGGTAAAACACGCATTGTCATAAAGCTTCTGCGGCTATCCACACTTCATTGGACGTACTTTGAACTTGAAATCCGAGTTATGAGAAAAGCTAGCCAATATGTAGTGTGTATGGTAACTATGATGATCGTCAATATGAGTGTGTAAATGTAATATGCAATAAGGCAATGGGTCTAGTAGTAAATTTTGTCACGGGTCGTATTGTTACATATTTTTCCTATTACAAAGGATATGCATGAGTTTAGTACAATAAAATAAAAATCTTAATAACTAATAAAAAGGCACGGAAAGCTTCTTCACGAGTATCGAATCTGCAATCTTTTGATTAGCGGAGATGTCACGTTGTTACATATTTAGGTTTCATATACTTAGTGGACCTACTGGTGGACTGATAAAGTTTCACGAGATATTCAAATTGGGCCTAAAGCCCAATAAACCCTTTTCTTT
This sequence comes from Punica granatum, assembly GCF_007655135.1. Taxonomy (NCBI): domain Eukaryota; kingdom Viridiplantae; phylum Streptophyta; class Magnoliopsida; order Myrtales; family Lythraceae; genus Punica; species Punica granatum. Next base: position 38,740,306 of record NC_045128.1, on the reverse strand, counting down.
CAAGTCTCTTTTCTTTTTTTTTCAGTCGGGATTTTTTCAATCTGATTTGATTTTTTTCCTTAATTGATTACAGTAAAATTTCATAAATATCATTGGAGATATGAAATAAAAATAGAGAAATATAAGAAATTCTACTTATAAAAATCGAATCCAAAATCTTGCAATTCTTTTTTTTTAGTAAAAATCTTGTGGTTTCATCGATTCAGAAGATTGAAGATTTTTTTAAATTTCTAGATTATTTCCCAAAAGAAAAAATTTATGGACTAACTAATTAAGACAACGTTTAATTGATTTTAATTTTAATAGATTTGTTGCTTATCTAAAGGAGAAAAAAAAGATTTGTGTGTTAGAAAAAAGTTAGCGATAAATTAGTTAATTAGGAATACCCAATGGTAGTTAGAACTGGTCCAAAAAAAAAAATTTGGTGGCTAGAAAGAGAGGAGGGATGTGTCCGAAAAAACTAGCTAATAGAGAAGTGGAGTTGATATAGTGACATCTCTTTCGACTTAGGACGTAAAGGCTATGAGTTCAAATTTTATATGTGAGAGTCTCTGTATTCTGTTATTATCCTTTCCCTAATATTCTTCTAAGTTTTTTCTTTCCTCGACAATCAATGAATGTCCATTGATGATAAAAACGAATATAAGGAGAAAATGTCTAAGAAAGTACATTACAAAGCCTAGAAAAACAGCAAATCCACCTAGATCACTACAAAAGAAGATATAAGTGACTGAAGCTCATCAAATACAATAAATTGTAGAGATCAATCATGTTGTTGTAGTTCATTTTCAACCTTTTGCGAATAAACTCTACATGAACCCCAGTGAAGATCGGGAAGTAGAGCATAGTGCAATCGATACAGAGATTGCTACATAAAGAAGCAGAGCCAAGGGGAGTCTTGGATGGTACTTGGCGCAGGAGTCCTTCACAAATTATATTTCTACACTGATACAATCAACCAAATCCTAAACGGTAATCCCTAGATATTCAAATAAATTCAACTAGATTCTTATGATTGACTAAAACCATTAACAGCCTAGCTAATCCAAAACTAGCTAGACCATCAAATCAGAGTACCTAACTTCCTTGATCGGTTCAAACCAGTGAATGTCGTTGGGGAGCTTGCAACTTGCAAATACCAACAAAAAAGGGGAGACCATAAAAGGTCGGACTTACAGGTGGTTAGAACGATCGACTGGCCAAGAGTACAATCCTTTGTGGTGGAGCGTGGAGGTTTAGTTGCATGGGCAAGGTGGTAGTCCTCAGAGAAGAAGGTGCTAAGAGGGGAGGGAGTTGGACCGAGTCGGATAGTCAAGGAGTACGGCGTCATTGCACCGCAGGTTGGGTCTGTCGGGTTAAGGAGACAGGTAGGTTTAGGCGAGATCGGGTTCTGGCACTTTGGGTCAATCGAATCCTGGCAATCCGAGCTAGCCTGATCAAGTTAATAAGTACTCTTTGTAACAATAACAATAATACAAAAAAGCTAAGCAAATAAATAATATCAGATTTAAGGTTCATGCACAACTCAAGTATTACTATTGCTTGATTAAATTAATGTTATTTGTATTAATCTATACTATATATATTAAAGTACAATGAGTTCGTCCAATTTTCAATATTTCAAAAATACCCTTATGTCCTCGTGATTTTTTCTTGTACATTTTCAAATCGTAACTTTGGATCGTACATTTTCACTATATATATGTATATATGTTGATCCTTCTATTCAACATCCATTTTCATTTTATTGCCTTTCATTTGTCTCAGTTGAGTTAGCTCTTCATCACATGTACGTTTACCCTAATTTTTCACACCGACTTATATAATTTCAAAATTTTGCTGTATCTTATGTTCAGTTTCAATTTTCATTGTCCCAGCATGTGTAAACATGTAATCCTATGGTTGAAATCAAAACTCTCAAGGTACTGTATATATCTTTGTTTCTTTGTGATTATCCTCCATTAACACTATAAAAATGATTTGCTCATAAGACACATATATTTCTATTTTCTAAAATTTTTCATTGTGATGATTTAAAATTTAATGTGTTCATGAAAAATTTTGCCATGTCCCTTGATCGTCTAAATCATGTCTCTTTGAGAGTTTGGTGAATGCCATTTTTCAGGTGATGAATTTGTGTCTATATATTGAAAAGATGTGTTTATACATTGAAGAGACATGAGATTTTACAAACTATAAATGTCTATCTGTCATTTTTTTTTGGAAGCTTTTCTTTACATTTTTCGGCATCCTCTAATTTTATAAGTTCTACTTCTATCTCCTTTCGAATATATTTTTTCGAGTATTTATTATAAGATTCCAAAACTCCATTTCTACTTCTAAGTTCATTCACTAGCATCCAAACATTTATAAGTTGATCAAATTTCCATTTTAGTGCACATTAAAAAATCCCCAAGTAGTTTGTGAAATCTTGGGAGTAGCATATGATCGAGCTATTTGCACTAAGGTTGTCGTGACAAATCTATTTTCAAGTGAATGTTTTTCACAACATATATCTAACCGGTTTCACTTTAAATCTCATTTCCTTGTTGTTTATAGGTATTATTGAGTGTGCTTTTTATTCATGTATTTTTCGTTGTATTTCCATGTGTTGAGAGAAGACACATTCCATACATGAAGATCACTAGCTAGCTTATGATTATTGATTGTTGACAATATATGCATCATGTAATGCAATATCAATGAAATATCCGCTTGTCTTGAAATGTTTTGCAAAGGAGGAAGATGAAGATGAGAAATGCTTGAAATAGTGAGGATATTTTTATAGTTATATGGAGTCTCAAACGTGTTTAATTTGTTTACTTTTTAAAAATTTGGTACTTTTACTTTTTGATTTTCATTGCTTCTTAGAAGTATTTTCAAGTCCATTTTTCTAGAGATATTGCAGGTGTTAGGCTTTATTAAGTAATGTAGACGTTGACATGAAATCAACTATTTTTTTATGAAGTAATAAACCTGAAAAATTAAACAGGGGATTAAGAATTCAATAAATATAAAAACAATTTGCCCATTTAGGCTTAAATTGAGTTACACTCTTGGAGAAAATAAATAAGTAAAAAAGTACAAGAAAAGAAAGAATAAAAAAAGAAATGTGGGAAAATTACGAAAGATGAGAGAATAAAAGGAGTTATATTTATCCTTTTACTATTTAATCTTTGATATAATAATTTTTATTATTACACCAATGTGGATTTCCAAGTGATTCAACCCAATTCTCGTGTTTGAGTTTTATAAATGGATGACATCTGCATTAGAAAAGTTTTATTCCTTTGTGAACTGATTGGGCTCAAACTTGACGTAAAATTAGTATCAAAGCTTGTGTTTTTCGATCTCCTGAGCCTGTGGAATATAAACTTATTTTCTACAAGTTGAATTTAGGGGGCGAAGTTCTTTAAAGGTGGGGAGTTTGTAACACCCCGCCCCGAATTTCAACTACTATGCACACATATATTCTTCTTTTTTTATTATATATTTTTGACATATTCACTAGATTTCATTAATAAATTATTTCATAATTTTACTAATTTTAATAAGTATATAAATATCAAGCTAACTTTTCCATGTGTCATCATATCTTTCAATGTTGTTAACTCATCCAATTCCACCACCTTGCCTTTCCTTAAATTATTTTGTATTCATTCTTCCCGGTCATTTTTAGTTGCATAGCTAAAATACACAGTGAGGAAGGGTGAGTTTTATGTGAAACTGGAGAGGGGCCGAGAGGAAGAAGAAAAATGTGAGAAAAATTTCTAGAAAATATAAAATATTAGGTTTTGAATATTTGAGGTTCGAGGGACCTGACAAGGTGAGTATTCAGTAACCTATTCCTGATATGATATTTTTTTATCGTGATTATAATTAGTTTGTTAGAATTGCATTGTTATGTCCATGTCAGTATCACGAATCATGCATATATTTTTATACGATCGATTACCATAATTAGAATGAGCAGTGAGGTTTGAGATTGGTGGGAGTCGGTGAGTTATGTGGCACCTTAAGCCAGCCGTAAGCCGAGCAATAGGAAATGGCTGCCTAGAACAGAGGTGAGCCCTATTAAACTTCCAAATAATTGTACTTCAAAAATGATTTTTATTTGCTCATATATTTTAAGTTTTAGGCAACTTTGGAGGAAGGATAATAATAATTATTATTATAATCATAATCATAACAATAATAATAATAATAATAACAACAACAACGACACCAACAACAATAATAATAACAATAATAATAATAATAATAATAATAATAGATTAATTCATTCATAAATAAACTAATGGATGTGACGTATTGGTGAAGCCATCCTCCTATTACATCTCAGTTAATTATGAAGAAAACTCATTTACTATTAAAGAAGCTTATTTTTCAATATCTTTAGATAATAAACTTATTCAATTTAGGAGATCTTGTTGGGATTGATCTATGCCTTAGAGGTTATATGTCATCAATTATATATTATGACATTTATATACCATGAGGCATTTATGTTATCATGTGGTTGCGATTTCATTTTACGTGATAACGTCCTTGGATAATAGGTTTAATAAGCATCAAGTATGACTTGATTGTGAGATCTTATCAATGATGAATATTTTTCATTACGAATGACGACGATAATATAGCAAGACTAGTGTGGTTGTGATTGATGACCAAGTTTCACGGGTCATAGATGTAAAAACGTCAAGTCACACCACATGTATGCATCAAGGGTAATGCGTATTGGACTGCCCCGTCATGAGACTGCTACTGGGTTAATACGAGATTATCATTAGCAATTCTCATAGTGACTATAGTGCAGAGATCCTTTGACTTGAGGTAATCATTGATTCCTACATGGTATGCCGCATACTTTGATACTGTCAAACGCCAACCATAACAGAATGGTTGTAAAGACTAGGCCTGGCAATATTTCACAAGACACGATAACACAACACGGATTCGACACAGAGTTAAACGGGTTTGGATTGGACGTTTTTAATAATCGGTTTAAACGAGTCCAACCCATTTAAACACGGTTAATAAGCGTGTCTTACCGGGTTGAACCTGTGTAACCCAATTATATACGATTAAACCTGTTTTTTTAGACATATTTAATCGTGTTACTATAATCGTGTAACCCGTTAACCCGTTTATGTATCTGGATTTACCAAAATATCCTTATGTAACCCTAAGTTCCTAAGTCCATAACCTAATTTCCTTTCCTTTCCTTTCTTTCACCCAATCCAACACAGCATAACCGCACTTCCACTTCCACTTTTACTTCTCTACTACCCTCCCTCAGTTCTCATCTGCGATTTGATTTCCTTCTTCCCATCCATCAATGGCGAAGTTCTGCTTCTTCGCTCTCATTGCTCTCCTCTTCGTGCACCTCGCATTGTCCGCAGATCCGCCTCAGATCTCGCCCTCCCCTGCTCCCAAGCTCGCTGCCGACTCCACTCCCACCATCTCCCCTTCGAAGCCCACCGCTTCGCCGGCTCCCGCTCCCGCTCCTGCCAATGCGCCTCACGGCTCGATCTCATCCTCGCCGTTGCTGCCTCCCTCGGATACGGCTCCCGCCTCTTCCCTGTCCACATCCCCCTCCCCTCCATCTCAGTCTCCGTGTAAACATGTCGTGTTAACGTGTTCGGGTAAACGAGTTAATCGAATAAACAAGTCGTGTTAATGTGTCCAGGTAACTGGGTTGATCGGATAAAGAAGTCGTGTTAACGTGTTCGGATAACGGTTATAATCGTGTCGTGTATACGTGTACCTATTATGACACATTTCGATAAATGAGTTTAAACGTGTCTAAAGGGGTTGACACGGATATAAACGTGTCGTGTACGGGTTTTCAAAACCTGCCCCGTTTAATAATCGTGTCGTGTACGGGTTATAACTTCAATGACACGAACCCGTTTAGACACGACACGTATAAATACGATACGACACGAATTGTCACCCCTAGTAAAGACAACAATTAGGTATGCCGCAAATCATGATGAGGAATATGAATGATCAAGATATGATTTGTCCATCTTTTGTAAGAGGAGCGATATCTCACTGAGCCCCTTGGTGGGTGAAGTTGAGAAGTGTATGCGCATACTCAAATGAGTCGATATAGAGATATCGAGCTCATTTACTCTGACAGACTTACCTAGAACCAAGAAAAGAGATTGTTACAAGGATGACATTGACCATGGCTTAAGTTCGTTCGAAATATAGAGGACAAAGGGAAATTGTTGCACAGTAACATAGTTCATAGGTTTGTCCAATAGTTGACTTTTTGATTACTTGGATAACAATAATTCATTCCTAGATGCCACTCACTGTTTGTAATGTTGAAATGGAGATTTCAATATTACTGTTAACATAATCGGGAACTTATAAGGTCACACGCAACAACTAAATCAGCGGATGATGAAAGCGACCTCATTCAATAGAGATTAGATGAGTTCGAGCACAAGTCGAATATATCGGAAGTTTAATGAGATTAAACTTCCTGATTGATTGAATTCCGATTATTAGATTTAATGAAATAAATAAGGGGTCGAATCGGGCAATGACCCTTGGTTCAATCATATAATAAAAAGCGGACCAATAATTTGCTGACACTTGGCAAGATTTGTGAGGCGACACATGGCACGGGGGAATTCGACCAAGTGGCTCAATCATGTGTATCGACACATGAACCAATCAGGTGATGGCAAGTGGTTCGATCGTGTGTTGATAAGTGGTCCAATCATGTGATGACACTTGGCCCAATAAGGATGTGGCAAATGACACATAGAAAATATACTCTCGGCAATGTTGCATTGATTTGAGAACCCATCCTCCAAAGCCCTATAAATAGGCACCTAGGTCCATGCATCAAGGCATCGATGTTCGGGTTCAAAAATTACCCGATTCGATAACGACAAGTTGTAATATGATTATAACTTGTTCAAGGGCCCTATTTGAGTCCATTAATCTAATAATTATTTCTTGTTTGGGCGCCTCCCTTCGGGCTCTATTAGGCGCGCGATTCCTACATATCTATGATGCTAAATTATGTTAAACTATATAGGGTGATTTGATTACTGTAGTTCCTAGGCTATTAATTATTATATAATCTTTTAGGTCATTTTCATACTTAATTTCTTTATTGGTTAAATCTTATTTCATTGATCCTACAATTAAGTAACATAATAAATATATATATATATATATATATATATCGCTGTTTACATTTCCTACCTAACATGGGACAAATATATGTATTTTTACAGTACCCAAACACCTTTTACAGTGCTCAATTAATCATATTTCATTGAGCCTACAATTGAGTAACATAACAAATATATATATCGCTGTGTCCATTTCCTTCTTAACAAGTGACAAATATATGTATTTTCACAGCTCACAAACAACTTTTACGGTGCTCAACAATCATTTTATCATACATTTTTCAACGCATATAATAGGTAATTTTTTATGTTTATAATCTTAATTATAGAGGTAAAATTTATTTGAAAACCTTAAAAGATCGTGTTCTCGTGCAACGCACGTGCATCTCGACTAGTAATAATAAATAAACAATTTGACGGTGACAGATTTGAAGAACTTAAAAATGATTATTTGCTCTTTACCGAAAAATATTATTTCCTAGTTTTGGTCACACAAATATATATATTTATATATATAGTGATCAATAACGATATATACACACAAAAAAATAAAATAAAAGGGGACGAAGCTTCTAGAAAGATTATGTCCTGGCCCCAGAATATTCGCTGGCGATAACCCTTTTTGGAAAGTCGTATTTTGAGGGTTTTCGAACACCAAGTATATATACGAGAGGATTTGCTTGTGGCGAAAGAATAAAAAAGAAAAACATAGGAGAGTCATCTGCTTGTGTTCTTCAAAAGAAGTATTTCTTTAGCCTACTACAATTGAACGGACGATAACAGCTTGCACGAGAGTTTGAAACTCCAGTCAGGTACGCCTGTAGCCTAAATATATACGTTGATTAATTAGAGAAAAGTCTAGCGACACTCGTACGAAGTGTATAGCCAAGTAGTTGAAAAATTATATATATGCATGTATGAATGGATTATCATGTCGTGGATTTTCTTCAGCTCTTTGAATTTCTTGCATTTGTTGGCTTGGCCTAAGGACAAGTCAATCGCCATTAGTCTATTAGATAGCTCATTGTCGATACATCATCTCTAAGAGGAACTAGCTAGACTAGACATATGATATGCTCCAAACGAGGTGAGAGTCACATAAGTGAGGAAACTCCAAACAAATGGGTATGTGAAAATCTGGATTGCAAACTTTAAAACTAGAATTTTTAGTAAATTAATAATTTGCCTCTTAAGAGATCGATATTATATCAAATTTGACCTCAAGAAAATTTTTACATCAATTTTTATCTTAACTTATTAAATGTATATCATATTGCCACTTTCATCTGTCTACCGTTAAAAACTCGACGAGACTTTTAGATGGAAGGGACAATATGTTATACATTTAATATGTTAAGATCAAAATTAATATAAAAAAATAATAAATAATACAACATCAGATGTTTTCATCCACTATTGGATGATAGATAGACGGAAGGGGTCATGTGATGTACACTTTTAATTTGATATAAAAAAATTTTGAAATTCGATTTGATGTAATATTAATCTCTCGATGGACAAATTGTTAATTTACTCTAAAATTTTTGAACTTTAATTTAGCAATCACTACTTTTTATACAGCTAAAAAAAGAATAAAACTTTTGTCGATAAGTAGAGGATACTCAGCTGACTTCAAATGTTTATTAGTAGTTTTTAGATATTCGATGCGGCAATAAAATTAGCAAACGATTGGTATATTTGATTTTAGAGTTAACGTAATTTTGATTTTGATTGTGAAAAATGACAAATGATTATATAGTGTGTTGAGTTAAAGTTAAAGTCAAAATTTTTTACTTGAAAAATATATATTTTTATTATATAATGTGTTAAATTAAAATTAAAATTAAAATTTTATAATTTTAATTGCGAAATTAAATGGAGGAGATTTCCTTAACAGATCGAGATTCACTGAAAGCTGCAACCGGTTGACTTCAATGTGAGGACCGAAAGCGGTCTCGGATTCGTCAACTGCAAGATCATTCGTGCGGGAGAGCTTCTAGAAGGTCGGGAGGGTGGCGTAATCACACGTGACGCGCCCCTTCTCCGTTACGCTACTCCCCTACGTTTCCACCCCTGATGAATCCTTCCGCTCCACATTCCACACTGACTAATAATCAATCAATTAATTAATTAGTTCACTTTTCTTTTATTTAATTTCTGCACTTGATTTTTTTTTTCTTAGGTTCAAAATCTACGACTAATTTGTCACTTTCAAAATTCCTTCGGCTTTCATCAGCTGTCGAAGTGAATTAAGTACGATCTATAATGTGGGTGCGGTCATAAACTTTTGAGAAGTATGCGTGCGGCTTATTTGATTTTCACATCGGGCAACCAGTCGCCCATCATCTGACTTAATAGTGAAATTAGAGCAATGGCTGGTTCTTAATCATAGGCAAGCAAATCATTGATCGAGCAAGCTGCACATGTTGGGCCCAGCACGTGACACTTCGGGCTACATTTCCGGCCATCCCCCTTTTACGCTAATTTCAATGGCCGGAGGAAAGGAATCCTCTTCATCTTAATTATAATATCAATAATAATTTTTTTGGGGGGAAGTAAATAGTAACAAATCCTTTTCGGAGAAAAAAAAAATTCAATGCGCTTTAAAAATTAGTTCGTCGCAGAGGAAGTGGAAGAATTAGATTTTTTTCCCAAAAAAAAAAAACAATCAATGTCAGATTGCATTATTTATTTTTAGTTTTATTGGTGATATCCTCTGCATGATATGTTGGTTGTGGATCCCCTCTTATTCGCGTCCTCCTGTCCTCTGAGTCTTTGCTTTGGATACTCTTCAAAATTTAGCATCGCCTTAGGAAGCCGAAACCAAATACTCAGTCCCCGATTCGACTTTGCTCGACGGGATAGAACGGTGTCGAACCATGGGCACATGATCCCATCCGCCTTAAGGAGCTTATAGTATGTTCGTCGGACCCACCTCTCATCAAAACGGGATCAGACCCAGGTCTTTAACATCTCAGTCTAGTCCCCTCCGTTAGGACACTTTCCTCATTTGATATGAACATTTCATTATCCTTCCTTCTCTTCTCTCTAGTACATTTCTTTATAAAAATAGCACTGCAACTATAAGCGGTTGAGTTCATCTCCAACCTAAAAGTTCGAGCTGATAGATTAAGACATCTAATCTCTTATAAACTCATTAGATTCTTCTTAATTTCACCTACACGTGTCACATGGACTAGAACAATCCGCCATCAAGAACTAATTACGAGCCGGGACTACTTCCGTGCTCGGAAGGATGGGGGACGACAATTGATAATGAGGTCACACTTTGGGCTAGACTAACATGAGGCGGCTTTCTCTCCGCAGTCAGATTTCAAATAGACCACGACCTCCACCCTTGGGCCAAACATGGGCGCACTTCGACTGCTCATCGATAAAGAGACATGATGTGAATCTACACACATGCGCGCAAAAGCATTACCCGTTCTAATATCACGTTAAAATATCACGGAGGCTGAGCGATTAAGCTCACCCCAACCAAAAGCTCAAACAGATAATTGAGTCACCAAATCTCTTTGTTTTTTAATAACCCATTCTCAAACTCTTTCATAAGTGTTGTAGGCGCTCCCTAACCGGTCGCCTTAGTAGCGTTGACAAAGAAGAACAGCCGGTTAAAAGACAGAGATTCTTCTTTGTTTTTTCTTGTGGGATTTTTTACTCTCAACATTCCGGCTTCCACGTTCACTGTGTTTCTAACCGGAGTGTCATATGATATGATGCGTGGGAAAGTTCATATTAAACTGTGTTTGATAACGAGAGAATGAACTTGCCGGATTTTGTTATCGTCATCCCATTTTCGTATTTCTTGTGATGGATACATGCATTCCAACGGCTTCCTTCCTCATTCTTCCTGACAGGTTTGAGTAAATATAACTAACCGCGTCCTTTGTCGCGTGGTGGATTGGATATCTGACTATGGTGGCATTGCCCCAGGCGGGAGATGACCCGGCAAGGTCGACAAGCAGCTGTGGTAGCCGGGCATCGAGCAGCCACCGGAGCTTCGTAGCCTCTGGCAGCTTCCGGGAGGCTTGGCAGACCCCACCCAATGTGTTCAGCCGCAGCGGGCGGCAGCATGAGCATGATGATGAGGAGGAGCTTCGCTGGGCCGCTATCGAGCGTCTCCCCACCTATGACCGCCTTCGCAAGGGCATGCTCCGGCAGGTCCTCGATGATGGCCAGGTCGTCCATGGCGAGGTAATACCACGAACTTCTTCCATCGACGTACGAAATTTATGAACGCCTAAGATCGAGTTTTAATAAGTTCTAGTCATCATTTAAAAAAAAAAAAACTATACAGATCGATGTCAGGAAGCTCAAGATGGAGGACAAGAAGCAGCTGATGGATAATATCCTCAAGGTTGTTGAGGAGGACAATGAGAAGTTCCTCCGAAGGCTGAGGGACAGAACCGACACGTGCGTCTGAACCTCGTTCAGTACTCGGTTCCTTATACTCTTTGAGACTGAACATTTTTCTAATTTGATGTTCGGATGCAGAGTCGGGATGGAGATTCCAAAAATCGAAGTACGGTTCGAGCAACTGTCTGTGGAGGGAGATGTGTATATCGGAAGCAGAGCGCTTCCTACTCTGTTCAATGCCACCATTAACACAATTGAGGTTACCCCATGCACAATTCAACTCGTCGTTTATTCCCGAACTCTAAGCTAGTTCATGTTCATATTAGTCCATCTCAGTAATTTATTTTTTTTAATCATTCTTCTTATGGTAACATGACCAATAGAGTGTCCTCGGGTTGATTCGACTGGCACCGTCTAAGAAAAGGAAACTCCAAATACTGAAAGATATAAGTGGAATAATCAAACCATCGAGGTATCTCTCTGCACTTCATCTCCGGCGATTCTGAATTCCACCATTTCTGATTTCTTTGCATCGATAACTATAGGATGACGCTGCTCCTGGGACCACCAGGCGCGGGGAAAACAACGTTGTTGCTAGCACTTGCAGACAAGCTAGACGATGATTTAAGCGTGGGTTTTTTTCTTTTTTTCTCTGTCATTTCCTTCAATTCGAGGCATTATAGTTTTGGCCAGTGAACTTACTCGGACGAAATGACAGAAAACTGGAAAAATCACCTATTGCGGCCATGAGTTCAATGAGTTCGTACCTCAAAGGACTTGCGCTTATATCAGTCAACATGATCTTCATCGTGGGGAGATGACTGTCAGAGAAACTTTAGATTTCTCGGGGCAATGTTTGGGCGTTGGGACAAGATACGAGATGCTTGCAGAGCTCGCAAGACGAGAAAAGGGTTTGGGAATTAAGCCCAATCCGGGGATTGATGCATTCATGAAAGCAACAGCCCAGGCAGGGCAAGAGACTAGTGTGGTCACTGATTACATTCTCAAGGTCTGTTCTTTCCACTCCTTGTGGAAAAAATCGAAATGGTCATTCAACACCATCACGTGTGGTGCAAAATAATCTTTTGATTCTTGTTATTGCAGATACTCGGGTTGGATATTTGTGCAGACAATATGGTTGGTGATGAAATGAGACGGGGCATTTCAGGTGGACAGAAGAAGCGTGTGACAACAGGTTCGTGTCATGAAGCTATGTACTGGTCTGGTGCATCTTTATTCATAAACTCGGTGGTCGGAGAATAAAGCATGGTTTTTTTTATGCTTATATGTCCTTAAAGGCTTTCGGGTTTCTTGGGTGCAGGAGAGATGTTAGTTGGACCTGCAAAAGCGCTCTTCATGGATGAAATCTCGACAGGATTGGATAGTTCAACGACCTTTCAGATTGTCAAGTACATGCGCCAGATGGTCCACATCATGGATGTGACCATGTTAATCTCACTCCTTTAACCGGCTCCTGAGACGTATGATCTCTTTGACGACATCATACTCCTTTCAGAGGGCCAGATTGTCTACCAGGGTCCACGGGATGATGTCCTTGAGTTCTTCGAGTACATGGGTTTCAAGTGTCCTGACAGAAAAGGGGTAGCCGACCTTTTGCAGGAAGTGACCTCTAAGAAGGACCAGGAGCAATACTGGTACAGGAAGGACCAGCCCTACCAATTCGTCTCAGTGCCAGACTTTGTTGAAGCATTCAAGTCGTTCAGGATTGGTGATCAGCTCATAAACGAGCTGCAGGAGCCATATGACAAGTCCAGGACCCACCCAGCGGCGCTGGTAACAGAGAAGTATGGAATCCCGAACTGGGAACTCTTCAAGGCATGCTTTGCCAGAGAGTGGCTTATGATGAAGCGTAACTCATTTGTGTATGTGTTCAAGACCATGCAGATTACAATCATGTCCCTAATCGCGATGACAGTTTTCCTAAGAACACAGATGCCAGTGGGGAAGGTAGCAGATGGGGGAAAATTTTTTGGGGCCCTTTTCTTCAGCTTGTTCAATGTGATGTTTAATGGGATGGCAGAACTCGCAACGACAGTTTTCAGGCTCCCGGTGTTCTACAAGCAGAGAGATCTCCTGTTCTATCCTCCGTGGGCATTTGCGTTACCCATCTGGGTCCTCAGAATCCCATTATCTTTCTTGGAATCGGGAATTTGGATCATCCTTACATACTACACTATTGGTTTTGCTCCCGCAGCTGGCAGGCAATGGACATAAAATTTCAATCGTGCAAGACAGTCTAATCAGTGTTCTCTTTGTATTTAACAAGAGACGTGAAAGAGAACCAGGACTGCTCTCCACGACCCGAGCAGCCGCCTTTTCAATAGTTAACCATATTCCTGTTTTTATTTTTAGGTTCTTTCGCCAGTTCTTGGCCTTATTCGGTGTACATCAGATGGCCCTGTCTCTCTTTCGATTCATTGCTGCAGTTGGAAGGACACTAGTTATGGCAAACACTCTCGGTACCTTTACCATGCCAGTGGTCTTCGTCCTTGGTGGCTTCATCGTTGCCAAAAGTAAGTTTTAGAATTGTACGGATTAATATAAAATGGAGATTTTGCTCCTTTTTATATTTCTCGTTTGATCCTAATAAGATTTCCATTGTTGGTCATTCATTTGCAGATGACATTCGTCCATTCATGTTATGGGGTTATTATGTTTCTCCCATGATGTATGGACAGAATGCCATTGTCATGAACGAATTTCTCGACAAAAGATGGAGTGCGGTGAGGCATCTTAATCAATGTTTTACAGTTAAAAAACTAGCTTAAAATAACGCCCATCCTATTTGTATTGCAGCCCAATTTGGATCCAAGAATTAATGAACCGACAGTGGGAAAGGTCCTCCTAAGCTCAAGAGGCTTCTTCACAGAAGATTACTGGTTTTGGATTTGCATTGGGGCACTGTTCGGGTTCTCTCTTCTATTCAATGTTTTATTCGTCGGGGCGCTGACTTGGTTAAATCGTAAGCTAATTTCCATGAACGAACTTTTCTATGTACTTTCATTACATTAAAAGTGGTCTTAGTGATCCTCTTGTTTGTAATGTATTCCAGCATTGGGAGATTCGAAAACAGTGTTCTTGGACGAAGAAGAAGAAAAGAAGAAGAAGAAGAAGAAGAAGAAATCTTCTGCTCAACAGAGCTCGGAAGGTTTGCCAAGTTTGATATTCAATTTCGGTTGTTATTGCATGGAAACCTTTTGGCAGAGGATCTTCGATGCAGATTATCTGTCAAATTTGATCGACCACAGGTTTGGACATGGAACTTCGAAGTTCGGCAGAAGTTACTGGCAGCGGTCCCGAGAAAGGACCAAGAAAAGGAATGGTTTTGCCCTTCCAGCCGCTTTCTCTGGCATTCAACCACGTGAACTATTACGTTGACATGCCCGCTGTGAGTCATTAAACAGAAGTTGCAGCATAGTGAATATCCCTGAATTTCAAGATTCAAGTGAAATTCGAGCTAAGGGGAGCGATCTCTGTACCTTTATGTGCCAGGAAATGAAAAATCAAGGAATCGTTGAAGATCGTCTTCAACTGCTGAGGGACGTCAGCGGTGCGTTCAGACCAGGCGCTCTGACAGCTCTGGTAGGAGTAAGCGGAGCCGGTAAGACAACCTTAATGGACGTGTTAGCTGGACGGAAAACTGGTGGTTACATTGAGGGAAGCATCAGCATTTCTGGTTTTCCAAAGAACCAGGCAACCTTCGCTAGGATCAGCGGGTACTGTGAACAGAATGATATTCACTCGCGATATGTCACTGTATACGAGTCCCTCCTGTACTCGGCCTGGCTCCGTCTATCATCAGATGTCAAGCCGAGTTCTCGTAAGGTGAGCTCTCCTGTAAATGTGTTAGATCTCTACTATGCATACATTTAACGATCAAGCCCCTCTGAAAGAACTAGAAAGTTCTCTAGAGCCATAAATAGCCTAATGATGATGCAAAAAAAGATGATGTTTCTCCCCTCCCCACATTATTTATGTCTAACAGATGTTTGTTGACGAAGTAATGGACTTGATCGAGCTGAACCTACTGAGGGACGCACTGGTTGGCCTTCCGGGAGTAGACGGCCTATCGACGGAACAGAGGAAGAGGCTGACCATAGCAGTGGAATTGGTTGCTAACCCATCTATCATCTTCATGGACGAACCGACTTCTGGCCTCGATGCTAGGGCTGCTGCTATCGTTATGAGAACCGTGAGGAATACAGTCGACACTGGCAGAACCGTCGTTTGCACAATCCATCAACCGAGCATTGACATTTTTGAAGCTTTTGATGAGGTCGAACATTGGTCCCACAGCCTTCCTTACTTTTCTTATTGCATTTGCTACTCTTCATGCCTCTATATGCGTAAGATATTCGAATAAGTACCATCAGTTGATCTAAGAGCTTAAATTTGTTACAGTTACTATTGATGAAACGAGGAGGGCAAGTGATATATGCAGGACCACTCGGCTGCCATTCCCACAAGCTCATAGAGTACTTTGAGGCAAGCCGAACTCATGTTTTCTACCTTCCAATTAGAGAATGCACTTATTAATGCTAAATGCCACACGACCTTGCCCGGAAACGTGAGACCTGATCCTTTTTTCTCCTGTGACAATGAGCAGGCCGTACCCGGGGTTCCAAAGATAAAGGATGGCTACAATCCAGCCACTTGGATGCTCAATATCAGTACACCTGCAGTCGAGACTCAGCTTGGGGTAGATTTTGGAGATGTCTACTTGAAATCCTCGCTTTACCAGTAAGTTTGATCTTTTAGAGAAAATTCAATTGTTATGACTAATGCAACTAATTCTAATTCGACAGTCTGATCTTTCTTTCTGGAAATTCTTCCAGGAGGAACCAGGAGCTGATCAAGGAGCTTAGTACCCCGGCTCCGGGAGTGAAAGATCTTTACTTCCCGACGGAATTCTCACAACCTTTTACCACTCAGTGCATGGCCTGTTTCTGGAAACAACACTGGTCTTACTGGAGGAACCCGCAGTATAACGCCATTCGATTCTTCATGACAATAGTCATTGGCCTTCTGTTTGGTCTTATCTTCTGGCAGAAAGGAGAAGTGACGTAAGATTCGGTTTTCTTTTTCTTCCCCTACACAACATTCACAGGCACATTATTTGAGCATGTCTAAAAGGTTTCTGCATCAATTTGTGGAACAGAGCCAAACAACAAGATCTCTTTAATCTCGTCGGGGCAATTTATTCTGCCGTGTTTTTCCTAGGAGTGTCCAACACAAATTCAGTTCAGGCAATTGTTGCCATCGAGAGGACAGTTTTCTACCGTGAAAGAGCTGCTGGGATGTACTCTCCACTACCATACGCATTCGCTCATGTAAGTAAAACATATAAATAAACTCTGGCCAAGTTTGTTACCAGAGTTGGGAACTCGATCGCTCGATATGACTAAAACTTTCATGGATGATCCTATACTACAGGTGGCAATCGAAACAATATATGTTGCGATTCAGACATTTGTTTACACTATCATCCTCTACTCGATGATCGGGTCCCAGTGGACAGCAGCAAAGTTCCTGTGGTTCTACTACTACATGCTCTTGTGCTTCATCTACTTCACCATGTATGGGATGATGGTCGTCGCACTAACCCCCAGCGTTCAAGTCGCTGCTATCGTCATGGGCTTCTTCCTCAGCTTCTGGAATTTGTTCTGCGGCTTTCTCATTCCAAGGCCGGTATGTGATATAGCACTCTGAGAACTCCACAAACATGTTTCTTCACGGCTTTTCTAGATCTCTAGGATCATGACCGCGATCGATATTTTGAGATGTTAGTAGTCTTGTTAGATGAATGTATTGTTCATTACTTGTTACTTATTCGACTGTTGTGTGGAACTTGCAGCAAATTCCTGTATGGTGGAGGTGGTACTACTGGGCTTCACCGGTGGCATGGACGATCTACGGGCTTGTTTCCACTCAGGTTGGAGACAAGAATACCGACCTTGTGATCCCTGGAGCCGGTACCATTCCCTTGAAGATGTTCCTAAAGCAGTATTTTGGCTTCGAGCATGACTTTCTGCCAGCCATAGCGGTGGCTCACGTGTTGTGGTGCGTCCTCTTCTTCCTCGTCTTCGCCTACGCCATAAGGTTCCTCAATTTCCAGAGGAGATAGAGATCAACCTCTCAGCATTGATTTGATTTATGCTTCCTATTTGAAACTTCATGATACAATCTGTTAATGAAGGAAAAGTTCAATGTAGCAAATCAGAGAATTTTTCCTTTTTCTTTTTTTCTTTTCCTAATTTTTATTTTTTTCCTGTAATTAGTATTCTTTTCCCATATTGCAAACACAATGGAAGGAGATTCTTGCTTAATTGTATATAGGAGATGCCTCTGCAGATTGTTTCTTCATATATAAACTTGAACCTTAAGCATTCGGTAAAACTCGCATTGGCATAAAGCTTCTGCGGCTATTCACACTTCATTGCACGTACGTTGAACTTGAAATCCGAGTTATGAGAAAAGCGGGCCAATATGTAGTGTTTATGGTAACAATGGTGATCATCGATATAAGCGTGTAAAAGCAATATGCAATAAGGCAATTGGTCTAGTCTTAAATACGACCCATTTTTTTTATTATAAGATATGTCAATGAGTCTAGTATAATGAAATAGAAATCTTAATAATTAATAAAGAGGGGTATAAAGCCTCACAACGAGTATCAAATCTACAATCTCCTGGTTAACAAGCGATATCACATAATTACATATTTAGGCTTCTTTTGGACAGATGAAGTTTTACGAGATATCCAAATTGGGCCTAAAGCCCAATAAACCTTTTTATTTCAAGCCTCTCTCTCTCTCTCTCTCTCTTTTTCTTTTCCGTTGGAGTTTTTTCAATCTGATTTGATTTAGGAAGAAAATTGGCCCATGTTATATCTTATCAATGTCTCTCATTTTCCTGGTGATGATCGTTGTCATTACTCAGTAGAACTTGACAAGATATGTTTTTGACAAAATAATAAAGGGAAAATAAAATAAAGGGTGAGAACTCGTTTGACTGTTACTTAGCTCCCAGTACAAGGATTGCGGTAAAAATTGATGAAGACGGTATTCGTGCCCATCACGTAAGTCTCATACATTTAATTTGGACATAATTAAGAATGAAATTCATCGATTTAACAAGGGTTCAAGCAAGGAGTGGACCTAGACGAGCCCCAAATACTAACTAAAGTCGAAGCAAAGATAGTATAATTAATAATAAAGACAAAGAATTGCAAGACGAAAACATTGAACCGCAGTTGATAATCTGTGTTGAATTAATCAACAATTTTGACCCGTTTCCAAGGTTGAGATTCACGGTGACAGATGTCTCATGCTAAGAAATTAAATAGAGTTCCTTCCTCTCCAAAAGTCTATTTCTCCTCCTTTCTTTTCGATTAAAAGAAGCCCACAAGTTTATTACAGGAAAAAAAATGAAAATGACAATCATATAAAAAAAAAAAGGTAAATTACACAAGAAATCCCAAGTTTTGATATTTCTCTCAATTTTAGCACAATTTTTCATTTTTGACATAAAAAATCGCAAGTTCTCTTTTTTGTTTCAAATATGACACGCCTTTCTTCTTCCATTTCATTTTCCGTTTAATTGCCAACGTGAACGATAACAAATTCAAGTTGACCTTAGTTAGCCAATGAAAAAGTGACACATGTAACGTAGTGGCTTTAAAAAATAAAAGATGGACGTTCTATTCTTTTAATTTTGAAAATTTGCCCCAATCTCTCTACCCAACATCTCTATTCGGCAACTCTGTCTTTCTGTCTCTCTTCTCTATCCCTTCTCTCCTGCCGGCACCCACTCCGCTCAGAATCTCTCATTCAAGAAAATAAGCTTTTTTCCTCTAGTTTCATGATCAAAGACTATAGCTTTCACTCATGTACCTAAGGGAGGGATTGCCAGAAGGGAAGGAGATATGATAAGGAGTTGATGCCCGGATCGAAATGCCCAAGCACCTAGTCTTCCATAGCGATCCGAGAAGATGTCAAGGCAATTCCTGAGGAAGCCGCCATGGGAAGGAGAAAACTACGAGTAGTAGGTGAGTCTGATGGTGATCATCGCATGTCCGAATGAAAAAGGATTGAGAGAGAGAGGAGAGATAGTTGCCGAAGGGAGATGAGGACGGGAAGAGAGATTGGGGCAAATTTGCAAAATTAAAAGAACGAGGGTTCATTTTTTATTTTTTTAAATCATAATGGTATATATGTCACTTTTTCATTGGCAAGTTACGGTCCACTCCATGATGTTATCTTCCACATTAGCAATTAAACGGAAAATATAATGGAAGACGAATGGAATGTCATATTTGATATGAAAATGAAAATTTATGATATTTTATGTCAAAAATGAAAAGTTGTGTTAAAATTGAGACAACTATCAATACTTCAGATTCTTTGTGTGATTTACCCTAAAATATGAATAATTTCACTGGTAAAAAATTAAGCACAAAAGCTCTAAATTTGTAGTCTATTTTTCTGTAATAAAAGCGATCTATAACCTAGTAAAATAAAAATAAAAAAGTAAAATGAAAGGATAAATGAATTCCATTAGCAAATATTAAAATCAGCACTTTTTAACTTTGAGTCGATGTCACTCATTCCTATTTGTTTACTTTCTCTTTTTTTTGTTTGTGTACTCTAATAATCGTAAGTTCAATAGGTCTGATTAATCCAATTTAAGCAAAATCAACTCTCATTAAATGATTATACTTTCAATACAAATTTTTTTCATATGTAAGATTTCAATTCGAGATGTTGATTATCTTTTATATACTTTGTTCGCTTCCTTATGATAGTGTCCGTCCGTTGTCCACCTCCTAATAATTAATTAACTTTGTAACAAGTAATTTGGTTGTGCCAAGTGTCAGGGAATTAATTAACCTCATCTCCAACCAAAACTTCCTAATCATGGCGGTCATCTATTTTTCATTCCATAGATCCCCAGTTAGGGACAGGCCACGATAGAGGCTATGCAACAATACTTGAAGTCATTTGTCAACGAGGAGAACATAAAATATTTGATTCAACGATTTATGAAGTATTATAAAATTCACACCGAACCAATAAGCGATCGGATTCATTTACAATCAAAAAGTTAGAATTGATAAATTATCATATTCAGTCTCATATAACTGTAATGACTTCTTTTTATTTTTTCGATGTGAGATTGACAATTCTTGTCAACTATAAAAAATTGAATTAATGACATTCTGGAGACGGGGATCAACATCATTACGCTCTATTCAAACTCGAAATTTTGAGATATTCAATCTGGTCGCTTTTATTGAAACTATATACTTCTCTTCCTTTATATCTTCCACATCTGATAATTGATAAATTTGTTACATTGCATGCACTCTCATTTACCCGATTTTGTTGCTATTGCTAAGATTATATCCAACACAAGAATTGGCACCATTGATCATCAGTTCAACTTCAAGCAATTTAAAGATCATTTATATATCGGCAATTAATTTCTCGATAGCGAGAGATATGTTGGGACTTAACGGCAACGGTGACATGCTCAATAAGGTGGCCCATTTTGCACCTATGGTACATTATCCATGTGTACGTGGTCGTAGCCAATGGTCGAAATCCGAAAGGTACTTGGGGGTGAAGGTCCCCCGCCCAAATGATGTTGCTATCTCATGATCCCCCTTCATATGAAGGAACTATATATATGGCCATGCGAAATATCTCGCCCTCTTAATGAAGACTCAAATCATCATATATAACGATGCACGATATTTAATTTCTGTCTTGATGAAATTAATTATCCGAATAATTTATGGTGTGTATATACACTTCTCACTTGTTTTAGTGTGACAGTGAGAGCGCCTGGAATTATTTTAGGTCGTCTCACAATGCATGGATATATCCGTTCATCTTACCATACATATAGTTCACCTTTACATGTTAATCTTACCATACATGATCATGATGCTTCCTGGTGCATTAGTAGGCAAGAGAGGGAAATATCACTTATCCGTACACATTCTCTCACATAATAATTGCATTAATAACCTCACTAATCCGTAAAATTATTACATCTATACTTTTATATACGTGACTATGTGAGTCTTAGTCTATTCAGAATGATTCCCTTGTAATCACAAAAAGGACACGGCTGACAAAAAGGTTCTCCTCGTTCAAAATGGGTGAGACATCGTTTTATACCTTTTCTTTTTTTTTAAAACTCCACATTAATTCTTCCCTGATGGTATCGTATAGCGTCGTCCCTCGTACACTACAACAAAATAATTTATTGGCAATTAATTAATCAATTTTTAATTGCTAAAATGTCACTTTTAATAATTAAAATATTTTCCAGTCATACATATATCTAGTTGTCATGCTCTTTAACTATTGAGTTATGACAACTAATATGCAACTAAAGTTTTTTAAAAAGTTTTTATAGGTTGTAATAACTATATTTTACCTCTTAGTAAAGTAAAAAAAATAATTGTTAAAGAATTCATTTAGCAACTAATAAACTATTTAGCAACTATAATTTCAGTTGTTAAAGGACAACATATAAATGTAAAGTTTATACTACCTAAAATAATTTGACTGTATTTCAATTGTAACATTTTAATAGATAAAGGAATTGAGAACTAAATATATGCACGGTTAAAATATATTATAATCGTTAAAAGTGACCTTCTAGCAACTAAAATTGATTACTTAGTTGCTACGAAGTTACTTTGTTGTAGGGGTATAATAAGCTGAAACATATCATCTGGGGGACCTCATACGGGAAACTAATATCAGGGGACTACGAGGAATGTAGGTGAAGCAGGTACTGTCCTACCAAAGCATTATGTATATTATATAAATACATGCCAGGTTTCAAAATTTATGTAATTATATACATGTGTGGGTATATATGCTCGCGCACATGCAGTCAGCAATTGTTATAATAGGAAAAAGAAAAATAAAGAGAGTGTAGCGCAACGACATGCGTTTTCACCTGTAAATTAAGATATTTTTAATTCGATTATCATAATAAGACTAACATTGTCCTTTTTTTTTTGGGTCAATGCTAATAGTACTATTTAGTTAGTTATTAGGATTTTAATTTCATTCCACGAGACAAATGATCCACTCTTATAATTTTTTTTAAAAAAAAAAAAGAGAGAAAAAGACAAAATCAGACAACTGGAAGAATGTCCAATTTAAAGCCCAATAAGGCAATAACTCCTTCCAAACGACAGACTGCCCTGCTCATAACGTTGTATGTATGTATGTAAAGAATCTCTCTTGAGAGACAGATCGTTGGCCTTATAACGACTGCCTATCCTATCAGTGAATGCAAAGATTCCTTATTAAAATCAACACTCACTTTTTGGACAGCAATGTGGTGCATTTTTCTGATCAATCCCTGCGTGAAATCTCTTTATCCTTACTTCTTTTAAACCCACCACCCCAAAACATATTTACTGGACCTACGGATACGAGATCTCAAGTCATCTTGTAGCTAGAAGGTTTCTTGAAAATCCGTTATAATTATATTAATTGTTCGCATGATATATGTATAAATAATCAACCTATTTTCCTTTATGTTCATTTCTTGACTTAACAGTAATGGAAATTATATTCCATAGTCCATGTGACCCTAGTTGATCTAGCTGTGATTGATTTGAGCCCTCTCAATTGTTCCAATTTTAAATCGTGCTTGGGGGTTGCTGCACACACCAATCCGACTCGTAATTAGTAATAAGGTTCCGGGATAATATATGAGAGTTACAACTCTCCTAAGGTTAAAAGAATACAATTATAAAGAGAAACGTATGTATACAAAGTGCAGGGGTCTGAATGTCAGAATCATAAATCATCACGAGCTATATAGCAAGATACAACATAGTTCTTTGTTAATTAATTGGAATTAGTTCTGCGTACTATTTCTTAATTAAATGCTAATGCTGGCATTAGGTGAAAGTTGCAATCCCTCGATTGCTTTCTTTGTCATTTAAACTATCATACATTTCAATTCGATATATACATATATATATATATATATATATAGTTTAATATAACAACCCGACCCCAAAATCAGCAGTCCAGGCTGCACGCCAGAGATGCTATTGCGTGCTGTGAATATTTTTCCACCTGGGTAGGGGCCCAACCACCGTGATTCCTGGGGCCCCTGATCAATTCCACCCTCCCGATCACAGCCGTTGATGAGGCAAAGTCCGTCGTCTTCCGATTCAACCTTGAACGTGTCAATGGTGATTGGAAAGAGAGAGAAAGGGGGGGAAAAGGGCATGAGATGAGAACCCCATCGCGTTGGCGATGCGAGAGAGGGGTAATTAATTATGGCCTTGTTGGAATTATATTAATCACACCCTTGACCCAATCATGCCCATCGATCTTTTCCCCTTCCTTTTATTTTCTTTAATTCTTTAAACTTTCATAGAATGAAAAATGAAAAGATAAAATAATAAATCATTAAGAAGAATATATATTTATAAAAATTGGTGGAAAATGGGAAAATTTTTGTATTAAAGTATGAAAGCTTGCAAATTATCATAAAGAGGAGATTCCTGCATGGAGCATGAGCAAGCAGGTGGTGTTCATAATATGTATTTCGTCAATCAAACAAATGAGTTTTTTTTTTTTTTTTTTTTGTGAATTTGTTGATAAAAAGGGTATGATTAGATGAGCTGCCGCCTCTGTCCATTCCCCTAACTTTATTTTCTTTCTTTATAGAAAAAAAAGAAGCTGAATATATATGTTCACATATACATACGTTATATTTCATGAGAACATGCACAGTATGTCTACCTGCATTGTAAATTCTGTGCAGTTGACCTTTCTGTCCACTCTTCACCAAACCTAAGCTAACTACGACATCGTAACTTAATTAATTAGTGACATTATGGAAAGCTGTATCGAGTTTACTTACCCAACTCCTCTTTAGTTAAGAAGTTTGCTAACGTTAAGACCGAATCTTTTTTGGTAAGTAATTAATCGAGTTTATAACCTGTGTCGACATGGAATCGTTGGGATGGTTGAAATGCATGTGGCTACGATGCCAGAACTGGAATTAATTATAAACTACATATACACATATCCAATCGTCGTGAGTTCGAGTTTCTTACTGATTACTCCATCAGAATCTACACACAGCAATTAGCAAAGCCAGATTTATGTCCTGTTATGAAGAAAGAGGGGAAGGGCTGCTGTTGTATCGTATAGATGGTGGTTGGAAATTCAAGTCCCACAGGAAATCTCGACCGTACCGATTTCCATGTCGTTTTGAATATATAGTTTGTTAATGTGCTGCTAATTAAAAGTAATTAAGGACAAAAATTAATTAAGGGAAAACAAATAAACAGTGTGTTGTGATTTTCAGGTGTGACAGCCTACCAACCATGCATCCCACCCCGATTACATGCATAAAGATTAGCATAAAAGAAGAGCCCACATGAATCAGAGCATCAACATCATATGCTTTAATTTCTTCATCCGCGGTTGTACACAATAGTCCGAACATGGCGTAGGGGGCGACAAGATTGTCATCACTGTTGTACGCCATTTTTATTCAACGAAAAAAATATAGGCTTAATTTCTTGTTTGTATGTTATAGTGCTAGCTAACCTGTGAACTTTTCCAACGACCCCTTGAATTAGTCCATTCAGCTCGATTCCATCTCGGATTGATATAGAATAATATGTATCACAGATTTTCTTATCAAGATTTCAACAGCATTTAATATATCTTACAGAGTAAACTGCACTCAGTCTGATCAAAATTCATGGTAAAACTAACTTTCAACTCGTAATATACCGCTTAAGAGCAAAAATTAGTAGTTGCATGCATGTAAAGGGACAATTACATACCATGTAGAAAATCTTTTACGTGTAACACGACCGTCCCTCATTCCGATGACGTTTCTCGTGAATAGATCACAACGCCTTACCGTTTCTCGAATGTGCATTTGCTTGGACAGTCCTAAATATCATATGCGGAGAAAGCATTATTATCATGACTTACGCATCACAGCATATGCGTGCTCCGATTTAGTTAGCTTTGTTCACAGCCTACTTATGATGATTTTTCGAAGTTTCTTTTGCTCACTTTCAAACTCCTCGTACATGTTTTAGTAGTATTCATTCACTGAGACCATAAAGTTAAATTTTGAAAAAAGAAACTGATAATTATGTAGATAATCCAAGATTTTGTACTGTTAATTGGAATGTTTAGAAGAACGGGCCTTCTATGCAACTTCCACACAACTGACCAAGTTCAAAAGTTTCCAACTAACGACAACCCACTCGCTTTCCTTTCTCAGTCTGCCCAAGTTCTTACTTATTGTAAAAATTGCTTTTCAGCCCCTAAAGTATGAGCGTCAGACAATTTAGCTCGTAAGCTTTTCGTGATGACAATGTACATCCTAATAGTTAATCTTTAGCTAGCTGAGGGGTAATCCCGCCCCCTACACTATCCAATTCCTATAGAAACTAATAATATATAGAATGTAAAACGAAATATCACAGCGAAGTTCCCCAATCTCCTTAACTATATAATCTTCACAATACATCCACGTATGTATACGTTCCTTTACCTTGAACTAATAATCCATCGCCCCACATTTGCTAAACTATGGCATTTGAGCCCAACTCATGGAAGAGGCTTAGCGTCGAAATACATCATTGAGTCCATAACGGTATTGTACAAACTTGATGAAGACGACTGTTGGCCACGTATTTACACCGATGAAAGGCCTCAATAGAGACATATTTGACTGCCCGGTCAGATGGAGTTGACCAAGCCTCGTCCCTATTCAAAATTTTTTATCAGATGATGGTGAAGGTTAGCCCCGGATGGAAATTTAACTTGATAAACTGTCCAAAGATATTGTTTCGGAGTAGATCGCTCTGCTCTCAAGAGTTTAGGGGGCAGTTACGTGAGTCCACCAATGGCAAGTCTAGCAAAGAAAAAGAAAAGAAATGAGAAAGATTTTTTTTTTTTTTTTGTAATGGAAGGGAAGGAGTTTGTGTTGGGGCAGCTAATCGCCGCTGCCCCTTTCTTTCTTACAATTTCTTTTCTTCTTATCCCTTTCCGTTCCAATTCTTTCTTCTTCTTTTTTTTGGGGGGGGGTTTATCACCCATTCCAATTCATTTTACTTTTTCTTTAATAGGAAGATTCATGAGTCCAATTAAATGAAATATAAATTATAATAATTAATAAAAAAATATAGTAATCTCATCATGAGTATTAAATTCAAAACCAATCGAACGAGATTACTCACCACTAGCTTATTATTATTTACTCGGAAAATAAGCTTAATTATCACTTTAATAATTAAAAGAAAAAAAGTGAAGGAAGAAAAGAGAGGAAAGATATTATGTTTGGGGTTGGGTTTCTCACACCTTTATTTAATTAAAATTCAAAACTCCACTTTAAAGCCACTGCCTTTACGCCTTCTCTCTCTCTCTCTCTCTCTCTCTCTATAAGCAGCAACAGCACAGCACGGCACAGCACGGCACTTGCCATAGTTCTCTACAGGCAGGACTCAACAACACCCCCAACCCCTTCGTCTCATCATTCCTAAAGCAAAAAGGAAAAACAGAGCAAAAGAGTAAAAGAACAGAGCAGTTTCTTCGACCCAGATAGCGAAAATTCGAGGACTCCGGTTGAGGTTGAGGTGGAGGAAGAAGAAGAACAACAAGAAGGAGAAGGAGATGAGTACGTGCGAGCAGTCTCCTCCTCCACCTTCTCAGCCTCAGGCACAGCCACAGCAGCAGCAGCAGCTGATGTTGCAACAGAGCTCTGGGAGCCTGAGCTTCAACAGCAACATGTCGAGGGAGGACGAGGAGATGTCGAGGTCTGCCCTGTCCACCTTCAGGGCAAAGGAGGAGGAGATCGAGAAGAGGAAGATGGAGGTCAGGGACAGAGTCCTTTCCCATCTCGGCCGCGTCGAGGAGGAGACCAAGCGTTTAGCCACCATCCGTGAGGTAACGTACGACATCCGGCGACAATTAAAGAAAAAAAATGATCTTTTTTTTCTTTTTCTTACCCAATTTTTCCTTACAGCCAACCAGGAAACTTGTAACATGAGATCTGCTGGTTTGAGCTCTAATTCATTTACTGCAAAGGACGAATTTCTCTTTTTATCCAGAGAAATGTAAATTTTTTTTAAAATAAATAAATAAATAAAAAAAATATATATATATATATATATAAAGAAATTCAAGAAGATATTGAAGAAAATTTTCAATTTTTTCCCTCATTAATTTTGGGCCTCCGGGTTTTTGCAAAATAAAACTGATAGCAGGAAAAAAGAAAAAAGCCAAATTCTTGCATGCCTTATTGCCCATGTTAATCCTTATCTTTATTTTTCTTCATTTTTTCTATTTTATTATACACAAAATTAGTTCATGCATCATAATCGTAGGAAACAGGATGTAGTTTATATATACATATATTCTTGCTTCTCCTAACACATCTTCTTTTGGGTGAAAACCTCTTTCCTACACTCTCCCCAACTTGTCTGATTTTTTGTTCTTTATTTTCCAATCAGATCAGTAATTTCCTTCACCCTTTCCAACAATAATTTGGTCATTAATAAGCCCCTCTGACATGAGAAGATCGGGAAATAAAAATATATACATGAATAGCAGCCAAAGAAAAGACATACAGTGGTTTACTGCATGAAGATCCAAGATTGCAGGATTAATTCTGTCATGGCATGTGTTATAAGAGACTGAATATCTGTTTGATTCCTAATCACAGCTGCAAATGTTGGGGTTCAGCCTTTGCTGTCATTGTCTTAATGACTGTAATGTCAATTGCGGTACTAAAACAAAATAATCGAGTTCGCTGTACATCTAATATGCTCGCAATAATTTATATCCTGTGAATCAGTGGATATTATTAGTTGTCATATCCAACTGCTCATAACATCACTTTCCAATATTGTCAGTTTTCAGCCGAAATTCTTCATTCGTTTTTTTTGATAAGCCAACAAGTATCTTCTAATTTAGACGTTGAAAAATGTATATGAACAATTAGGAGCTGGAAGCATTGGGAGATCCAATGAGGAAGGACGTTTCAAGCGTTAGAAAGAAAATCGATACCGTGAACAAGGATTTGAAGTCATTAGGCCACACCTGCCAGAAGAAGGTGATCATCCCCTCTACCAACTTGAATTCTGTTGCTCGAAATTTGAGTTCATCCTCTATTGATTTGTCGCTGTCATCGTAATTCCGTTGGGTCCAATTAATTTGAACCCGTGAACACATTGCAGGAGAGAGAGTACAAGGAAGCGCTCGAGGCATTCAATGAGAAGAACAAGGAGAAAGTACAGCTCATTAGCAAGCTGATGGAGGTAAAATTACTTCGGCCTTCCAATCTGGCTCTCAGCTAATTCCCAATTCCGGTCATTTCTTAGGAGCCGGTTATCATTTGCTCTGCCCATCCCTTCCTTTGACAGTTGGTCAGCGAAAGCGAGAAGATGAGGCTGAAGAAGCTCGAGGAGCTGAGCAAGAACATCGAGTTGATGCACTGAGAAACCTTCAAAGCCTCCACCTGGTCCCGCCAACTGATTGTGTTCCCGTGAAGATCGTGTATGTAGTAGTAACATCAAACATGACATACAATATTAAATATTCATAGTGTGTTCATTTTCCTTGGGTATGCTGTAGTTTTTTATGGGCATCTGCATTCTCGTTTCATCGTCATTAGCATAATTCTATGGGTAAGCTTGGAGACACTTTAGCCGGTTTTAGGAAAGGAATCTGCACTGAGAAAAACTTGGTTCTGTAGAAGTGAAATGCATAAATTCCTCCTCATTTAATTTGTTTGGGATGTCGAACTCGATTCGGTTTGAAGGTCCTGTATATTTTTTTTCGGTGTGGTTTGAAGAGTAGTTCGATTTTTTCCCGCCTTCGACTTGTAATGTCCATGATTTATTGATTATTCAATGTTTTGTGAATCTTATGCCGAGTCAGTTCCATGTAGTCTCTTCATCTCGTCCAGGAATCGTACAACAAGAAGTTTCTTCTGTATTAAGGCATTCTGATTGACGAGCTTCCATTGACGTTCAATTGCTTTGCGTTTGAACATTTGAAATTACCAGGGGTTCCCCATCCGACATCATAGTAGGCCAGAGCTTGTCTCCGTGATTTGTAACTTTGGGACCAAAGCATCATTCTGTTGTTCTCGAAAGAAACCAAAAGTATTACTGCTTTTACTTTGCACATTATTTACACATTATCATCGAAGTACCATCAGCCATGGATGACACCTTTAAATTGCAGTCGGCATATAACCGAAAGAGAGACTGCAGTCGGCAAAATTGTGTACGTAGATGTGACTGTCGAGTTTGGTCAAAAAAATGCTACCGTCGAGGTGTAAATGGATGAAAAAGCTTCCCACCTATTGTTGACAACACATGCTTATAGTTAGAGGTTGTAGCCTGTGTTGTCGACAACAGGTTTTAGTTGTAAATAACAGTTGAGTGCTGCATTCAACGACTAAGATGCCGAACTGCAGAGAATCTGAATCTCGATGAAATCGGCAGTGTTGTTCATTGACCATATAAGGAAAATAGACTGCCACAACCCAAATTAGATGCAATGAGATCACCAGGTGCTTTCAGCTTATTGACTGAAAATAATTCATACTCTAGAGTCGGCTTGAGACTGTAGGTAAAGTCCGCCCGCGCGGAATCTCTGAGTGGTCGTTGTTGTTCACTCTCATGGAACGAGTATTGGACCAAACGATTCACAAATTGAGCCCAGAAGGTTCTTGGGCCTTGGGCGTGGGCCCCTTCCATTCGGCCCAGCGTCGTCTATAGTACTGTAATCTTCAATAATCTTAGCTGGCGGCCACTTATAAAGATCAATCGGTCCATGAAGTTGGCTCCATGCAACATGTAAGGTTTGGGGCGCATGTTCTCCGAAGCCTCGAACCTTTCGATATTTTCATGTGTTCCGAGCATCAGATAGTAACTACCCAGTAAGCACGTTAACAACGAAAATGAAGAAGGTTCACCTTAAGAAGTGGATAAGATTGAAGAAATATAATCATCGCTATCAAGGTTAGAGATAATAGTCAAAAAGTTAAATTAGGACGGTGAAAATGGAAAAGACTAACCAACATCTAGGAAATGGTACTTTATCAAGAGGGGACCTCTAACATAATTAGTACACAGAGGTCAATCTTTGGCTGCTTAATTTGTAAAATTGTATTAACCGATCCGAACTCTATCCGAAGTTTGTGACACTTGTTTAATTTTTTGTGAGCATGAATTAAACATGCATGTATGTTCATGGACATATATATATATATATATATATATATATATATATAACAAATAAATGTCCAGAAGTGGACAAGCACCGAATTTCATTTTATAAACATATGCAGAGAAGACATATATATACATAATCGGAAAGTGTATAAATTTTGACCAGAGTTGAAACATTAATCCGCCGACATGCTAATTAGCAACATTGTCCCTTCACTAAAGAACATGTACGTGTCTTCCTCCACATCTTCGTCAAGATATGATGTCTAACATATAATTACTAACTAAGGTTATTCCAATTTTTATTGCTTTTATAAATATGACTAGATGAAGCGAATCGTCCCTGCGTATGTATATATATGAAACAGGGAGACATACATGTCTCTTTCACATACATAAAAACAAAAAAAATTTATAGGTTTATGTTTTTATATATAGGTACGGATGCTTATACACCTGCGTGGTATGAGATTATTATATAACATACAAACCTTACAGAAATTATATATATGTCCACGCAATATACGTAATGTATTTATGTTTATGGCACATGCAAGAAGACGTGGGTCGACCTGCTCCCTGTCGCAAGATGTATTGATCGGATTCAACCAGTTTCATCGGATGCCATTGCCTTCCTCTTGGAAGAGATGGAATCCTATGCCTCGTCGACATATATTTATGTTTATATATAGCTTCATTTATATAGACTCGTCTCTGTTAATCTTTTTATTTCTTTAATTAACTGACTCCTGATTTTTAATATACATTTCGTGCATGTTGTGATATATGTTTGCAGCAAAGTGCAAAGATATAATTAATTTCCGTGTTTTGGATTATCCCATCTAGAGATGATAGACATGAACCAACAAAGAAGGTACCAACATAGAGTCAACTTATTATATATGAACTTCAGATCTATGCATAGCTCATACACTAATTAATTAATGATACTATAGTCATATTATATGTACTTACTAACATGTTATTCAGCAAAACACCTAAATTACTATGAGTATAGTAGATTGTAAATTCATTGTTCTCGTATTTTCTACGAAGAGCACTCAAGAAGTCTTGAAAAACCTTAAGGAGCTTTATGGGGAGAATATCAGGACCGCACGATATGAGATATCGAAGGAATGGTTCTGTGCGAAAATGCAGGAAGGGGCTGATGTTGGAGCTCATGTGCAAAGGATGATCAAGCTGATACAACAGCTTGAGAAACTCGAGTTCCAAATGGATAATGAACTTCATGTAGATTTAATCCTTTAGTCTCTCCCGGATTCTTTCTCGGGATTCATTGTGAATTTTCACATGAACAAGTTATCATGTTCGCTGTCTGAGCTACTAAATATGTTGGTCACTGCTTAGAACACTATGATCAACAAGAGGAAGGATAAGGAAGTCGTACTTGTGGTTGTTGCTTCTACTAATAAGACTGGTAAGAAGAAGTCTAAGAAGGGCTATATCCCTCCGCCGTCAGCAGGGGTCGCCAAGAACAAGGGCAAGAACAAGGTTGCTATGGATAACGAAACTTGTTTCCATTGTGACAAAAATGGGCATTGGAAGAGGAATTGTCCTCAGTATCTCGCCTCGCTGAAGGCAAATAAGGAAAAGAAACCTTTAGAAGGTATGTCTATCTCTTGTTATGTAAGTTCCAATTGTTCATTTGGCTCATCTATCGCTCGGGTTCGTGATATTGGTGCGAGCTCTCATGCTTGTACATTTATGCAAGAACTAGCAAGTAGTAGGGTTCTCGAAAGGAATAAGATCTGCCTGAAGATCGACAATGGAGCAAATGTTGTGGCCAAAGTTGTGGGGTCATTATTTAACTATTTTTATTATGATTCAAAATATTGATGTATAATTATTGAGACGAGATAATTAAATTAAACACCCACACGGGCATTTTCTCAGCGTGCGCAAGGTTTCTCTTCTCGAATATCGAAGTAGCATGACACAATCGTTTTTGCAAAGAGGATAAATTGATATGAAATATATTACTTATATGTATACAAAAATAGAGACGTCTATAATAGCTGCTAAATGAATCATTAAAACTAGACATCGCACCAATAAAAGGAAAATTTGGGGAAAAATATTGTCTTTGAGTGGCAAGAGGAGAAAGAAATAAAGGGAAGGATCGGCAGAGATGAACCAGTAAGTGAGCTGAATGCTTGATTGCGAATAATGCTGCCGTGTATATATGACATCTTAGGATTAATCCGTCAAATTAGTCATATAGTTAAATAACTTTAGAGCACTCAATACAATGAACTCAAACTGTCATTCGCTTTGAACTAATTAACAATCGAAAGAAATGACCAGGGCAAGACGATCGAATTAATTAATTGACATTGGCCATGTTTGACATTCTAAATGTATATCCTAATTGCCGGTTTGGATAAAGAATAGTGAAAAGGATTATTTTGTTAGACACCATTAAAACTAATTCATCGGAATATGCATGATGAATATTGTCCCACAAAGGTTCAATAAAATTAAATTACATGACATTAACCTCCTTTCTTCCTAGCGAAATGTACACATAAATCATAAATTATCACTACTTTTAATAAAGGGAACGAATAAGTCATGTATGTCTAGCTGGATTAGTAATCATTGATGAAGAGGGCATCTTGTCCATCGAATATAAATTTTTTGAGTTATCCCTAACTTAATTATGCATAATTGCCCATTCTCAAGTGAGATATCAGTTAAATCATGATATAAAGTTTCGGCAAGGACAATGATGGAATTTCAAAAGAATGATGGTCCAATAATATTTATAACAAGAGATGTCATGTCTAGTATATAGTAAGAGCAAATACATTGAATGATTGACCCCTTTTAAATCTAATTCTTGATGACAAAAACGTATAATATGTGGATTTGTCGATAATGATATGTAATTTATGCCGTTTCGGACACAAAAAAGGAGATTTATACGTAAACAAATGGATAAAACATTCGATTGTCAATTATTAGAGCCACTACCTTATCTTGCAACTTTTCATAATTTCATTTAAAAGAAGTATATTAATTATTATAACTAATAAACTTGAAAACAAAAAAGATTTCCATTTGAAAAAAAAGGAGAGGCACGTCGTCACCAACCCCACAAAAGGACGAACAGAAGGAAATGGCAAAAAAGTGCATATGCCTTTTTTCTCAGTGGCTTCTGGGGCAGGAGGACGGGAGGCTCGAAGCTTAAATTGTGAAAAATTTTAGTGGGCAATTTTATTTTTTATATAATTTTTGCAATCAATATATTAGCTATCGAAAATTCAAATTCAAAAGATATTAAATAATACTCATATATGTATTTTCTTTGAAGTTTGAATGTTCAAGTTAACCTAACTTATGGTGATCCACTTGATGAATTTGTCCAAGCATATTAATTCCTCCTCACCATAAAGATAGCTAAATTTAAAAATGTTCGGGTAGCATAGATAATATAAGTCCCTTATAACTCAGAAACTTTTAGCACGAAAGCTAAAGCGAACATGACGGTAATAAAACCGACTATAAATTTTGCATGCGTGTACTTGCTGAGGATTATTTTATGAGTTATTTGTCTGTATATATGGTATTCGGACAACGATGCACGTATACATGGAGAAGATTCTCAGAATAGTTTAACAATATCAGGCAGATTAATTATTATAGTAAATTTGATTTGGTTGTTCTTGTAATTATGTGAAGTGCATGGACGGTTGGGCTCGTGCCGCTTGTAGAACACATGGATAATTAACTAAAGTGTAGATATAAATAATAAAATGCATAAGGACATTTACCTACACATCTACATACATATATACATATCATATATTTTACATATATAATTTGCAACTAATACATACTTACAAAAAAAAAATTGTAAATAATATAAGGACAAACGCAGAAGACGAAAACAACATTGTCCTCTTACGCTAGCTAAGATCTGCGTTTTTTTTGTTTACATGGGGAAGACATCACTATTCATATACTGCATCGGTACTTCTTTTTTTTCGGTTACAAAAAAACAAGAAGATTCAAGGCTTAAACAATGAAAGAAAAATCATCAATAACTAATAAAAGAGCATGGATAGTCCCACTAAATATCGAATATGTGACCTTTATGTCAACACGCGAAAGCGTGCTTATTGCATTGGTACTTGCTAAGTAGCCTTAATATTTGGCACGTCAAATTGGATCTTTTATTGGCTTTTTATTGAATTTTCTTCATTAATGTAGGTTTTGCGTTGGGGAAGAACCATAATCCAATTTTTTTCCTTTTATTTCTTCTGTTTTTGTACATACAATTGTCATAAAAATATATGTTTCTTTTATATATTGCATATATGATCGATTGGTAGTGAGTATTAGTAATAATCTATTTCATATTACCTGAAATAATATTAAAAATATGTTGCATAAAATTTTATCTTAAATAATTTTTTCTCGATGTGAATTATAATCTCCGAAAATCTAATGAACCCCTATTAATTCAATTCAAATCAGGTCGATAAATTAATTTTTTTCATAGGCTTGGTCAAGTTAATTCCTTTGTCAGTAATGCCCACATGTACATACCCACCAAAAAAAAAATGCCCACATGTACACGAAACACGAACAGTTCAACGTTATTAACTTTTTAACCCAATATATAAAGCTCGGCCTCGATCAATTTCAGGGGCTTAATTACCTTTTATTGACTGTCTTTTTATCTAACGACTCTTTTTAATGTAACTTTCTCATATTCTTTTCTGCTTCTCCAGATAAAAACGGGGAGAAAATCGCCGCATGCGGGGAATTATGTCTTTATATATCAGCTTTCTGAGGGACGGAAAAAAAAAAAACAGAATCTGTCTAATTTTACTTTTTGGCTGCTAATTAGTGCAGAATTAAATGTTAAACTAATTATACACCTCGTGACGGCAATATTTGTGCTCAAAACATGTACACTACCTTCAACCCCGAGTCGCTAGCTAACGAACTAAGCATCTCTTTGGCAAACATATTGCGTGTGATTGTTAAATGGCACGACTAATTAAGAATCTGTGATATCATGACTTTGCTTGTACTTATGGTTCGAGTCTCATTTTGAACCAAAACTAAGAGATACTTCATGCGAAAAAAAGGAAACAATAGCACAAGAATACATGTATATTCAAAAATCTATTCTTGGTCGAACATCCACTATACGTGCAATAGAACCAGAAACTAGAATTTTGTCATATGTCTACATGGGAGCGAAGTGATGTCCAAGAGATATTCCATCGAAAATTATAACGATTTTATGTTTTCAAGTTGACAAGAACATCATAAGATTAGTTATAAAAAGAGAGAGAGAGAGAGAGAGAGAGAGAGAGAGAGAGAGAATATCATAAGATAATAGCTAGAGATATCTAGCTAGGACCAAGACAAAGGTTTGAGAATAGCTATAATAGCTGCCACACAATTAATACATTAATTCAAAAAGATCAGTTATCTCTCAGTTCAAGCTAGCTTCAATAACTTCTAGCTGACTCTAATTTGAAATAGACATATATGATATACGGAAATAAGAAAATTAAGAAAAAAGGGGGATGATAATATGAAAAAGACATTGACAAGCATGCATGCGATGCCTACGAAGAAGTGGGAAGAGGACATTGCTGTCAAACACAAAATCATTCATCCTCCTCTCTGTCAGTGTGTTCAATTTCAGTGAAAGAAAAGTGACCACTGGCCAATCAATACACGGCTACATATATATAGCTCTTAGTGGTCACGCCTTGCCCTTTCTGCGTTAGCACTTAGCAAATAGCGTGGAACGAAAATGCATGAAATTACTTAAAAAAGAAAAAGAGATTGTATGGTTTTTTTCTGCTCTGGTTTAAATTAAAGTTGATTCATGAAATGGACTGCACCACCGCAGCACAGTCAGTGCACGCAAATACAACAGGACGCTCCGCTCCGCTCATCTATTTGTGCATATTTTACGATCACGTGAAGTTAGCTTTTCTTTTTTCCTATCTATCTCAGAGATTTTTCGGAAAACCAAAAGTCAATATTAATCAAGGAATTATTTATATAAAATATGCTATCTCTATATCGGTTTTCAAAGCATGCGATAATATAAGTAAATTATAGGCATTCACGAGCTGTGATATTTTAAGTTGACGTAAGGAGGAGACTTTGATCGGTTGTGTAGATATGGAGAATGAACCACATAAACCTTTCGATCACCAATATCCTTATGCACGAATGGCACGTAGGTCCTGACATTGTATTATATTCCACATATGTTATGAAATGTATTAATTTAAATTATTATAGTTGATGATATATACCAAAAATAAGTTTGGCAAATGATGCAGGGGAATATGACTTATTTGATATCCGAGGTTCACGATCCATGTCAATTCTTCAGTTTTGTGGTGTCTCATATATCATGTGTTTATTAGCAATCACTCAACTAGTTATATAGCTAGAAACTAGGATTGATTAACATGGACATAAATAAAAGTGATGAAAAGCAATATATATGTGGCCCATTCAAGTGTAGCAACAAAGCTGTGGATGGAGTTTTTGTTTTTGTTTTAAGAACTAAGAAAGGAGTTTTAATATAGTGACACAAGACGTCAATTCCGAATTAAAAGATATTGAGTTCGATCTTCATCAGTAGAATTTATATATGTGCTCCTTTTAAGAGTGTAAATGAGACGAGACTATTTATGAATAGTTTGAGTTTGGCTTGACGAAAGTTCGAATTCGTCTCGCTTTTGTTAAATTCAAGCTCGGCTCAAAGCTCGAACTCGCCAGTTAAACGAGCCGAGCCGAGTTTAGTGGTATTCGGCTCGCGAAGTTCGCAAGTCTAAATGAGTTTTTGTATTATTATTATTATTATTATTATTATATGTTTTTTATTTGAATTTGAGTACTATCAAGTTGTACTCGGTATTTTTGGATTTTATATTTTGTATGGTATTGTTATTTTATAATTTATTTTATAGTCTTTTTTTCTTTTGAACCTAAAAGAGCTCGAACTCAAGCCTAAGTCGGAGCCAAGCCTGAGCCCGAGCTCGATTTTTCTACTCGATTTGGCCCGTTGACCAAACCTTACACAAGCTGAGCCTTACACAAGTCGAGACCAAGCCTTTGATTTGTCTGATGAGCCGAACTCAAGCTCGAACTTTCAGGCTCGATCAAGCTCAAATTCAAGCTTGAGCTTAAAAAAAGTTTAACGAGTCCAAATTTGAACCTTATATATTCGGGCTCGGCTCAACTCGTTGACACTCTTAACTCCTTTATTTCGATTTATTTTCTATCTTTATACTAATTCCACGCATGAACCTCCTTAGGATAAAAAAAAAAGTGTAGCAACAAAGCTTCAAGAGTAATTAATTATTCAAACTAACCCAGCTAATTTCTATCGGCCAAATATTATACTAAAAGACAAAATTGTCACTATTCCGATGCTCCTCCCAATGATATTTGTCAAATGTGGACTTCACCTAAGCATATGAGAGTCATCTACTTTATGATAAAATGAAACAATTATAGTGAAAATTTGCTCGTAAAATTTCAGGAAGGCCTCTTCGTGCCTTTTCAATTTATTCGATTTAGCTGAGAAGGGTCAGCAATGAGATTTAATTTTATTTTTTTTACTAGATGATCATGATATATATATATTCTGAATATATATATACATTCATTCATTGGATTAAACTTCACATGGATGTTGACTCATCCAAATTACAAAGTACTCTGCCACTGAATTTTAAAATCTAGCACGATGGATAAAATTTACCCGTTGATAACATATAATTTGTCAAAATGAGATAACCCAGCATCAAGAGGCAATTATCTTGCATAACCTCCGATGATAACATACCTTATTATCTGTCGATACCATACCTTATTTAATCAACTAGGGTAGGGTAGGGTAGGGTAGGGGGAGGGTCAATGTGATGAAGTTAGATCAGACGGCGGGGAAGCGCTGACCGACGTTGGGGATGATTGCAGATGAAAACAGAGAGAACGAAAGGGTGAAGCCTATGGAAAAAGGCTGTCAAACTCAATATTTCCTCGAAAGATAGGGTCAAGATTCGGCCCGCCCATTATGTCGGAACCCTGTACTCCCCCCAGTCGGCATGCTCGATCCCACCCCTCTCTCTCCTCTCTCTCTCTCTCTCTCTCGGACTCTTCCTCCTCCCCCCATTTTTTGTCGTTTTCCTCCCTCGCCCAACCCCCCCTCGTGTCGTCTCCTCTCCTGCGCCGAAAATATCGCCCCCACCCATCCCTGATACGAATGCACGTAAATTAATTCGAATTATTCAACACTTAATTCTCAAGTTAAAGTTTGAATTTATTGTACATAAAAAATCGACGTTGAAAGAGTTTTATCTCTAAAAGATCGATCTGGCACGAATTAAATTAGTTGAAGCTCATTAAGCTTTTAAATATTATGACTCATAAAAAATCACGGGATAGAACTGGGGAGCAAGTATCAGCATGCGAGATTTTTTGACTTGTAATGTAATGGTTTGAATTGAAACTCATCAGTAGCAGGCAATCACCATGCCAACGGACGGTTAAACAAAAATTAACATCGATCGATCAAATGAAACATTACGTGCTTTGAAAAAACATAATAATTTGTATATGCCGCGGTATTTTTGGGCGCTGCTCCCGAGGAATCGTCAACGCTTTTCCGGGGAACGGCGTGTGCGTATCTCTACTCGCCCTCAAACCGAGACACGTGTCAGGGGCTGAGCCATATGCTGTCGGAGCACTGTTCTCTGGTTCTTTTTTTTCTTTTTTGGAGGACACTAACAACTCATCAGGTGAGTGCTGAGTGGAACTGGAAAAAAGGTAGGAGTGGAATTGTTTTTGTTTTGTTGGGCAGGTAAATACTTTGGCAGTCAAAATTCCCATTATTGGTCGAAGATTAAGTCATAAGTGGAGACCAGACCTTTGGATTTGGTTTTAAGCCAGGCTTGTTTAGGTCAATTAGCTGGGCTCAGCTCAACCTGGTTGTTTTTCTCCTTCCTTTTTTTTTTTTTTTAATAATCATGCAAGTATTTTTTTTGGTTTTTTTTCCCTAGAAAGAACTGTAAAAAATTCGCAAGTAGAGGACAATATGTCAGAGAAACAACATTATTTTTTTACCAGAAAGTCCAGCTGTAAAGTTGGCCCTTCGGTAAATAACATAACAGGACAGAAGAGCATCCCACCTTACCTCTGTTTTGGTTATAGATAGCCCAATAGAATGGAACTACTAGTTTTAACCCTTTCCATAACATGTCTGTTTATGCCTACAGGGCTACAATAACCTTAAACAAATTCGGATGAGAAGACGAGTGCGAGAACATGCGCCCATTACGATCTTTGTTCTAGTGCATGGGGCATGCCGCATGACGATTCAGTCTTCAATCACAGATCGCAGCAGAATCTCAATAAATCGGTTGATTATTCTCAGAAAGAGCGATCGCGTTCCTTGTTTACAGTGAAGTTATTTTTCCGATATGCGGCTTGCTCGCCCAAGCAGCCTCGCATAGGATTCTCGACACAACTTCAAGAAAAAGCGCAGTTGGTGTTTTTTCTTCCTTTTTTTAAAGGAACCGGCGTGTTGGTGTTGGGCATCTGAGTTATAGTAGCCCTTAAAAAAATAAATTAGAATTAATGAACAAGCAAAAGCTGAAGCATGCAATAATAATCAAAATAGTAGGCGTACGAAGACGATGGACTCGGGTCAAAGGTTGACCCTCATGGGTGAATGCACCAATCGGAACCGTCGATTGAAATCGAAGCCCACTGTGCACCGTCCGATTGCCCCTGTACCCTCTGGGAAAATCCCCTTCACCATTGCACCCCACCAGTGACTTTCCTGTTCCTTTTTTTCTTTTTTCTTTTTTCTTTTTTTTTTAACCATCTGACATGAAAATTACTCGAAGGAACAGACAAAGAGCACTCCCTATATTAAGAAAGAACATCAAAACTGTCTAATTGATTAATTAATGAATAGGGACATATACGGACGAGATAGAGAAGGGGACGAACGACGGTGAGACAGCACTTTCACTATAAGTAGCCAAGATCACTCGTCCTATTAATTGTTTGTCGCAGGGCTGCTACATTTTTTACATTATTACCACACTTATGCAAACCACATCATTTGTTTAATCATGTAATTTCTGACTAGATCATTTCTTGCAAGGACATTTATCGGGCTGGATAAAATTATAAGCAGCATACGATGTATCGGCCATCGAGTTGCTTCAGTGACTCGCTGTAATGATTGAACTTTTTGTGTTAAGTGATTTCCACCAAAGTAAATTGAACCCAATTGTACAGTAGTACTCATGAGTTGACAAGTATGTGGACCCAATGGATATATGTAAGAAAGAAAATGAGGGAAGTGAGATCATGAGTCCCGTGTGCACACATTTATGGATTCCTAAGATAGTTCGACTTTTACTCTATATGCCAACTGCTTCATACGCGTATAAATTCAATCATATGATATGAAAAGATGTCAAATCATATATATACATGTGTCAATTATTGAATAGATAGTGCCTTGCTCATTTTACAGTCGATTTCAAACGCGGATGCACCATCTATCAGTTGCAACCCTTTGGAATGGACTCCTCGCGACATCTTCTAACCTAAACTGCTTTTATCCAAATAAAAAGACAATGCGAGCAGATCCATTCGCTGATACGGTGAACTTAAACAGTAACTGATTGAACTCAAAGTCAATGTCTTCAGAACAATTATTGATTTACCTGAATGATCACAAGTATAACACATTTCTAGTCTACCAAAATTCACCTAAAGGTTCACCGTCATTCAATTGGAAGGTCAGGCTGTCGATCCTAAATATAGACTCAGTCTATTGCATGCGATGACATTTCTAGGAGTGCCCATGTCATTAAACAATAATAATTCGCTTGTTTACCACCTTGCCTCGATTTTCTCAACCCCCCAAGATTTGAATCAGGAAGCCTCCTACCTCATTCCTGCTCCTCCTCTCTCTCTATATCCATACATATTTCTGCCCGGTTTTCACCTCTCCACTTCCTTCCCCCTTTCGACCCCCACAACCCAACCTTTTCCAGCAGAGTTATATGGACCTCCTTTCCTCATCCAGCCATCCTCCATTCCCATGGCTCTGAATCCCACACCTCCCTCTCCCTCTCCACTTCAAATTTGAAACCTCTGCAAAATTAATCCTCCATCAACCAAGACGACAGACATTTTCTTCACTTCACCCCAGCAGTGACTGGCTGACTGACTGACTGATCATCACCATCACCATCGTCATCATCATACAATGGCACAGAAGCACCTGAGAGACCTGCTCTGCGAAGACCAAGAGCCCTTTCTCCTCACCAGCTACGTCGCCGACCTGAAGTCCCAGCTCACCAGCCCCACCAAAAGCAGGAAGCTCATAAAGCCGGCTGCCCCCACCAAGACACCCGCCAGCTTCGCCGGAACCTTCTGCAAGAACGTCTGCCTCTTCTCCGTCCTCCCCGACTCTCCCGACCCCAGGAAATCCCCGCTCTTCGACTTCGCCGCCTCCCCCCACAAGAGCCCCAACAGGATTTTCCTCCACGTCCCGGCCAAAACCGCCGCCATGCTTCTCGAAGCGGCGGTAAGGATACAGCAGAAGAGCGCCTCCTCCGTTAAGCCGAAGCCCGTGAAGAAGGGGCTTTTCGGGTCGTTACTGAAGCGGCTGACCCATCGGAACCGGGCGGGCCCGGCCAGGGAAATCGAGAGCCACCGGAGGAGATCCTTCGGGGCGAGCAGAGGTGATGCTGCGAAGAACATGGAGATGAAATGTGCGGCGGAGAAGAGCGCGTCCCCGTGCGGCTGCAGAGGCCACAGCAGGCGGAGCAGCGGGCTGTGGTCCGAGAGCAACGGCGAGAGGTCTCTCGACTTGGAGACCTCGACTAGTGGCAGCGACTCGGTGGAATTGGCTGCGGAGGAGGAAGAAGTGTATGCAGCTTTCGATGAGAGCTTCTGCGAGAGTCCTTTCAGATTCGTGCTCCGGAGGAGCCCGTCGTCCTCCGGCGAACGGACGCCGGACTTCGCATCTCCGGCGGCGTCCCCGGCTCGCCACGGCAAACAGGTTTGTCCTTGCAAATTCTCTTATTCAGATTACATATTAAAGGGATAAAAAGATCATTTTCACTTTTATTTTTCCATCTCCATGCAACCGTGAATTGTCGGCAGCTCCTCGCTCTGCAATTTTTGTCGGATTACCGGCCACATATATATAATATTCTTTTCAATCTCTTATGGTCAAAATTATCATAAATTGATAACGATATGGTAAACAGAATCGATCCTTTTATTGAATCCATGGCATCAATCGAATTTCTTATTAAAGGTAATTTGGCGATTCATTTGATTT
This sequence comes from Punica granatum, assembly GCF_007655135.1. NCBI lineage: Eukaryota > Viridiplantae > Streptophyta > Magnoliopsida > Myrtales > Lythraceae > Punica > Punica granatum. The sequence continues at coordinate 38,697,096 of NC_045128.1, read as the reverse complement.
AAGCCATGTACGAATGAGTCTACTCATGCCTGGCATGAAGATGGCCGGCGTAGATACATTATTAGATGAGATCAACGTATAAGACGGTCGAGTTTGTATGTCATCTTTTTGCACGACCAACACTATACAGCTCCATGACCCGCTTACGAATTGTCACAATCCGACGTTTCCGGGTTGTCATTTCTCGGTCACGTATCATAGTCTCAATTATCAATCAATCAGGTTGACATATTTTCCGAAATAATTTGATCGATTAGGTGCAATTATTTCTTAAGGCAAACCTTTGTACCTGAAGCGTTGTGTGTCAGAAACAGAATTACTTTGGGGCCGAAGGACAAGATTTGTCTCTATCTTCAATCGGATCCGACGAACTATACTTTACATCCGTTTTAGTTAATTTTCCAGATCGATTTGTCCAGTATTAAAATTCCTCCGCAAGAAGAACTGTCAACATCGACCCGGTCGCTTAATTTGTTTGCAGGAAATCAACCGCTACGATCTAGAGAGCTCAAACAAATTGAACACGGAAGAAGAAGAGGAAGAGAAAGAACAGTGCAGCCCTGTATCGGTGCTGGAACCTCCGTTTGAGGATGGCCAAGACCAGGAAGAGGAGGACGATGACGCGCTCGACTACGAATGCGGTTTCGCCAACGTACAGAGTATGTATCACGTTGGACCAATATTTATTTTTACCTTCTTAATTCTCCATATATGTTTGTATGATGTCCTGTGATTGTTAGTGTGAGGTCCTTTTTCAAACGGCCAACTATATTACAAATACATCATACAACATGTTTGTTTTGTTTTATGGTACGTTGTTTTGTCACTATACATCCAACTGATGGCTCAAGTAAGCACCCGTTCGTATCGATACATGGTATCTGCATGGCCCCGCATCGAGATTTCTCTGCTCGTGAAACTTTGTGTGAAGTCGTCATAAATCATTGGCATGTATAGTGAATATAGGGCGTATATCAGGTCTTTCTTTTGATAATACAACAAACATCTCCATTTCGGTCATAAATTCATGTGAGTCCCACGGTTTTTTGCTGCATTATTCGACGCAGTCCTCTTCAGTCTGCTAACAAGTCTTCATTTAGTGTTCTGTCTGGGGATGTTGACGTTGTGTTCGTTCGATCTTGTGGATGCACTAATTTTGGTGGAACCCAGAGGAAAATGCATTCATTGTGACGTAATTTGTTGCGCCTCGAAAGCAAATAATAAAAGTTGCCATATTGCATTCGTCATGATCATAAGTTTCATTAGAACTTCTTCCAGTAACTTACCCTATGTGGATACTGAAAACTGGACATATTGTGTCATTTAACATTGCTCTTCTCATTTAACATAACGAATAATAAAACAAAGATATGTGTTAGATATTATTATTCAAAAGATTGCCTTAATTGTGTATTTTCAGGAGCAAAGCAGCAACTCTTGGAGAAGCTTCATAGATTTGAGAAACTTGCAGAACTGGATCCTGTTGAGCTAGAGAAGAGAATGCTAGACGATGACAATGATGATGAAGAGGAAGAAGGAGATTATGACTATATCTCGAGGGCGGAGGGAAGTGAGGATGGTCAAGAACCAGAACCATCGGATGATGAGCTCAGAACTGACCGTTGTATCACAGAAATCCTTAAATCAAGGTTCGACAACGTGAAGAAAATTCCTAATGATATGAAAAGGTTGGTTTCGGACTTAGTTGCTGAAGAATGGGGTAGGGAAAACGAGCTGGGAGCAACGGTTACGAGAAGGGTTTGTGAGCGGTTCGAGTCGTGGAAGAGGGTGGACTTGAACACCATTGACATGATGGTGGAGAAGGACTTTAGAAGAGAACTTGACGGATGGTGCTGGAAGGAAAATCAAGACCAGGCTGCAGAGATCGTGTCCGGGATAGAAGTCACTATATTCCGGTCACTGGTGGAAGAATTGCTAGAAGATCTATACTAACCAGCCGGGACCCCGGAATGGGAAGTCTTATGATGAGAAAGCTTGAGCGTACATAAAAGCAACCCGGTTTAGTGTAAGATCACTGCTATCTCGAAGGACAACGTTGTTCCTGACAACGATTCGAGAGTGATATGCAGTTCGGTCTGACAGGGGGCACACTGTGCCCGGCACAGTAGAGCACATTGTTCATCTTTCATCGTGGATGTTACCGTTTTTAGGCGACAAAACGCCTCCGCCGTCCAAAAAGAGATTGTAGAATGTAAAATTCCAGCTCCGTAATCAATTTCTCATCTAAACTAGTTGTTCTTTTTCTTTTTCCCCCCTTGAAATAATTGTTTCTCATTCCACGTGTTTTATTTTACCTATTTAATTGATAACGAGATTAACTTAAAATTATCCGTCTTTATCTAATCCATTACTAAGAGATTGAGAATCGAGTAACCATCGAAGACTATAGTTCTATTTAAGGAGATGTCATGTCTTGTGTCCATAGGATTCTTCTTTATCTCCTTTTTTGTGCGATCAACACAGGGTTTAATGGTTAATACTATACGCAAACGGCATTGGCCATCGATCCTTTTTTCGACTTTTGTCGAGGAGCCCGATGGCCAAAATTCCTTTTGCATATGCCTTGCTTGCTAACTAAGGTGTCCTTTTTCTAATGATGACATAAAAGAGAGACAGTATTGAAGGGGAGAGCTTTTTAGTGACAATCCATCAGTTTGCAGGACAGCATTGGGCACGGCCAATGCCATGATGGGACTACCCATCTAACGCTTACATTATTATGGGTATAGATGAAATCCAATTCTCGGGGTTCACATTTCATTCTCTTTATAAGAATTTCCCAATAATAGTGCCCAATGTATATTATTCTATGGGTTTAATTTAATTCTACAACTTGAAAATTGAAAAAAGAAAAAAAACCTAATTTACTTCCTCTATTACAATATTGACAGAGAACTCTAATATCTTGCATTTATCATTTGCTTCAAGCATATATTCGGATGGCATGCTAGATTTTTCCAAAATTTTCTTTCTTACCTGAAATTTCTGAATAATTCAATCTCAAGAGATGTGAATTTCAGTGATTTGTTCGGTATGGCGAGGGATTTTATAGTTTGTGTAGTGTAAAAGCATACCAATAAGAATATATTTTGTAAACGAGTAAATGCATGTAAAGTGTGTGGGATAATGTATAATATGTGTTGGAAAAATACTAGTTTTTCCTTTGTAGAGTTTTTTTTTTTTGAATAGCTTACTAGCTTCATTAGAAAGACCAGATAAAAAAAAAGGAATTAAGTCTATGAAAGGGGAAAATATTAGATGATCCTATCTCATAATGATGTTGTGAAAAAAAATCAAAAAATTTATATTAGTTAATTAAGAATATTTATCACAATTAATCGAGTGATTAGTACTCATTATTCTATTTATTACAGTTTAATTAGTGTTTCCTTACATCACGTGGCGAGCTAGGATCACCGAAAAATCTGTCTTATGTAAGTTACTTTACACCCCATATCCAACGTGCATTAAAAAACAGTTAGATGTGATATTTTATCGGATGAGGAAACAAATATGGAACATATTATATACCATATGTGTTTCATGACCCACAATTAATTAGACGGCCCAGGCCCACCTCTAGAATGGAACTCGTAGATTGTGATTTATTTCATTATTTTCCTTTAGTTTCTGCCAAATTATTTCTTCACTCGTTGATGCAACATATGCATAGCCAATGTCGTCTCCGAACTCCAACTTATCAGAGTTCTGAGAGTCTGAGACAATAAGTAAACTGAAAGTACTTCACTAATAAGTATAATTTTAGAATACGACTCAAATAAGGGGTTAAGATTTCCAGTACCTTTGGTTCGCGCCATCGACGAGGGAAAGGCCATTATGAGGTTTCCGGGGTAGGAAATACTTTTCAAGCTGAACATCGATTATCTATTGTGGAGAGGTCCTCATGGTGATGGCCCCAAAGGGGATTTGTATTGTTACTCAGGTCATCATCTGTCCTCTTTATGTTTCAATCAGAGAGCGAAAAGGGTGGAAGGCAGCTTTCTTCAGCCAATAAAATTGGCGTCTCTCTGGTTTAATTTGGAGTTAGTGAAGGTAAAATCATTATTATTCTTGGTGGGACAAGAAGAGGGCAAAGATGATGATGAAAAGTAAGAAAAAACAGGTAACCAGAGAGATGCCTGTGTCTCGAACAAAAATGTTCTCTAGTTCAAATAAGCATCAACAAGTCCATGCATGACAATATCTCTAGAATGGAACTTATTGAATCTAAACTGAAAGTATTTTGTGGATAAGTTTAATTTTAAAATATAAAGCATAAATGAGGATTTAGGATTCTAGCTTCTTCTTCTTTTTTCCCTGAAGAATGAGGGTGTTAATTGTTCTTGAGAATGAAGTTAAAGTGTCACTTGAGAAAATTTGAAGGGGGGAGTGTCAATTTTTCATAAGAATAAAGTTAAGTGTCATTTGAGAAAATTTTAAGGGTTAATATAATTTACCCCACGAGATTTACTAAAGATAGAGAGGAGAGCAAAACGGGGTACAAAATTAGTTCCACAACAGAAAGATAGTAAGACAATATAATGCAGTAGTACATGTTCTTGCCAGATGATGATGTTGCTAATAATATAGACGAAAAGCGACCAGGGTTTTTGTAGGTGCTAGAGAAGAGAAGCGAGCCATTAGAGAGCCATGGCGTTCATCCCTGATTGTGAAACTCTTTGGTAAGGCTTTCAGACTCTAGTTTTTCACCCAAAGGTTGCACGCTATATGGCGCCTCCAAGGGGATATGGATGTAATTGATCTCGGCAATGGTTTCTTCTTAGTATCCTTCAAACTCAGACAGGATTTTACAAAGATCATAAGGGATGACCTTTAGTTCATAGGTCGACAATTCCTCACGATGCGCCTTTAGGAGCCATGTTTCTACCCATCAAAAGCGATCTTCTCTTTTGTTGCCTTGTGGGTCAGATTCCCCAAACTCCCCATGGAATTATACTCTGAGAGAATACTAAGGAAAGTCGTCGCTCAGATAAGTCCCTCGTCAAGGATCGACACCGAGACATCCTCGGAGTTCAGGGCAAATATGCCAGAATATGTGTCCCAGTAGATCTCACAAAGCCTCTGCCACATGAGGTCTGGATTGGAGATTACGAACAGTTGATTTAGTCTGAAGGCATCCACACTCTGTGTTTCCATTGTGGGAGGATTGATCACCAACAGGCTGACAGTCCTGAACTTCAGCCTGACACACAGTATGAACAGAAGGATAAGAATATATATCTCGGCCTCGGAGAAATCTAAGGATCGCAATCTTGGACCTGGGATGATCGTGGAGGGAAGAAGAAGGAACCCCCAAGCTAGAAGAGGGTAGCAAAACAACAGCAGGGGGGAGAGGGACGCCAAATGACAACCTCTGTAGCTCTTACTCGAAATAGAGGAGTAGCGAACACCGAAAAAGCACCAATGCGTCGGGTCTGGCAGAACCATCCACACCCGAACAGACCTAAGCAAATGTTGGGGTTAGGGATGTACTCAACCAAACAATAACGCAGCGATTAATCTTCCTCCCCTTCTAGTGTAATCGAGATAGGAACTAATCAAATCAACCAACAAGCAGTAAAGTAAAACAACACCAAGAATTTTACGTGGAAAACCCCAATGTGGGGAAAAACCACGGGACCAACTCCGAATCAACGATCCACTATGAAGATTATACAATGTCTTTCATCAAGGGTAAACCCTTGGATCACCAAACTCAAGAGAAACACTCTCTTGGATCACCCAAATACTAAATTCGTCACCCACACCGGGTGGTTCACAAAATCAGCTGAAACAGCACCTACAGAGCTCGAATAGAAATTCTGACCGTTCAGAAGTTAGCCCCACGTGTTGTGAAGCTGCTGTCAAAATTTCGTCCCAATCGGAGTTCGTTTGATGTCCCGATCGAGGTTTGATCTCCAGCTGCGCGCTGCCCCTGTTGAGCAGAATTCGGCTCTGCTCTTCCTTTGTTCTTTGTGCTGTTTTGCTGCTTGCAGCTCCTCTGCCGCTGCTGTCTACACTCTGCTGCTACTGCAGTCTGCTGCTGCTTTTATACCTCAGCTGATTTGCTGAAGAATAAACCCTAACAAAAATGGGTTCTTGGGCCTATTAAAGCCCGATAAAAGTCCAATACAATTTGAGCCCAACTTCCTCCAAATTGGAGGGATACCCAACAAACTCCCCCTCCCGACTATTTGGAGGCTTCAAGCATACCGGCTATACTTCGGCAAACATGAAGTTTCTCCCTAGCGAGAGGTTTTGTCATCATATCAGCTCCATTCTCATCGGTGTGCACTTTGTCTAGCTTCACCAGCTTGGACTCCAACACATCTCTAATCCAATGAAACTTGATATCGATATGTTTCGACCTCGAATGGAAAGTGGGATTCTTGCAAAGATGAATGGCGCTTTGACTATCACAGTGTAGAACATACCTTTCTTGCTTCAAGCTCAACTCCTGCAAAAACTTTTGCAACCACAACATCTCCTTGCAACCTTCGGTCACCGCAATGTATTCGGCTTCCGTTGTAGACAAAGCGATGCACTTTTGAAGCCTTGATTGCCATGAGATAGCTCCCCCTGCAAAAGTCATCAAGTATCCCGAAGTGGATTTCCGGGAATCGATATCTCCTGCCATATCTGCATCCGTGTAGCCCTCTAACTCCGGCTTACCAGTGCCAAAGTGTAAACACACCTTGGATGTTCCTCTGAGATACCTCAGGATCCATTTAACCGCATTCCAATGCTCTTTCCCCGGATTGGAGAGAAAACGACTTACCACACCAACAGAATGAGCAATATCTGGCCTTGTACAGACCATGGCATACATTAAACTTCCTACAGCTGATGAGTAAGGAACTTTCTTCATCTCTTCTTTCTCCTTCTCACTTGTAGGACATTGCTTCGAGCTAAGTTTGAAATGAGAAGCAAGTGGTGATGAAACTGGTTTAGCATTACCCATGTTGAACCGATCCAAAATCTTCTCGATGTACTTCTCTTGAGAAAGCCAAAGTTTTCCACTTGATCTGTCACGAGAAATATGCATCCCAAGGATCTGCTTTGCCGGTCCCAAATCCTTCATGGCAAAGGACTTGTTGAGCTCCTTCTTCAACTCTGTAATCTTGCTCATATCATGACCAACAAGTAGCATATCATCCACATATAACAGTAAAATGATAAAATCACCATTCGAGAATTGTTTCACGAACACACAATGATCTGAAGTTGTCCGTGTGTAGCCATGGCTCAACATGAAAGAGTCAAACTTTTTATACCACTGCCGAGGTGCTTGCTTAAGTCCATACAAGCTCTTTCTCAGCCTGCACACCAAATGCTCCTTACCTTTAACTCGGAATCCTTCAGGCTGCTCCATATATATTTCTTCCTCCAAGTCACCATGTAGGAAAGCTGTTTTTACATCGAGCTGCTCGATCTCCAAATTTAGACTAGCTGCCAGTGCGAGAACAACTCGGATCAATGACATCTTGACAACGGGCGAGAAGATCTCCTCGAAGTCAACTCCTTTCTTCTGGTTGAAACCTTTCACTACCAGCCGAGCTTTGTATCGAGGTCGCGAGTTCTCTGTCTTCAACCTGTAGACCCATTTGTTCTTCAATGCTCTCTTACCTTGCGGTAGCTTCACTAGGTCATACGTGTGATTTTCAGACAAGGAGTTCATCTCCTCATTCATCGCCTTCAACCAGTGCTCCTTGTGCTCATGTGCCACAACTTCATCATAGCACTCAGGTTCTCCCCCGTCAGTCAGTAGCACATACTCATGAGGCGGATATCTTGTAGATGGTCGTCTTATTCTATCAGATTGTCTAGGTAGATCTGCAGGCTCTAACTGTAACCGCGAGCCTGTATCATCCGTAGTCACATCATCATCTACCTGAGGAATCTCACCCCCAGTCGTGGTTTCTTCATACTCACCAGGTACCTCTTCCACTGGATGCTCTACATCAACCGGTACAGGAATAGAGATCTCGTGAGGATTGCCTACTTTGGCCTTCTCTAACTTTTGCAAATCCTCGATTGTCTGGTCCTCAAAGAAGACAACATCCCTGCTCCTGATGATCTTCTTGCTATCAGGGTCCCAAAGCCTGTACCCGAACTCTTCATGTGCATAACCCAAGAAGATGCACTGTTTTGCCTTGGCATCAAGTTTTGATCTTTCATCTCGAGGAATGTGAACAGATGCCCTGCACCCGAAGACTCTGAGATGCTTGTATGATACTTTCTTGCCGGTCCACACCTGCTGGGGTACATCTCCATCAAGTGCAACTGACGGTGTAAGATTAATAAGATCAACCGCTGACCTCATTGCCTCGCCCCAGAAAAGCTTAGACAGTTTCGCCTGAGAAAGCATACAACGAACTCTCTCAACAATTGTGCGGTTCATTCTCTCTGCAAGCCCGTTCTGCTGTGGTGTCTTCGGTACCGTCTTCTCAAGTTTGATACCGTGAGTCCTGCAATAGTTCTCGAAAGGACCCCTATACTCACCACCATTATCAGCTCTGACACATTTCAGTTTCATGCCCGTTTCTCTTTCCACTGCTACATGGAAGTTCTTGAAAATCTCAGTCACCTGATCTTTAGTTTTCATAGGGTAAGCCCAAACCTTCCTGGTGTGATCATCTATAAAGGTCACAAAATAGAGAGCACCACCAAGAGATCTATCCGACATGAAACAAACATCAGTATGCACAAGGTCAAGTATATGATCGCATCTAGAGGGACGACTTCTAACAAAAGAAACTCTCCTCTGCTTACCAGCTAAACAGTGATCACAAGTGCTCAAGTGCATACCTTTAACGGGCAAAGACTGCTTTCTAGCAAGAATTTGAATACCTTTCTCACTGATATGCCCAAGTCTCCTATGCCATAGCTCGATAGGATAATCCTCAACAACATTAACCTGACCGGAGTTGTGTCTGGCACGCAGCCTGTAGAGAGTGTCGGTCTTCTGACCCCGTGCCACAATCAACGAACCCTTGGAGAGCTTCCATCTCCCATTGCTGAATTCATTACTGTAGCCTTCATCATCAAGTTGACCCGTCGAGATTAGGTTAAGGCGAATTTCTGGAACATGCCTCACCTTCTTCAAAAACAACTTGCAGCCAAGCTCGGTCTCTAGACAGACATCACCAATACCGACAATCTTGCATGATTGTCCATTCCCCATTCTCACATAACCATAGTCCCCGGTAGTGTAAGATGAAAAGAAATCCCGATGAGGAGTGACATGAAACGAGGCACCTGTATCTGCAACCCAGGTAGAGTCCTGACATGTGAAATTCACATAAGCTTCATCGCAAATGATGTAGGTCTCTCCATCAGATGCCACTGCTGTAGTGCCTTCTTCCTTCTTGCTCTCACCGTTGCCATTCTGATTTTTCTTCAGAGCTCTACACTCCCTTTTGTAGTGTCCCTCTTTTCCACAGTAATAGCAAGTGACCACTTTCCTCGTCTTCGACTTTGATCTGCCCCTCGATTTGCCACGTGAGTTACTATGCTTGGAAGAGAAATTTCTGCTTTGACTTCTCCCCCGTTGTTCAGTAACCAAAGCTTCAGACTGAATGGAAATTCCCGTGCCTTTCCTTCTAGTCTCCTCATTAAATAAACTGTCTGTCACCGTAGCCAACGATAGCTTCCCGTTTGGCGCAGAATTGCTTAATGCAACCACAAGTGTGTCCCAATTATCCGGTAGAGTCCCTAAAAGTAGACAGGCCTGCAACTCATCGGGTAATATTATCTCCAGGTTCGTCAACTGGTTAATAATATCCTGGAAATTACTCATGTGCGCAGCCATATCACCTCCATCCTGGAAACGAAGATGAACCAGCTTCTTCACGAGGAATGCCTTATTTTGTGGTGTCTTCCTCGCATAGAGATTTGTCAATTTATCCCACAAAGCTTTCGCATTTGTCTCCTGAGCAACATGATGATAAATACTATTGTCTATCCACTGCCGAATCAAACCAATAGTCTTCCGATTTGTGCGTTCCCAAGCCTTGTCATCCTTATCTTTGGGTTTCGCGGAATCCCCTTCAATAGGATCGTACAAATCCCTGCAAAATAGAAGATCCTCCATCCGAGACTTCCATATAGAGTAGTTGGTTGCATTCAACTTGAACATAGATCCTGTAGACTCTTCCATCTCGAAAACACCGAAAAAAACTCAAACTTCTCTAACCCGAAGCTCTGATACCACTTGTTGGGGTTAGGGATGTACTCAACCAAACAATAACGCAGCGATTAATCTTCCTCCCCTTCTAGTGTAATCGAGATAGGAACTAATCAAATCAACCAACAAGCAGTAAAGTAAAACAACACCAAGAATTTTACGTGGAAAACCCCAATGTGGGGAAAAACCACGGGACCAACTCCGAATCAACGATCCACTATGAAGATTATACAATGTCTTTCATCAAGGGTAAACCCTTGGATCACCAAACTCAAGAGAAACACTCTCTTGGATCACCCAAATACTAAATTCGTCACCCACGCCGGGTGGTTCACAAAATCAGCTGAAACAGCACCTACAGAGCTCTAATAGAAATTCTGACCGTTCAGAAGTTAGCCCCACGTGTTGTGAAGCTGCTGTCAAAATTTCGTCCCAATCGGAGTTCGTTTGATGTCCCGATCTAGGTTTGATCTCCAGCTGCGCGCTGCCCCTGTTGAGCAGAATTCGGCTCTGCTCTTCCTTTGTTCTTTGTGCTGTTTTGCTGCTTGCAGCTCCTCTGCCGCTGCTGTCTACACTCTGCTGCTACTGCAGTCTGCTGCTGCTTTTATACCTCAGCTGATTTGCTGAAGAATAAACCCTAACAAAAATGGGTTCTTGGGCCTATTAAAGCCCGATAAAAGCCCAATACAATTTGAGCCCAACTTCCTCCAAATTGGAGGGATACCCAACAGCAAACGATAAGTGCTGACCTCACCAACAAATTTGTCGGGCTGGGATGGAATGGCTCCCTCTCCAAGGATGAATCGTCTTCATCAAGGAATATTCCACCAATGGCCATGGCAAATGGGAGTGGCCAGTATCGAAATCACCTGGAAAAATAATCCTTGACTTGCACTTCCGGGTCTAAAATCCATTTGTCATTTCCGAATAACACTAAAGGCACCAAATTTGGGTCTAGTTGTCCCTCCCCAAAAGACACAGATTTTTGTGCCAATACCCAATAGTACATTACCGGCCGATATGAACGCCGATGCCTGCCCCGCATAATTAAAAATTTCCCCAAAAGAACAAAACTGTACGGACACAGTACCATTACCTTTGTCGTCTCCCTCCCTAAAAGAAAAATTACAGATTAAGAACAACACATTAATACCCCCTCCGCTGAAGCTTCTACTGTTATCACTTCTATTACCTCCACTTCGGCAAACACTAATGAAGAGGTGAACAACACCATGGAGAAGCTACCTAGAGAGGATTCTTCGCAGTCAGACACACATATGGTAAACTGGAGGCCGAGGGGAAGGACTCCTGGTCGAAGAGTTTCTGATTGGGGCAAAGGAATAGAACCCACGCAAGAACGTCAGTGTAACCCCACAAGCCCAAGGCAATGCTTGGATTGTAGTCCACCATCTTGTTCTTGCCGTAGCAGAGGTCGATCAGCCACGATTGTTATAAGAATATCTGGTCTAAGTGACGGCTCTGGTGAGAGGCTTCCTACTCGAAAATGCTCCCAATATGTGTAGGCCACCTTTGAGAGACATGCTTCACTTAACAACCTCCCCCTAGGGGCTCAAAACGTCCAAGGACCTTCCTCCAATCACAGAGGCAGTTAATAAATCAGAAGTTAGTCCCGACAAATGGAGACTAGTAACAGAGGCATTCACTAGTTCCACCATGATATTGGACCCTATTTTAGCTTTGATTCTCCCAACCACTCCGGTTTTAAGGTTGAACATCCTAACAACAACACTATCGCGTGGGCATGGTTTTAGGCCCTCCCCTCCCCCCCTCCCCGCACTAACTTCGGGGTGTTCTATGAGTACATGTGGTTTGGGACCCAATTCAGAATTACTTTGACCGGTAAGTCACCTAAAGTCACCTACGAGGTCATCATACTAACCATCTAAGGATCCTAAGTTTGACTTGGTCTTTCTAAAGGAAAAAATGAGTCCGGTGACTTTGTTACGAGATTAGAGGCCCACAAGAAAATAACTCGCCATTTTGGTGCCTTCCTAGGCTCCTAATAGTTCTTAGACTTTTTAAAACCTAGAAAGTTAATGTGGGGGTCGTTCGCCATTAAAACACGTAACGCAAAGCGGGGGAGGGGGGATTAGTATTAGGGAATTTTGTGCTCTCACACGGACAGGTAGCTTTTCGTGGCGAGATAACCCGAGTTATTTAATCATAGGGTTCAGGCTATATTCGCGAATGTACAAGGAAATTAAATAATGAATTACAAACTTCGCATGGTATATATGCTTGTACAATTATACAGTCCGACTCAAAATAGATTAAACATTCGGGACAAGAAAAAATAAAAAGAGCCATACATTCAAGTTGATCATACATGGGCCAACACCTCACACGAGGGGTTGAGGGTCAGCGAGGGAACTCCCAACATGGTCGGCTCTCCTCTTCCCTAATTTGGAGATTGAAAAGCATGCGAAAAAGGGAGGGGAGCCGACGCAGCTAGGGGCTCCCCCTCCGGCCCTCAACCCCTTAGACGAGGTGGCTGGACTCAAGCCAACTCACCTCAAGGGTGGAGGGTTGACAGGGGAGCCCCCAATTAGTTCGGGGTCCCCATCCCCTCTTCCCATGTTTTCTAAATAGAAAAACGGGGAAAAAAAAGGAAGGGGCCCTTGACCTTGCTGGGGGCTTCCCCTGGCAGCCCTCGACCCCTCGAGAGGTGGCTGGACTCGAGCCACCTCACTCAAGGGGTTGGGCTGGTTGGGGAGCCCCCAGCTGGGTAGGGCCCCTCCATCCATCTTTCCCTATTTTCTATTCGAAAAACGGGGGAAGCGGGGAGGGGAGCCTCGACTCCGATGGGGCTCCCCCGCCTTGCTGCTCTTCAGCTCAGTCTAAAGGCATTTCCCTTGCCCTTCACACCTTCTCGATCACCACTGGCGACCTCCGATTAAAGCTCTCAGCCATCGCGAGTCCTTTTCCTATTGTACGGTAAGACACTCACTCTCTTCTCATCTCCTAGCCTTGACCTCAAGGAGCAAGAGACAAAAATATGGGACCAAATTTGAAAAATGAGAGATATTAGGGTCTTCTTAGAAAATGAGTGTGACCATAAATTCAAGTGTCGTTGTTTTATTGAAGCTTAAAAATTGTTGTGCCACGTCGATAGCCATTAGTTGCCATGTTAAGAACCGTGATGAAATTGGAGATGGATGATGTATTTGATCTAACGTGGGTAACGTGCTACTAGATTTGGGAAATTTGAGAGTTTATGCTAGATTTAGGAATTGAGTGGAAGTTCATGATTTTTTACGTGATTAACCATTATTATTATTATTATTATCATTATTATTTTCCCATGTTCTTGCCCTTTTTTTTTTAATTGAGAGGAGCTCCCAGTAGGTGCCAATGGTACACTTCGATCGATTACAATAGACATTTTCAAACCTATCAATCGATAATAACATCTAATTGTTGATCTTGTGCGTCCAGTCCACCTTATGATGAATTATTTGTAGCCACTTATTATTATTTTGGGAGAGGAGAGAGAGATACCATCATGCATTTTTCACGACGCCTTGGGTGGGAGATTGAGATTCCTCAGTCAAAGAATCAATGTCTGTCGGGACCGCCCTTAAAATTGTCTTTTGGCCTGTGCGACTTATAAGGTAAGAGGTCCCGTCATTTCTTTTCAGCGTTTTGTCCGCAGCAACTATAGTAGGTTTGGGACTGCCATTTTGCGGTTTCTTTGTCCATGGGCGGTTGCCAATTAAGTTTTCAGATAACAGGGCGCACACCGGAAGAATCTAAATAAATAGATAAATGAATAAAATCTAATTAGCTAGGTTGTATCTCTTTGAATGAAAAATGCGGCAAGATTTTGGGGCGTCAAAGTTAATTTCGTTGGATACGTAGTGATTTAGTTATATTATACAACACCCCTTCACATGTCGGTTAGATCAATTTTGAAAGCCCATCGCATGAAATTAATTAAATGGAGGCCAAACACGTGCACAGTGTATTGAGCATGCACTCCCATACCATTTGGGATGATCATAACCATCTAATCTAGGCGGTGCGTTCTAAAATTTAAAAAATACATTCGACTAGCCGGCCTTCTTGTGACTGCTCCATCCGACTTGCGATCAATGTGTATCTCTGGCGTACATCTACTTCCTAAAAGTTGTACCCGGCATCTGAGCATGCACGGAAAAGTTTGGTATGAATTTGCCAGTGTGAATATATGTTTCATTGAAAGGGGTTGTCTTGTTATTACCATACCAAATTTGATGATCAGTTTATTATATAGGGTTAGCAAGAAAGCTTTTCTCTGGAATGGTGATATATATAACTAATCTGCTTTACTTAAATTGTATGTGTAATTTGTGCGCGTGCGGTTTTGTTTGGCTTTCATCATACAGAAAGTTAATGAGTATTTTTTTTTTCAAAAATAGCCAGCGGAAGAAATTTTAATTAAATCTTAGTCATGTGTTCGTTCTCATGCATCTAACATTATCTTTACCCTAAAAAAATGATAATTTTGAAAAATGTCTGCGGAGGGTCGAGAATTTAGTTCTGACAATTATCGCTCTTTTTTTTAATTTTATTTTTAAATTTTGGGTAGAATATTCATCGCTCTGAAGAAGTAAATGCAGGAGAAAAGTATATACATTAATCATTCCGCATCTAAGAATGTAAGACATAGAAATGTATACAATTAAATTTCCACGTGGGGTTTTCCTATGGAACCAATATCTTCCACGTGCGAAATAGAGGAATTTTGGTTTTAAAAAATCAACCACAAGCGAAACACCTCCCTTTGAAATATTCCTAACGGCGCCATGTGCATGAATTCTCTCTCCCATATATATACCTACGTCCCAAATAATTAATCCTCACTACCACTTTTCCATCGGAAAATATCCACACTCATGAAATCAAGAACAGCAAACTCACCGTCGTCGTCCTCATCGTCGTCTTCAAGCTCAAAGGACTTTCAGATCAAGAACTCCCAGCATGATATTGGTAATTTGTCCGACTACTCGGGCATCGATAGCCGAAAGAGGAAGTCGGGCAGGAAGAAATTCCACGAGACACGGCACCCTGTCTACAGAGGGGTCAGGGAGAGGAATGGGAAATGGGTCTGCGAGATGAGAGATCCACACAAGAAGTCCCGAATATGGCTCGGGACGTTCACCTGCCCCGACATGGCTGCTAGGGCTTATGACGTTGCGGCCTTGGCCCTGAAAGGAGACTCAGCAAATCTTAATTTTCCTCAGCCATCGGTCCCATCTCCTAATCTATTCAAACCTAGAGACATGTACTCAACTCATGGAGCATTAGTAGAGGCTCCTGTCAGCGGAGATGATGATCCGGTAAGGATATTGCCGTCTCCTTCATCTTCTTCTCCTTCTCTGTCATCGTTTTCGACATTGAATATTGATGGTGAGATAATGAGTGGTGAAAGGGTTCAACAGAAGAGTGCGAGGGCGTATTATGATGAGGAGGAGATCTTTAATATGCCGGGTTTGATTGTTAGCTTGGCTGAAGGATTGATGATTAGTCCACCGGGAATGGACTATGGATTCAGTTGGCCTGATGATCAAGCGGACATCGAATATTTGAGTCTATGGAGCGACTAAACCCTAACATGATGTTTTACACGACGAAGGAAATCATGTCCTAAAGCTAAATCAAATGTTACCACTTCGTGAGGCAATCCCGTTCCATCTCCGATCTATTCCTCCATGCAAATTAGTGAGGCCTTAGGTCAGGTTGAACTTGTCATGCTATCCAAGACAGGAGTTACTAGAGGCTAGAGCACACTTGTTATTCGGTAAAGTTGCATGAATCTTGAATGCTGAAGTTTTTTTTTTTTTGTTTTTTTTGACAGATTGTCGTGTATGTAGCCTTGTTATCTATTAGTTTTTACTGTGTAATATTTCCATGACTTTGTGAGATCCGATCTCAGCCGTAGGCTGGGCTATGACACATTAAAAAAATTTCATGGTCAGAACTAAAACGACACTTGAACAATTAATCTTTGCCGGCCAAAGGGGATTGCGACAAGGTGACCCCCTATCACCCTATTTGTTTGTTATTGCCATGGAGGTCTTCTCAAAGCTTTTGGACACTGCTGCAGACGAAGGCAGAATCGGCTTCCATCCTAGATGTAAGTCTATCAAGCTCACCCATCTCTGCTTTGCTGATGATCTATTCTTGTTCACAAACGGGTCCAAAGAGTCTCTTGTTGCCATTCTGGAAGTGTTGAACACCTTTTACAACTGGTCTGGGCTCAAGCTGAACCCTGAGAAATCTGAAATCTTCACGGGAGGCATCACTGAGGAAGGCATCTCTATATTGGTGAATAGCTCGGGTTTTAAGAAAGGTACTCTTCCTGTGAGATACTTGGGGCTCCCTCTTGTCTCGGGCAAGCTTTCCACGAAGAACTGCGAGGCTCTTACTGAGAGAATCCTAAAGCGTATAAGGAGTTGGTCTGTGAAACACTTGTCTTACGCGGGACGAGTACAGTTGATCAATTCAGTACTTTTCAGCATGGCCAGCTACTGGTGTATCCACTTCATTCTTCCCAAGAAAGTCATAAAGTTGGTGCAGCAGAAGTGCAGATCCTTCCTCTGGAAAGGCCTTGAGCAGCATATAGGAGGAGGAAAGCTCGGCTGGGAAACTCTATGTCTTCCAAAGTCTGATGGAGGACTCGGTATCAAGGACCTAACCCTGTGGAATAAGGTATGCGTACTCAAAAACCTTTGGTCTCTCCTCGTGCGTTCAGGGTCTCTTTGGGTGGCCTGGGTTGCTAAATATTTAATCAAAGACCGAAGTATTTGGTCTTTAAGGATACCTGGTGATTGTTCTTGGAACTGGAGAAAACTTTTGCAGCTGAGGACTTTGATGTCTCCCTATATCCGCTATTGTGTTGGCCCTGGTACGAATGTATCTTTCTGGTATGACAAGTGGTTACCGGTCGGTTCTTTAATAAACTATTGCACCAGGGGGCTCCAGTGCTTTCCGTCGATTAGGGAGCACGCAACAGTTAGTTCGATTCTGGTTGATGGATGCTGGCATTGGCCTAGAAGCTCGGATCTGCAAGCTGGCCTGCTCCGTGATCTCGCTAATGCAATTCAACTCTCTGATCGTGATAGGGTCACATGGACGGCTCACAAATCCGAGACATTTTCTGTTGCTAGTGCGTGGAAATGCTTTAGTCCCAGAAGCCAGAAGATGGAATGGAGGAACGCAATCTGGTTTGAGGGGCAGTTTCCTCGATCCTCTTTCATTAGCTGGCTTTGTATTCATAATAGATTGAGTACAAAAGATAGGCTTATGAGTTGGAGAATCTCGATTACTGCACCCGAATGCGAATTCTGTAGTTTGGAATTGGAGACCCGAAATCACCTCTTTTTTGAATGCCCTATCACCCAAGGGATTTGGAGAAGTTTATTAGACCGTGTTGGAATGAACAAACACAATGTCGACTGGAATACGGAACTTTGCTGGGTCTCCTCTCTCCGTGGAAAGAAGCTGGATATTATTTGTCTTAAACTTCTCTGGACTCACTACATTTACTGCATCTGGAAGGAGAGGAACGCCAGGCTCTACCGGAATCAAGTCTCGCCTCCAACAATTATAATACGAAGGATCTTCTCGGATGTGAAAGCAAAGTTGTCTGTTCTCCCTCGATTCTCATGCAAAATTGCACACTCTATCATTGCGAGGCATATGTTTCACCATTTTGATACTGCAACTAGTTGACTTGGGAGTAGCTCTTGGGTATTTTTTATTTTACTCCGTATAGAGGAAAATGGTATTGGTTTCTGATGTAAATTCATCTGTTATCAATGAAGTTTCATCATTTATCCAAAAAAAAAAAAAAAAATCTTAGCTAATTGAGAATACTTGTAGGTTCTCACCGAAAAAAAAAATGGTAAGTGAGTTAAGACTCGATTCAAATTCTCAATGCTAATCAATTCTCTCTTGGTACCGGGCTTAGTCCTAGCTCGAGGCTTTGGCCATTAGGGGAGGGTTCCAGTGTTCAATCCTCGAACATGCCCTTCTTTGATACAGTTCTAGCAGTTGACTCTTGTTGAGAGTTGTTGTCCATAAGAGATTGGGCAAACAATTTATTAGCTCGAATTTTCAGAATGGAAATGAATCTAATCACTTATCGTCCTATCAAAATTTTATATGTTATTACAATACATGTTCAGTGCACCACGCATGTGTTTGCTCCTTATTTAATTAATTTCAATCGATAAAATTTAGTATTAAGTAATAAGTACGAGATTGGTTCCGTTCATGGCTTCTCAAATTTGGCATGTCATGCCAGCAGGAAATTGTATCAAATTAAACCAGCGCATAATATAAAAAAGTAAGCTTCAGAACGACCGAGGTCACTATTAAAACTTGTACAAAGTGATACCACAAGGAAGGGAAACTATCAATTTTGGTCCTCAACCCATTTTCTTTTTTTTTTTGGTTTTAATTCTAAACCGATTTTCGAATTGATTTTAACCCTCAACTTTCTATTCATGGTTCAGTTTTTGTCTTATTATTATTTCAGTTGATTAAAAATACTGGCGCGACATATTATTTGATAAAAATGATCAATTAAAAGATAAAAACATCCGATCAGCATTTTTAATGAAATAATAATAATGAAACCAAAAGTGAACCAACTTGGAGAAGGACTATAATAAAAAATAAATAAATAAATTGAGGACCAAAATTGACCTTCACCTTACAAAGAATATTACAACGATGATGCGGGTTCAAATTGTCGGTGAAGAGATATAGTACATTCGTTTATATACGTATACAGAAATTCGATGCCACAGGCAATAAAATTCGATGAAGAAATGGATAGCCGTTGGGATGCATACATTGTCACTGAATTTGGGGTAATGGATCTGCCATTGAGTATGAGCCCAGCCTGCAGGCCGGCTAGAAGTTGGGCCTCGTCTATTTGCACTTACATATAAGCCCCAAATTTAAATTGGTTTGGGTCGGGAGTCGGGACATGTATGACGTAGATATCCAAATTACTTTCCTTTGCTTTTGTTGAAGATGTATAAAGTAAAATTAATCGGCGAAAAAGATGTGTCGATTGATACACGCAACCTTTTCGCCATACCATATTCCACGGCTCGGACTCGGCAATTCATTAGGGTGAGCTGATATTTCAACTATCATTTTGCAGTCCTATGGATCGATTACATGACCATTACCCTTTATCTCATGAATGGGTTCTTCCACGTTCCCTTTTATTGGAGGGTTTTTTTTTTTTTTTTTTTTTTTGCTTTGTCTCGCCCTTTTGTCTCTCTAAAACAGGTGGATCCACTAGCTTTGATTTGGAAGGAAAATAAAAATAAAATAATAATAATAAAAAGATTGACATATCAAAACATGCAACCGCACAAGGCTGAGTGATGAGTTGGAAGACATGTGATGTAGACCCTAATCATAATCATAATCTAATGCATGGGACATACATTTACTTCATTTCGTCCCCACATCTTTACTTCCTTCCCATCCGATCATCTACCATTCTTCTTTGATCTTTCCCAATCTCCCCCACATCATAGAAAAAAAAATCCATTAATTACAAACGGAAAGCAACAACAAGCAATTCTCAAATCAGTTCCAATTCCAAACATAAGATCACTCCTTCCCAATGGATAGCAACTCAATTGAAGGAGGAGATATAGATGAAGAAGCCCAAACACAACACGGCCCGAAGCCATGGGAACCAAAGAGGGAGAGACTGGCCTCCATTCACGAGAAGATCTCCAAGGACCCAAAGCTCCTGAGCCGTGACGCCGGCAAGACATCCTGCTGCATCTTCCGGGTTCCTGCGAGCCTGATCAAGGTCAATGGCAGGTCCTATCAGCCCCACATCGTCTCGATCGGCCCCTACCACTGGGGCAACCCGAACCTTGAGATGATCCAGGAGCACAAATGGAGGTATCTAGGATCGCTCCTCTCTAGAACGGAGACCATAGGAATCTGCTTGGAAGATTACATGAAGGCGATCGAGCCTTTGGTGCCGAGCGCACGGGAATGTTACTCGGAAGTTATCCACCTCGACACCGATGAGTTGATCGAGATGATGATCCTTGACGGGTGTTTCATGATTGAGCTGTTTCGCAAGAACAAGAAGTTAGCCCTCTTTGAGGCCAATGACCCTCTAGTAACCATGGCTTGGATCTTCCCTTTCTTCTATCGGGATTTCCTCCAGCTCGAGAACCAAATCCCATACTTCATCCTCGAGCGCTTGTTCGAGCTGACAAAGGTAATCTGAAATTCCTGACCACACTGTTGTTATGAATTTGATCATGTCAGGTGCTCGAACCGTAATATCTTTATCATTTGATGACAGGTAAGTCCGAAGGAATCGGACCATTCCCTGGCCGAAATCGCGCTCGAGTTCTTCAACAATGCGATGCAAAGGTCTGACAAGGACATAGCCAACTACCATAACATCGGAGGAAGGCATCTTCTGGACCTGGTCCGATCGAGCTTCATGCCACAGGCCACCCCACTGCCAGAGCCGCCACGCAGGTCCGTCCCTACCGACGTGATCCACTGTGTATCCAAGCTGCGGCGGGCAGGAATCAAGCTCCAACGAGCCAAAGACCAACGGAGCTTCCTGGTCGTGAGTTTCCAAAAGGGGGTGCTTGAGATGCCCACGATCACGATCGACGACTTCATGAGCTCTTTCCTCCTCAACTGCGTGGCCTACGAGCAATGTCACCACAGCAGCTCCAAGCACATCACTACCTATGCGACCCTCCTGGACTGCCTGGTGAACACGTACAAAGATGTCGAGTACTTGTGCGACCGGAACATCATCGAGAACTACTTTGGGACAGACACCGATGTCGCCAAGTTCATTAACAACCTAGGGAAGGACGTGGCTTTCGATATAGACCGGTGTTACCTGGCCAAGGTTTTTGATGAAGTGCACTTGTACTACAACAACAGTTGGCACGTCTACTGGGCAAGCTTTAAGTACACTTATTTCGACACGCCGTGGTCATTTATTTCCGCATTGGCTGCCCTCATCTTGCTGCTCTTAACTGTGACTCAGACATTTTATACGGTCTATCAGTTCTATAATCACAAGGAATGAAATAGCCAGGGATGTACACGCATTTTTTGCATTTAGTGTCACGATGAGAAGCCCCTCCCCTGTTTTTCATGTCCCGGTTTCACGACCAAAAAGGGGTTCGATGTTTTGCCTGCTCGAGAAAGAATCAAGCAAAGAGGATAAATTATAGACTGCCTCGTAAGCGACCACTCTTTTCTCTTTTACCATCATCTGTTGGTCCGGTTGGTACACGGCTATGGATTAAAACAGAACGAGAATTCTATCCTTTCACTCCATTTGCTTATATGGTGGCACTTCTGATCATTCCATTTGGAAGACAATTTCCCTTCAACCAGATGGAAGGATGATCAATCTTTCAAAAAAAAAACAATAGTATGCTTATATTTGCTTGTAGTAATATGTATCTAAACATATATCATATAGAATGATATCTTATAAAATAAGTTCATCCAAATAAATACATTCATTTATATTCTTTACTTCAACTTAGAAATCACTCATTTTCTCTTGATATAATCACATTCTTTTACATTCCATTCCCGTTTACCAATTCGGTTGGGTCCGATACAAGAAAGGGTCTTCGATCGGAGTGAATACATATACATATGACGAAAAAGATTCGGCCCTGCTGTAGGAAGGAAGCAAAGTCGGTTCTCCGGCAAATAAATGATAATCAAATCAAAGCTCAATTATTTTAGCACGTACGTTGAGATAGGATTAGTAAGACCAACTGACCAAGTCTGGGCCATTGTTCAAAATAACATGTCACCCATGAACAAACAGTTTGGAGAATCAAATACCAAACGTTCAACTCTGGTAGGGTAGAGCAATCTCTTTGACTGCCGTGGTGCCTCGATTCTATAATCTACAATTCTTTCCTGAAATGGATGCTTGTGTTGTGTCGATGTTCGGTCTCGTTTATTGAAGAGTTGATAAAGGTCACAATTGATCCTACAATTTCATTCGTAAGGCCAGCTACTTCGTTTCAAAGAATTGTTGTTAGTTCATTGGGCTTCTGAGTCTTTATATATATATATATATATATACGCCTTTTTGGTCTTGATGGATTGACTTGCGGCTATACATCCACATCACAGAGCAAGAAAGCAAGCAGCCAAAGGGAAACGGTCATCGGCCCACTTTCCTGGTCAAGTCTCGAACCAAAGCCATTGTAATAATTTTCCTTTTTTTTCCCCCTAAATTTATCTATCACGCGTTAATTGATAAATAAAAGGAAAATCACGATAACGCATGCAGGTGAAGGATAAGAATCTCTTTATTCTGCAGATGAAAACAGCGTGAATTTGATTAAAATTCTTTTGTCATATTAATTTCATGCAGCAGCATGGCCTCCCGTTACGGGTCTTTTATGTAAGGATAAGTGCATATAACTAGCTAATGACCTGCAGTGCAGCTCATGTAATATCATAATAAATCCTAGATGATTGCTTATCTTCCTGCTAATAACCGATATCGGAAATTGCATGGAAAGAGTTCAACAGAGAAATTCCACTTCAAGCATATGCCTTCATCAATTCCAGCTTTTCCAATACCATTGCTCGCGGTTGAGTGCAATACAATTAATCCTGCCCTGACAAGCAAGCCGAACGATGAGATATATATTAATATGCAATGTAATATCCACAAAAAGATTGAACAAGGATATGTTGATTCAACTCTTCAATTTCATAGAATGATTTATTAAGGAAAGTCAGAATAGCAGAGCAAGGGATTTTGGTACAGTGATATCATTCTCGATTGGGACCACAAGATCCTAAGTTTGATTCTCACCAATGAACTCTTCATATCCTTTTATTTCCCCCTCTCCTATCCGTCTCTTTCAGGTTCATGGACCTTTTTCCATATATATATATATATATATATATATATAAAGCCGGAGGAATAGCAAACACTTCGTGCGCCCATCAACCTGGATTCACTTCCAGACAACTTCAAGACTGCGATTTTGAATAGAAATACTCTGGAAGAACAGACTTAGATTAGTCGTTGGGGATCCTATATACCGTCTGTATGTGTCAATATGCTCGTGTCTTGTTATGGCTGCACAATATTTTTCTTCTGAAAGTCTATGACAACCATACCTAACTGAGCCGATGATCTACAATTTTCACGAAATGACCAAATCATATATTTTACGGAACCGTGGAATGTAGTGCGAATGGTTGCGTATTTGATATGATTTTCTCTCATCTCATATCCCGGTGTTGAAAGATACAAATCCCCCAGAAATTTCTGAACAAACAGCATGCCGACCCAGTTGTGCTGTTAGAGCTAGCCTTATGTTCCCAGCTAGCTAGCTATGAGGTCAATGCGCTAAAATTAACGGCAGTATGACATCGCCAGGAACACCTCTTTCCGAATCCTTTGTTAGCGTAAACACTGAGTTAAGCACATACCAAGCATTTTCCATCAGATTATATAGAAGAATATGCAAACCTGGAGCTGAGTGAAGATCGGTCATACTTTATGAAATCGACAGAAGTATAAAGTTACAAATATGAAATGCAACATTTGAATCGTATAACAGTTTATCGATCAGTTCATCATATTGGTCTTCGTTACTGATCCGCTCATATAATCCCAAAAAAAAAAGTGCAAATCCAAAAGTATATTATAAGCACACATGGAGAAATCGTCCGCATTCAATATTTGTTTTCTGGTAGTAATATATTGACGCTTCTTATCGCATATGAAAGAAATAAAAATTCAATTTCGACCGACTAATATTGATCAGCTCCCAAGACTAAGGGAAGAAAAGATAGTTCTCAACATATATAATCGTTCGTCAAAATTCTTGGATGAAAAATGGTTTTGTACAGTCTTTTCCCCTTAATGCATAAGCTTATAAAGAATTTCAGAATGTGCTTGGTTTTAAAGTTGAGTTGAGTTTTGATTTGAATTGGTTTGTAATGATTATATTGTTAAATTATGAGAAAAATATAAAAAAGTAATAGATAGTTGAGAGAAAATAATGATTGTGTTGTTAAATTGTGGAAAAAGTAATGAATAGTTGAGATAATTTAGTATAAAAAATTAAATTGAATAGTTAAAAAAATTGAAGAATAAGAAAAAAGTAATAATTGTTTTGTTGAATTGAAAATAAGTTGAGTTGAGTTAAAAAAAAAATTGAATCCAAACAAGGCCTCAAATTTCAAATTCCCAGTTCCTATCCTGATTTTTCCCCATTTATTGAGCTTTTGAGGAACATGTGCTGTGGTCGATACAAATTCATTTTCAATTATAAAGGAGATTATAAGTGTACTATAAAGAGAAATATACTGTTATATAAAAAAATGTGAGAAGTCACACGATGATAAAAATCGAATACAGAACCTATTGAGTTTTGGAGAAAACATATGTTATTGCACTATAATCCCTTTTTCGCTATTAATATGGATTAGATTAGCTCAACAATGTCGCATAACCTAACAAGTTTGATGTCTCGACTAGCAAAATAGAAAATTAGTATTTTAATTCCAGAAAATCTACTATTCTAGCTATATGACAGATCATAAGATAAATTAGAAATCGGAAAATAGGTAGAAACAGCGGCACGCAGTCAGCGTATACGGGGAAGACTCTAGCACAACGTGCCATCCTAGAATTACAGCTCAATGATTGATTTTCTGCTAATCTCCCCGTGTCCGTGACCCCTCAACCAAAACACACACGTGATTAGAAATTAAAAACGGAAAGCTTCCCAAAAAAAGAAAAACAAAACACACACAAACTAGTGATAATACATAGGAAATCACAATAATATATATATTTTTTGGGCTACAAAGGAAGCCCAACGCTTGGTCAACAGGTGAGGGTATGCGCTATTACACTACACTCTCTTTTGATTAATAATGTATATTTTAATTAGGGTTAACAATTAAAACAGTTGGTAATTATAAAAAAAAGGATATAGTGCAGTAGCGTACATCCTCACCTGTTGACTCAGAGATTGCAGATTCGATACCTGGTAGGACTACCCGTGTCCCTTTATTAGTTATTTATGATTTCTCTATACTAGATCTTAGGCTTTCCTTATAATTTAAAAAAAATGGTAATTACTTATGAATTTGGTCAAATATTAAGATCCCCCCTCCGTACTTTGATTTTGAACCATTTTATAGTCAACGCGCCGCCTTTGTCTCTCCTTCCTATATATATAAACATGCCCTAATCAACTCAAGTTCATCCGTCTATAACAATACATTCTTGCAAATCATTATAATTGAGTTTTCTCTTCTTCAACCTAACTTGATTGCATTTTCTCAATCAAGAACCGAACCATAGCGAAAAACATTTCACGCCCAATAGACAACAATGTGGAATAACTGCACCCATTACTTTCATCAAATCTCTCAGCCCTCAACTCCCAAGTCGCCTTCGCCTTCGTCCTTGTCCCATGAAAACAAAACCCTAAGCCCACGAGTTAGGTTCCCGCACCTCTACCAGAACAACATCAACCTTGACCCCTCCCCTCAGTTCCCCCAGCCGGCGAGCCCTCGGTATGGATACTATGCAAACCACGTCTGTGGCTCGCCTGTCTACGCTTTCCCCCACCGGATGGTCAGCCCGTCGCCCCTCGGCAACAGTTCTTCTCCCAAGTTTCAGCCATCTCCGCGTGGAATGTATCCATGGCCCCTCAACAACAGCCCTTCTCCCAAGCCTCAATTTTCGCCTGGCAGAGCGTACCCTTTCCATCTGAACATCGGCAGACGTTTTGGGCTGGTCCCAGGAACACCGCCAGGGGCAGCGGCAAAGGATCAGGAAGAGGGGCAGCGATGGCAGCCGTCGACGGTGGAGTTAGTTGGGGATTTGAGTGGTAGTTGTAGCAGAGCTGATAGCTCCAACACACGTGGCATTGGACCTGGACCTGCGGATGAGGTAAAGATGGAGCGCTTCAAGATCCGGACCGTTGATATTGGAGGGGTGGTCGTCCAGGAAGATGAACATAAATAAAAGAGATGATTTCATCCGCCAAATTAAACTAATATAAACTGCCGCTTTCGAAGATTATTTATCCGACCCATCGAACCTAAGGTTCAGGTTTCTTTTAACAATATTTTCCAAAAGGGATTCTTTAATTTGTTCATTTGTGTAATGTACATTCTCTTTTATCTTCTGGATGGAATGTTTTGTACATGTTCTGATTCTCCTTGACAATTGTTCATATCAATCGTCTATAAATACTCTTTTTTTTTGGTGAATCGTCTATATATCCTTTTGTTCTCAATATTTGGTCGAGTTTTCTATGATTAACTCGTACTTGAAAAAAAAAAAAACAGAGAGAGAGAGAGATATAGATGATTTGTCCAAATGATGGTCTCATATATATGCACTATGCCCTAGAGTTTTCGCCAAGATTATTCATCGATCATATATATAATGCATATTTATGTATCAACACTTACGCCCGGAAAGGAATCCAGGAGAGATATCTTGACCTAGTTAGTTCACTACTTTTGGTATGGTCGGGCATAGTTGTAATAACTAATAAGGGCACTTATAACAGATGAGGAGCTGAAAAATCAATATGTGATTGAGTAGAGGAAAAGCAAATAATCAAAATGAGAGGGTTATCATAAAATTAGGAGCAGACACTCCATTAAGGTGATGATTAAGTCCCTCTGAAGCACTTAAATCCATTGCTTAATGCATAATTAATTATCATATTCCTTGACTCTGCCCATTAATGCAGCGCCCCCATCCCCACTATAACACCGTACTGTAACTACCAACATGGTTTGGTTCAAGTGATTCGACGCTTATTTTCTCGAGTAAAGTTTGGGGTTTGAGTCTTGTATATGGAGAAAATACATGTTAGGAAAGGTTTACCTCATTAGTGGGCCGACTCGGCTTGAACTGAATTAGTCAGGATCTGTTTGATTTCTGGATACTAGAGTACACACCGAAAAACACCGTTGTGTAGCTTCGCTTTTTTTTTTTTTCAGTAGTAATGAGGATTTCATAGCTTTGATTCTATACTTGATTGGGACCTCCATCGCACAAGTAGATGACGGTCAACTTATAAATATCTATACACATACATAATATATTTGATAAAAATTTCCATAGATTTTGTATATATGTTTTCGGTATGAATTCTGATATTCAGAAACCAAATTGGATCCCGACTAGTCCAGTCGAGCCAAATCGGCCCAATAAGGGGTAAAACTTTCATAGCGTGAATTTTATTCATTCAGAAGACTTAAACTAGAAACCTTATTTAAGGGGAATATAAGTACTAAACCACTTAAACCAATCCATGTTGATATTTTTGTATATATCTTTGGTTCTATATATAATGCCCGAGGGAACGATGAATCGATGATGATGTTGTGATTTATGTTATTTATTAATCGATATATGGAACCTACATATACAGGAGACTTTTTATTGCTAATATATTTTTTTTTTTGGCTAAAGCTTTTATTTCTAATAATTGGTGATTAGAATTCATGTATGAATGAATAAAAAAAAAGTACGTAAGGAGATTTATAACTCACCGGAACGGAAATGAACCAAGAGAGAGAAACATGAGAATGTGTGAAAATATGGGCAACGAGAGTCATGCACTGAGGTAGAAAATCACATAAACTTAAGCCGTGAAATCTTTATGAATATCAAAGTATAAGAAAATTTCAGTCGATCAAGTTGGATTTAGAGTTGGACTCATAACCAAGGATATAACAAAGTTGGATTTCTCGAGATCAATATAAAACCGCGTAAATAAGTGAGTGCGTGCAAAGAAAAAGAGTACGCGAGGTGCTGTTGATGTTAAACTTGGAGATGAGAATAAGGTGCGGAGAGCTTGGTGAGACATACCATGTCGACAGTTCAACTGAATTAACGGAAGATTGAGGAAGCGATCCTTCGAGTTTGGACTTTGGGGCTATACCATCCATCATATATATTATTGCTTACACACGCAAGACCTAGAAGGAACTCTAGCTAAGACATATATATAGTGGGTGAAATGTCAACGTCCTAGTCGACATTACACAGCAAAGATTGCACTTATAATCAAAGATGTAGCACGCGTTAGGATTGATACTCATTGTAAGATTATTTATACCCTTTATTAGTAAATATGATTTTTATTTTATTGTATTAGGTTATGGTCATCCATAGTAATCGGAAAAAAAAAAAGAAGAAAAAAGTTGAACCACTATAGTGATGCACGTGTCTGTTGCTCAACTAATTGATGCTGACACGTCAGCAGAAGAGAGTTACACAGGGTGGCCGTACATTTCCAAGCATGCTCTGAATTAATAATTAGTGACGATATAAGAATAAGCTTTCGAGCCCTAGCAGCCAAGCCATTAGTTCAGCTAATAAGTTCGCTTAATCCTCTAGAGAATGGAGATGGATTTCTTGGATTAGGCCTCCTCATGAATGGCCCAAGCTCAACACTGATGGTGCATCTAAGGGGAGTCCGGGATTTGCAGGTGCGGGAGGTGTGCTTCGAGACTATAATGGCAGATGAATGAATATTTTTGCTCATAACATAGGAGTATCCTCGGCCATGGTGTTCTGAACTATGGGGTGCCCTCATAGGCTTGAAATATGTTTGGGATCTCCAGCATATAAAAACAATTTTGGAAGTTGATTCGGAGACGGTATGCGATCCTTTTAAGTTCAGAGGATAGGTGTGCCCCACACATTGCTCATCTTGTTCAAGCTATTAGAGGCCTAATTAAATAGACCTGATCTGTGGAGATTCAACAAACTTTTAGAGGGGAGAATACATGAGCTGATTGGATGGCTCGTTTGGCAACTCAACTACCCTTAGTTCACACTTCTTCCCTAGCCCACCGGCTGGCATCATGATCCTACTCTTTGGCGACAGTTGCTTTACCCCGCTCTTGCTTGATAAAATTATTTCTTTTCTTATTTTGTTGTAATCCTTTCTGAGCCTTGGCTCCGAGTAGTTTACCCAAAAAAAAAAAAGGCTTCATCATTAGAAAACCATCAAACCCAATTCTCAGTCAACCCTTTAATAATTCCCATAGACTAATTGATTTCCTTCCCCTCAACTTGCTTTACACAAGAAAATCACTTTCAATATTTTCCTAATCAAAATTCTAATACGAAATATATTACCTCCGATCAATTTCTTCAGCGAATTTCACAGTCTATATTTCTCGTTCAACACTTTACTTTGAGGGGAAGGGAAGCATCACCAAGATATGGTTAAGACCGAGTTATATAAGTTTCCGGCGAAGTCATCAATAGTTTCCTATTGTTTCCATGACTTGGCTGCAGATTTTTAAAGCAATGCTGAAACCACGCAATCAAGAAGTCTACTGCTATAAAGATAAATACAATGAACAAAACAGATACCATCCCATGGCAGTTTTGCACTATGGGTCATCATGCATATTTAATTATATAAGGCAAGGCCAAGAGAATGATGCTCCGTTTAGTTTTATAGTAGGATTTTAAAATCAGATTTTGATTTTGAAAAAGAGTG
Source organism: Punica granatum (assembly GCF_007655135.1). NCBI lineage: Eukaryota > Viridiplantae > Streptophyta > Magnoliopsida > Myrtales > Lythraceae > Punica > Punica granatum. The sequence goes on along the minus strand of NC_045128.1, from coordinate 38,667,312 downwards.
ATATAAATTAGACCTACCATTTGACTTTGTATGAATTATTTTGTTTTGTTGTGGAAAAAAGTAGTATAAATGGGATTCACTCTTTGAATTTGTATGAGTTATTTTGTTTTGTTGTGGGTAGAATTAAATTAGAATTGTTATTCTAAAATTTCATCAACAAACCAAACAAGCCCTGAACAACACTATACGTATATATATAGGTATGTCTGTATTGTATGCCTATTGCAATTACAAATTAACTTTGAGCAAGAAAAATAAAACACAACAAACTTTAACTACGAAACATTCTCTTCTAAGCTTCCAAGGTAGACTTCATAGGGTTAACATGGAAGCACAAACTGCAATAAAACCAATGGCCCCTGGACAGAAAAACCCCTGCAAACATAATTAGCTAACACCATATATATATATATATTCTGTATTATACAGACCAGGTTTACAATGATTTATACTTGTATTATATACTTGTATACATATAGCAGCACTTCTATATGATATTTGTATATATGAATCAAGGGAATTTCCAAAGTTCGTCAGTGCTTTCAGCAGCAGAATCATCACCGCCCACATCAAGCCGAGGAGGGCTAAGAAGCATCCCTTCTGCCATATTCATCAAAATATTTGGCATGTCAAATATCAATTCCTCATCGAAAAACTCATTCGCTACTGCATTACTATGTCCCTCAGATGCCACTGGAGCCGGACTAGTCGTACTCTCAGCAGGCAGTTGCACGTCCCGCTCCCCACGTCTAATCAATGCATCTCTGGCAGCCCCAGCAGCAGCCGCTGCACTGGCAGCCGCTGCCTGGATGTCTCTCGGGGAGGTGGAGGCTGGCATCGGCAGGGAAGAGGCTGACCCGGGGAAGTTCAACTCAGCCTCCTTGCCCTTCAGAGCAAGGGCAGCCACGTCATAGGCAGCCGCTGCCATCTCAGCAGTGTTGAACGTCCCAAGCCATATCCTAGTCGGCTTCTTTGGCTCACGGATCTCAGAGACCCACTTACCACTGCTCCTGCGCCTCACTCCTTTGTAAGTAGGGTGGCGGCCAGTCGCCGGTAGCGAGGAGGCATTACTAGTAGTACTACTGCCGCCGCCGCCACTGCAACCACTGCTGCTGTCACCACTGCCACCCTCTGTGTTCGGAGGCGCACTCGAGCTAGGGTTTGAGCTATGCATCGAACGAGAGGATAGATCAGTTCCAACTTAATTAGGATGATTATTAGATGATGATGCAGATGACGATGATGAACCATCGAAGCCATAGTTAAATAATATATGTGTGGAGGTAGAGCTGATTATTGAGAGAAAATCCAGGGAAAGAAGTGCAAACCAGTTGGGATGGAAGAGATGAGCTCTGGGGTGTGGGAAGGAATTGGGTTGTCAGGCAGCTTCGTCGGTAAGTATGAATGGGTTGGACGGCTCTTACATATATTATCTCTCTGGGGGCTGAGAGAAAAAGAGAAAACTGCAGGCAGTGCTCAGTGCCTTGACGTCAAGAACAGTAACTTTGTGGATTAAATCATCAGAAATTTTGCGGATTCTTTTTTTTTTTTTTTCAGTTGAAAGCCACGGGTGTCCTTGACCTATAGTTGTATGCTGAGATTAGTCCCATTCTAATGTCGGCTCGATCCTGGTCACGAGATGCATGTTTTCGGTATGTTTCAGACTTCTGCATACAGATAAAGTTCATATACTATAGAGACTGTGAATCTTTCATCGTGCCGCGTCATCTAGTTAAATTTTCGTGGATTTGGCTAGGCTGTCCTTCGATATCTATATTATAAAGTAGATTTGGTTATAATTAGGAGGGTTACATATGTAATGTCTCTTGATTAGAATGAACGTACGGAGACATCGACATATATGTACCATAGGTCTTTCTAAGATGACATTGTGTCATCATAACTCGTTTCTGTCCTTATCCTATAAAAAACGAATTAAAAAAAAAAACACGTAGAACGATCAAGCAAAGGCGAGGCAGAGGCAGAGGCAGAGTGGGTGGGGCTATCGCCAGTGGCTGGAACTAAACCAGCCGAGGTCCCCGCGGCATGGCACTCCGGCGACTTCGGACAGGTGGTAGTGGCAGCCCTACACCCTAAATGGGTTGGGATCTCAAAGTTTTCAGATCCCCGACCCGGGGTGGGGGTAACGTGTGGCTGGCATCTAGCGAGCCCTGAGGCAGCCGACGACCATGGCTCGACCATCCTGGTTTACCGATCTGGCGATCTCTCCACTTTTTTATTTTTTTATTGATCTGGTGATTTTTTATTTATTTTTTATTATTTTGATCTGTTGAGGGAAGACTGCCCGACCCTCTTGGTGTTACAAGGAGGTTGGCCTTTTTATGTCCAGTGAATTTAATCAACTAAAGCAGAAAAGGTGTGCTTTGAGCTCTAAGAATGTTAACAGGAGTCTGCCTACTACTGATGTGCTGTTAAAGGGAAGGGTCCTTTTGCCTGGGGGGGTGAAAGGGAATTTGAATTATGATGGGACTGGCTCCGTGCAAAGGAAAGAAGTAGAGATCGGTTTGATTTTTGCAGCTACGCCAGAAGTCGGCATACGCCTTGGCAGTTGACAAAGGCTTGAAGCTGATTAAGCATAAGAGGTGGTCCTCTGCTCCTCTGTCACTTTGGAATTGGATTCAAGTGTTGTTTATGATGGAAGAATTGAAGGCTGCCCATAGAGAATTCAAACACTGATCACCAAGTTGAGGAGGGAGCATAGTCTGATGGGTCATATAAAGATAAATTTGATTAGGAGAACAACAAATAGTTGTACTGATTGTAAGTAATTAATTTTCAAGTATTTACTTCTCCTAATTCACGGGCTTAGTTATTTTGCAAATATGCTCGAATACTAACCACCTAGCTGAAAGCACTAAAATTTGAATTATTACTATTTGAAGTACTGCAATTTTCTTGTATTTAGTATTTTCGCTTAATCATTTAATACTTTAAAAGCATATCTGAATACTAACATTCATAACTATAAATACTAAAATCAGATTAACTTTAGTACATTGCTAGTAACTGAACTACCAAAGTTTTCAAATATTTAGTATTTTAGTTACACTTTTAGTATTGTAAACAGAGCATGTAAATATAAAATAATCTTCACAACAAGAATTACTAAAGCAAACCTAATTTCGGCACTTCATTCATTCATGAAGTGCTACAATTTTTAAATATTTAATTTTTTAGCTCAAATATTTATGCTGCGTTTGAATTCAAAATAACATTTTAAAATCAGATTTTAATTTTGAAAAAGAGTGGTACAAATTGTTATGTATGAGATCCACCATTTGATTTTGTATGAGTTATTTTGTTTTGTTGTGGAAAAAAAAAGTGGTATAAATGGGACTCACCTTTTAACTTTGTATGAGTTATTTTTGTTTTGTTGTGAGTAGAATTAAGTTAAAGTTAGATTTTAAAGTCACACTGGAAAACCAAACAAGCTATTAGTATTTCTTAATTTCAAATAACCAAAATTACTAAAGTTAAGTACAGTACATTCTAACATGGCACAATATTATGGTGACATATCTATATTTTAGTTCAATTGTTTAGTATTTTTATCAACGATGTCGTATTTTAGTTCAAGTGTTTAGTATTGAACTAAAATATCAAATATTTCAAAAAATATTAAATATTTGAACTAAAATGCTGAATATGTCACAATGACACCCTACTAAAATCAATCTTATTTTTGTACTTCAATAGTACTTGAAATATTGTAATTTCCAAATATTTAATACTTTAATTTAAACGTTTAATATTTTTAAATACAACTAAATATTAACCTTCATAACTAGAAGTACTACAGTAGATCTAATTTCAACACTTTATTTATACTTGAAGTACTGTAATTTAGAATGTTTATTATTTCGGTTCAAATATATAGTATTTTACAAGTACATGTAAATACCAATCTACATAACTTAAAATACTAAAATCGGTCTAATTTCAATATTTTAGTACTCATGGTACTAAAAATACTAAAATTTTCGAACATTCAATATTATAGTTTGAATGTTTAGAATTTTTATCCAGAAACTTGATGTAATTGCAATAATACTTATGTTGGTATTTAATGGTACTTGAGTATGTAGCGCAATTTTCAAATATTTAATATTTTAGTTTAAAATGTTGAAAATTTTGGATGTACTCATAAGTACTGACATCAATAACTAACAGTAGTTAGATCGGAGAAAATTCTAACATGACATCGAGTCATGATGACATGTTTGATATTTCAATTTAAGTGTTTAATAACTTTGCTATTGTGATGGAGAATTCAAAATATTAATTATTTGAATGGAAAGTAGAAGTAAAGAGCAATTGTACTAATCATGACTACCGGAAATACTAAACATTTGAATTGAAATACTAAACATATAAATTGAAAGTATCACGTGAATTAAACATTTTTTCGCTTTTGTATTTCAGTTTGTTGAATGACTCTTTGTTAATGAAAAGGAAATTCATGTGCCGCAGCGCCATGCACACGTCTCCTTTTTTTTTTGGATGGAAAAGATATATTTTATTAATCAACATACATAATATACATTAAACGACCACATGATACTGCCGGCACCTAACCCAGCCACCATACTGTCAAAATCTATCTCGGCCATGACACTGCCAGTGTTTATCCCGGCCATAGATCTACTGGGTAACAACATATCCTTTACTACAAAATCAACATGGAAACCAAAGCGCACATCGTACAGAAACCGATCATAATCATATAATGCCGGGCAGATCAGACTCGATAACAAATCTTCCAAGACTAACCAATCACATACACAAGTTAAACAAATCAAAAGCTCCTCTAAACAGACACCAAGGAAAAACAGAATCAAACACGACATCGGCATCGGATTATGCCAGTAAATCATCGATGGTACGTCCAAGAGGCCAAAGTTTTTAACTTGGGGCGGAGAACAAAAAGAAGTGACCATGAAGGGCTCCAAAAGAGTCGCGCTTGAACATGCCTGGTCCATCAAGGCGTAAACTGAATTGATGCTAAGCTGCGGGTGAATCAAATGGCAGAAGATCGGGGTGGCCTGCACCATTGCGCGGTGGTAGATCGATGGTGGGTTGGTGAGATGATCGGGATTGGGTCAATGGGATGCGACAATCGCAAAGAGAGAAGAAAGAAAAGAGTCTTTAGTGGTATGAAAAAGATGTTGTTAGCCGTCGGGCTGGGCACGGCAGCGGCAGCGAAATAGGGGAGTGGGTTACTAGTTCTAGAGTTTAGGGGGAGAGAGCAGAGAAGAATAGAGAGAACAGTGCCATACACGTCTCATTTGATAGGAAAATCACCATAGAATAGTAGATATTTATTTTGGAAGGAGGTTGGGGGCCTGACGCTTATTTTATGTAATTCTCATTTGTTGTATTTTTAAATATTTATTTTGTAATTTTTGTTTGTTTAAAGTTTTTCTTATTTTGTTATAAATTCAGACAAAATTAAAATGAATATATTTTTTTAACATCCATGAAATTTATTTTTTAAAATTTTTATTTGCTAGTTTTCTAATTCTCTTAAGATTAAGATAAATGTAAACATTATGTAATTTTTATACATTTATAAACAGAATAAAAGTTCAAATTAAAACTAAAAGTAATCTTCTTCTTTTTTTTATATTAAAGATAATAAGAAAGGGTCCGGCATGGAAATGAAATGGGAAAGAAGGGGTTGGGGTGGGCCCAACCCCTTTGCTACTGAGACCCCCTTTCGCCCGAAGATTTAAAAAATAAATAAAAAGGGTAGACGCTTTTACGGCCGGTCTCCATTGTGAGCTGTTGGATCTCTTGGTGAGGAGATCCAATGGCTAGAGACTCTGTGTCAGCATGATATAAAGTCATTTTAAAAATTTTTATGTATCATATATATGTGGCTGGTGAACCACGATCCATCATATACATTTCTTCTTTCCACTGGGGATGTCAAATCATGCGCCACCAATTCCCATATGGTTTCTCTTCTTCCCTTTCTATATATATATATATATATATATATATCCAATCCATATCTATGTACGGAATGTTTGATCAATTTTGATGGAATTTATTAATGTACGGACATCTGACGTACTATTGAGAACATCCATAGACGGAGAAGTAAACAACTCGTGTAGGGTTATATAAACCTGTAAGATTTGTATTCTTTATGAAATTTGGGTTGGATTAGTTCACTTGATATTTATGGGCGAAAGGCACAGTTCAAAAGTTTTTCTTATGGGTTAAAAAAAAACCTTTATCGTGCTATATGTGCCCGTTAACGTATTGTAACAATTCATATGGCAACTCCAAATATGAGTAGTCGACTATTAATGATTTGTGATTGATTGTTCCCTTGTACTTCGGAAAACGGCTTTCACTTCTAGAATACCCAGCAGTTCCATCTCTTTTCCTATCTCAATCATCCACCATCTATGATCCCCGCTCATATCGATAAAGTCCTGCATGCACTAGTTATCACCTGATAATTATTAGTACAATTGAATTAAACCTAGTAAACTAATGGAAGAGAGACGGACATCAAAATCCAGCACACCACGCGAGTATATAGGATTCATGAAGTGAAGGCACAGGGCCAATCTTCATTGTCTAATTGTACGCATTATGTGAATTATATATATATATATATGTATATGTATGTATTCGCGAATTCTCTCACATCTTTTTGGTTCATAGCTGGAATTACTATATACTTTCTCCAAGACTTGCCATGACATGAATGAATTTATTTGAATAACGCTTTTTCTGAACTTTAATTTGTCATGTATGACAAAGTACAGAGAAACATGAGATCTTGTCTCAAAAAAAAAAAATCATACATTACATGCCATATTAATTCGGCCAGAGACGTGTTCACAAGCTAAGGGTTCTTACCGAGTTCAATCCGTGTCGATAATTTTGCTGTTGAACTGTTGTGATATATAAAGGGGATTGATGATTGCTTCTTGGAATGGAATTATGAATCAATGGGTCATGTCCCAATCTTCCACCTACTCACACAGCTTCAGATACGTCTATAGTACAAGAGGGAGCTTTGTTTGCTGGGTCGAGTGCATGAATTCACCATGATCAAGCCCTTGACCCGATGGGCATTGCCAAGTGATTAACCAACTAGCAAGCAAAACCAAACCAATTCCTCTTCTTAATTAGCCAATTTCATAATAAACTAATGAATTGTAAGGCATCAAGGTGGGCACTGTTTGGTTTATCTCTTTCCCTTTTTGCCATAACTGAGGCAGACAAACAAAGATCGATTTCTAAAGCATGGTCGGCTCCCCATTATCATGTTAACATTAATATAAAGTTTTCTACTAATAAATAATGACTATCCCAGCTGAGCTTGGAATAGTGAAAAGATGTTTCTCCTAATTATACTTGAGCCTTTTAAGATAATTAATCGATGGACTTACGATACATATGCTTTTGGCGATATCTTTTTTTTTTTTTCCGATGCAAAAGGGGCTAAACGCCCGGTACAAAGAAAGAAATTAAATTATATAAAGGTGGGGTAAGGAGACCCAAGATAGATCTCATAATAGGAGTAAATGAATTCCTGGCGACGGGACGGCATGAAGATGAGAGATCAAGGGATTGTGTAAACTCCACCGGACCATCTAGTCTGCGCACATGTTGCCTTCCCTGTAGGTGTGACTGACCTTAACTTACCATTCTCGCAAGAGAAACTCCCGAATTCCTCGATGAGCGGGTCAAACTGTAAGTTTGCCGTGGTCGGGCTCTGAATGAATCGCACGACAACCTCCGAGTCAAGTTCCAAGATGATCCTTTGTAATCTGAGATCCCAAACGTATTGCAGCCCTTCCAGCACACCCCAAAGCTCCACTACTATGGACGATGCATAGTCGATATTCCGCACGTAACCGCCCAGCCAAAATCCATCTGCATCACGAACAATTCCTCCGGCACCAGACAGTCCTGGATTTCCCCTTGAAGCGCCATCAGTATTTAATTTGGCCCACCCAGAAGGAGGACGGTGCTACCCAATACACTTTCAGCATTTTCGCAGCTTTGCAAACCCCCGTTCATTGTCGCCCGTCGCCTTCTAACTCTCTACCACCCTTGATATGGCTTGGCATTCGTCAGACGGTCGCACAAAGCCTTCCTTGAATAAATTCTTGTTCTGTCAATTCCATAGGAACCAACAGGCTATTCCGAATGTCGCAGCCCAATGATCATCACTACTTGACAGATTGCATTCGAGCCATCGTTGCAGCGGCATGACGAAAAAATCATGTTGGTTGCTTTGCGGGACAATTCTCCACCAAACCGCCTGCGCCCTCGAGCAATCTCGGAGTGCGTGTAAGGTCGTCTCTTGTCCACGGGAGCATCCCTCACAGAGGGCTGAGCTAGTCAGGTGGCGACGTGCCCGATGCTCGTTAGTTAGAAGGCGCGCATGGGCAACTAACCGTAGGAAGGTTCGTACCCCGCTGCGGTCCCCTCCAACTCCAAATTGATTTCCACACATGATCTTCCTCAGCCCAACCAGCCTGTGCGAGAAAGCAATACGCTGTCTTGACAGAGAAATTGTCGGTGGGTTCAAATGTCCAATAAAGGGAGTCTTCACCCTGATCCCTTGCTGGAGGTCGGTGCGATGCAATGCAAAGCAGCTTTGTGTGACTGTGGTAGCCCTCCATCAAACTATAGTACCAAGTCCCCGCGTCTGTCACAAATTCACATATCATACGTCCCCGGACAGTCGATTCTACTGCTCGGGCTGCATCATCTATCAAGGGCCCGCATCCTCGAACCCATCTATCCTCCAAGAATCGAACCTTTGTCCCATCACGGATGGCCCAAGCTGCCTCACTTGCCACACGATTCCAGGCTCGAGCTATTCCTTTTCCACTGCCAAGAATCGATCGTCGAAACTCTAAGTTGCAAGGAGGCATCGAGTATATCCATGTAATTGCTTGCGAATACCCTCACCCATAAAGAGCCTTGATTCGTAATTACACTCCATCCCTTCTTAGCAAGTATGGCGTCATTGAACAAAGACAAATCCCGCAAGCCTAGTCCCCCTCGAGCAAGCGATTGCGTTACTATCTACCAGTTCACAAGTACTCATATTTTATTAAGACAACTTATCGCTTAGTTTAGGCATTCCTAAAAGGGAACTTGCTAGGCTTTGCTAGACATATTGCATTCTAAGTGCATCAAATTTATAATTGAATTCAAGTGCACATATAATCGATTTTAGAAATTGAATTCACCCGTTTCTTCGACATTGTTGTGTCGGCCTAGAGGCATCTCAATTTCAGTCGGGGTTACTTCATGGTGACTCGCAAATTGCTATCTTAGGAGTTGGCTCAATTTCATGATTTGTTTGAATAGAGGTAAGCAAAAAGAGAAGGAGAAGATGAGAAACATGGTATGAGGTCTGAATCTTATTATGGGATTATGCGTGCTCATTTATTAGTTATTAAAACTTTTTATCTCATGAGAAAGAGGGTGTAGTGCAGTGACTAACACCCTCACCTAATAATCTAGAGGTTCCAGGTTCGATTTTCATCGGTGGGGCTACCTGTGCTCCTTTATTTAGATTTCCTTTTCCATTTCCTTGTATTCGGCCATGAGTCTCCTATTGCAATCAAAATTTTTATTTCATTTTATTAGGTTCATAAATGTGACCAACAAAATAAAAGGAAAGGATTTACATGGGAACATGCATGGGAAATTTTTTTAATATGATAATGGGATTTTTGTTTTTTTTGGGTAATTTTTTAGGAGGGGTACAACATAAGAACTTCTCAGGATTTTCGTTTTTTTGCATTTGGACATTCCATATATGATCGAAGGTTTTCTTAATGAATAATGTTCTTCCTCCAAATTTTATTCTTCCATTTGAACATTTCCATTCAACTCTCAATCTCTCGGAAGGTCTATTGTTGAATCAATTGTACCATACAATCTAGGGGTGTGCACGGATACCGAGTATATTCGAAACCGGTCGGAACCTACCTGTTAAGGTGGGGGTCCGGTAGCTCGTATTGAAAATAGAGTAGGGTCCATGTATTAAAATAAGGAATCGGTGAAAATCGATTTTAATTCTTGCATATACGGTACCCAAAATCGGAATTGAAATCGGAATCGATACCTCGACCTGGATAATAATTTCTCTCATTATATATATAGTTATATTTAGATATTCTTATATTTTATTTAGATTTCCTTTTCCATTTCCTTGTATTGGGCCATGAGCGTCCTATTGTAACCAAAATTTTTATTTCATTGTATTAGGTTCATAAATGTAACCAACAAAATAGAAGGAAAGGATTTACATGGGAACATGCATGGGAAATTTTGTTAATATGATAATGGGATTTTTGTTTTTTTGGGTAATTTTTTAAGGAGGGGTACAACGTAAGGACTTCTCAGGATTTTCGTTTTTTTGCATTTGGACATTCCATATATGATCGAAGGTTTTCTTAATGAATAATGTTCTTCCTCCAAATTTTATTCTTCCATTTGAACATTTCCATTCAACTCTCATTCTCTCGGAAGGTCTATTGTTGAATCAATTGTACCATACAATCTAAGGGTGTGCACGGATACTGAGTATATTCGAAACCGGTCGGAACCTACCTGTTAAGGTGAGGTTCGGTAGCTCGTATTGAAAATAAAGTAGGGTCCGGGTATTAAAATAAGGAATTGGTAAAAATCGATTCTAGTTCTTGCATATAGGGTATCCAAAATCGGAATTGGAATCGGAATCGGAACCGATATCCGGACCTGGAGAATAATTTCTCTCATTATATATATATATATATATATAGTTATATTTAGATATTCTTATATTTAAAAAATATAATCACTAATTTTAAAAAAATATATAAATTTATGTCGACATTCTATTTTGTGTGATCACTGATTATGGATGAGATATTTTCAGTTTTATTTAGCAAGACAAAAAAATTTACAGATTTCAACATGGTACCAATAACCTATGGTATAATATAGGTTTCGGTTCCAAGACTCAACATGGTAAGGTCCAATTTCAAATCTTAGAACCTGTCCCTTATAGGATAGGGTCCGGATATCGTGAAAGTGAAGGGGTACTCGGACCCCCACACTCCTAATACAATCAAAATAAATTACCCCAATTTGTAGTAAGTTACTTGAATTTCTAGTAAATGAAGTAAATTACTACCAAAAGAAATAAATTTACTCAGATTCCAAAGTAAATTACACATCTTGAAATAAATTATAAATGAATGTGAAATAAAATACACGGATTTCGGAAACTTTACTTAACTTTTTAGTAAAATACTTAACTTTTACTCATATATTTAGTAATTTAAGTAATTGTATGGTGCAACCAATTTTATCGATTACATCATAAAATTTCCCCATTCTCTAATGTATTAATTGAACTATACCCACGCTAAGCATGAAGTTACACAAACATTTATGATATTCATTTTTTTTTAAAGTATCTAGTAAAGCCCAAACCCGTCGTTAATTAATTACCAATTAGTGAAATTGAAAAAAAGAAAAATAGAAGGGGAATGATGTGAATTGGCGAGAGAGGAGGCGGAGAGAGAGAGAACGAGAGGAGTTGTGAACTGTGAATTAACAAAATATTTAAAAATTATCAATTTATCTTTAACTTCCTTATAATCTTATCATTGTTAAGGTTTTTCACCGAAAAATGATTGTTGATAAACTTTATGTTTTTTTAACAATTGTTATTTTTGACAGAATGAAAGTTAACCAGCTACTTACTTTTTTTCAATTTGTAATATAGATATAGAGGTAAATATAAATAATCAAGTGGATTGGTTGATTTGTTAATTCTAAAGACAGCAAAAGGTAGCCCTTGGGTTGGGAAGATAAGAGCTTACACCTGAATATTAACAAAATAGGCCCAACTTCTCGGTCTCAGCAATTCGGCCCAATGGGCTTCATCCGTAAACAGCTTCATTTTCGTGTCTGAGCCCAACGGGCATGAGATTGCACCAACTCGCTCGACTTTCTCTGTCCTCTTTCCATTTTTTAGTTCTGGTCAAGCAGTTCTGAAAGACTTTTGATTTATTCTCAGCATGATTTTTTTTTTTTTTTAATTCTCCGCATGATGACATTGACCACGACTTTATGCACTAACCATGGAAGGACTTTATGCAAGAACCAGAAAGCCCATCATCAGTGGTTCAATAATCCTGGTGACTGGTGAGAAGCCATAGGATATCTTTCTGCTGCCTTTCGTGATTCCCTGCTTCATCTACAAGAGAATACAATGGCCGATCGTCGCGCTCCTAGCAGCTCCTCATCCTCTTCCTCCATCCCAGTTCCGGCAGGATACGAATACGAAGTTTTCTTGAGCTTCAGGGGACCGGATACACGCACGACATTCACCGATCACTTGTACCATGCTCTCAACACTGCAGGCGTCCGTGTCTTCAGGGACGATGAAGAGCTCCGCAAAGGTGAGGAGATTGGCCCCGAGCTTCTCAAAGCTATCACACAGTCGAAAATCTCCATTCCCATCTTCTCCAGAGGTTATGCTCGGAGCAAGTGGTGCCTCAAGGAGGCTGCACAGATGATCAAATGCATGGAAGCAACAAAGCAAACGGTACTGCCAGTTTTCCATGATGTCACGCCGAATGAAGTTCGGCACCAGACGGGAGATGTAATGATTACGCTCTGGCCTTCACTGACCATATGAAGAATCATTCCTCGGATACCGTGGAAGAGTGGAGGACTGCTCTTTCGGTGCTCGGGAATTTGAAGGGATGGGATCTAACAGTTCCCAACAGGTAATCCTTTATATCGGGACTTCTCTAGCATACCTCTTTCTATGGGCTAGTTTTATCAAAACTTGACAACATTTTGCCGTTAATTCTTTACTCGAGGAGAGTCTCTGACAAGAAAATGGCTCCGTGTTTTCCAGATATCAAGGGCAGTCAGTACAAGAGAGAGTTTCAGAAGTCTGGAAACAATTGAATAAACCCCGTCTTGGTGTGTCTGACCATTTGGTTGGAGTCGATGATCACGTGGACGAAGTTATGGACTTGCTAAACATGGGAACAGAAGATGTAAGAATTGTCGGGATTTGTGGAATGGGTGGTGTTGGGAAGACCACAATTGCGAAGTTGGTCTATAACCAACTCATGGATCAATTTGAACATTGTAGCTTCCTTGGTAATATCAGAGAGAAATCATTGCCACCCAATGGCATGGAGTCCTTGCAAAGACAGCTTGTCCTAGACATACTAAGGCATAAGCATGAAGAAATTGCCAATGTCGATAGAGGAAAAGGCGTGCTCAAAGACAGGCTTCGCTACAGAAAGGTGCTCATTGTTTATGACGATGTCGATCGGAGCGAACAACTCAGCAACCTCTTACCAGATCTTCATTTCTGTGCTCCGGGAAGTTGGATCCTTGTTACAACCAGAAACATAAGTGTTCTGGACGAATCTCGAGGAGATCAAATCTATAGAGTCACAGAACTGAATCAGGAGGATGCTTTCCTACTATTTTGCAAGCATGCATTCAGGCAGAATTTTCCAATTGCTGAGTTTGCTGATCTGTCTTGGCAAATTGCAAAGGCAACTGGAGGACTTCCTCTAGCTATTGAGGTCTTAGGTTCTTATCTATCTTCCAAATTACAGGAAGATATTTGGCGAGAGGCATTAGACCGGTTGAGAAAAGAACAAAGCGTCCAAGATAGATTGAGGATCAGCTTTGATGCATTAAATCACGACGAACGGGAAATATTTCTGGACATTGCATGTCTTTACGCTGGTATGGATAACAGGGTTCTCATTCACATGTTTAAAGCTTGTGGATTTTCACCAGAAAGTGCACTTCAGGACTTATGTCTGAGGTCACTGATTAAAATTGGAGATGATAAGGAGGTGTGGATGCATGATCAAGTTAAGGATCTTGGTAGGGAAATCGTCCGTCAAGAAAACTATGGTGAACCAGAAGAGCGGAGCAGGCTATGGCGCTATGAAGATGCAATCGAAGTACTGGAATGCGGAGAGGTAAAGCTTAACTAAGCATATCTTGCTCACCAATAAGTATTATATTCAGCAAGAAGGACTGCGCTTCTTAGTTTTTTTCCCCCTTATTTTTTTTGGGAACCATGTTGAAACCTTACATTGCTCAACTCAAAAAATATGTAAAAAAGATGTTTACCAAATACACCACAGAACCAGAGCTCAACAACTGAGCAAACAACAAAATAACAACTATAAAAACTCAAAATTGTAACATAGAAGCTTCAATTCCTAGATTTCCAGCCAAGGATGACCTCAAAAGCTTAAACTGAGGCTTTGGTAGTCTCATGATCTTCATCTTGACAGCAAAAACAACTTGATTAACCATCTCTGCTACTGTCTTGGATTTATTTTGAAAGATCCGGTTATTCCTCTCTAGCCACAGATAATAGACATAGTAACTCCAACGCAACTTTTTAATAATAACATCAAGAGTCCTACCCTTTTGAGAGATGATCCATGTTGATTCCGAGGCCCAGTCAACTACATTCCTATGAATACCAGCTCTGCCAAGCACACTCCTCGATATTCCTTTAGTGACATCTCAGGAAAAGAAAAGGTGCTCTCGCGTCTCCAGCTGTCACTTACAAAATTCGCAATGACTTGCTTGGACTGAAGTATTCCATTTGAGTAACCAATCCCTTGTGACAAGTTTGTTCATCCAAGCTAGCCCACAAATAAAAGACACCCGAGGTACATGACCTGTGAACCATACCACTCAACACTACAGCTTCTCTCACGAGTGTGCTCCCAGGCACTTTTAGAGGTGAAGCTTCCCTTTTATCCGGTCTCCATATGACTGCATCCCTGTGAGAGGTGGATATTCTTGCTGCCATGTCCATAATATAAGCTCTTTGAGAGTTCGAAGTCCTAGGCCAATGCCATTGCCCCCTTCTATACACTGCAACTACCTTAGAATCCCGAGGAATTGAGGGGAAACAAGCAAAGATCATTCGTACAATATCTAATCGGAGGGCCAACGGGAAGCCATGCATCATGCCAAAAGAATACATTACTACCTGCCCCAAGCTTGTAACTGATCAAAGGCCTCATGTGATCCCTGAGCTGAAGTATCTTCCTCCAACTCCAAGAGCAGTCACTAGGGACCTTAACTGTCCAAAAATATTGACCTCTCAAAAGGTAACAGTGCACCCAGGCCACCCATAAGTATCCTGCACAAGTAAGAATAAGCCATATATTCCTCATTATACCCACCTTATTCCATTGTGAGAGGGGGACTCTTTCCCCCCGAACTTCCTTCTATTTTTCCTCGACTTCCTATTCCCTGAACCATTTGAACAGCTCTTTGAACCCCTAAAGCTGAAGCTCTCACATGCCTTGGTTCATGGAAAACTTCCACTTTGTCATCTTTGTCAGCTATGCGGACATTTTTTTTTTTTTACTTCAATTATCATGATTATTTCTCTTTGTTTCATTGCAATTGCTTATTGAGCAGGGAACATCAAAGGTGAAAGCCATCTGCGTACATCACGGGTTGAAGGAGGCAGAGACACGTTTCAGGGGTGAGGCATTTGAGAAGTTAACGAGGCTTCTTTTCCTTGAACTAGGCAACTCTAATTTCCAGGAACACTTTCAAGGGCGCCTACAGAGATTAAAATGGCTAAGTTGGCACGGGCATACGCTGTTGAATATACCCTCTGATTTACATTTAAAGAACTTGGTTGTCCTTGACCTGTCGAAAAGCGCCATTAGAAGGGACTGGATTGGATGGAGCTCAGTTCAGGTCTCACAAATTGTATTGACCATTTCTTTTCTTACTTCACGTACTGGACTGCAAGTTTTTATTGCTTCATCCATTCATGGTCTCTTTTGCATCAGGTTCTCAAGAAGCTGGAAGTTGTTAATCTCACGGGTTGCCAAGAATTAACAGGAACTCCTCATTTTTTCTCATTTCCACCTATCAGAAAATTAATACTTGACGGTTGCCATGCATTAGTTGCGGTTCACCAATCAATTGGGCATCTTACCAGTCTTGAGTCCCTGAGTCTGAAGAACTGCTGCAGCCTCGAGCAGCTGCCTGAAGAGTTGGGTTCTCTGTCATCATTGGCTGAGCTTGTCGTTGATGGAACACTAGTACAAGAAATACCTATGTCAGCAGGTATGGCATCTCTTAAAATTCTCAGTGCCAAATGGTGCAGGTCACTTACTTTGATCCCTGCTTCGATAGAATGCTTGAAGGAATTGCAGCACTTGTTTTTGAATCATTGTGGGTCACTAAGAGAAATCCCATCGTCCATTGGAGAGTTGCAGTCGCTAGAAGAGCTGAACTTATCACACACAAGTGTTCGGCACTTGCCTGATTCTGTTGGATACTTGAGCAAGTTGCGAGTGCTCGATATAAGTCACAGTTCAGTGAGGAGTTTCCCTCATTCTCTCTGGAAGTTACAAAAGCTAGAAGTACTAAATGCCTCCCACTGCCGAAGGTTGGCTGGAGCAGTTCCGTTCGAACTCAAATGCCCAACCTTTCTAAGAGTCTTGGGGTTAGGCTATACGAATGTAGATGAACTCCCGTTGAGTATCCATGGGCTCTCTCATCTCCAAACTCTTGATTTCAAGAGGTGCACCAAACTGCGGACTCTCCCTGAGCTTCCTTTCAGCCTGGTCAATCTCAAAGTCACATGTCCAACTCCAGTGACTGTACTCGCGAATTTAGCAGGTTTGGTTAACCTAAATCAGTTGGAGATTGTTCAATGTTATAATGTCACCCAAATTCCACAAGAGATTGGTGCCCTTTCTCAGCTTAAAGGACTTTCAATTGGAGATTATCCAGGACTTAAATTACTCCCTCAACTTCCATCAAGTCTCCGTGGTTTGCAGCTCTCACACCTTTCTTCGCTTGTAAGATTACCGAATTTATCAAAGTTGAAAAAGCTGTCCACATTCTTACTATGGGATTGCCGCAGGATTGTAAAAATTCCAGGGTTGAAAAAAATGATATCACTGAAAAAGTTAACGGTCAAGAGTCCTTTAGCTAATTTGGATGGCCTTGGGAGTCTATCGGCTTTATCTTACTTGTGGGTGGAAGGCTGGGAGTGCAAAAGATTGCCAAATTTGTCGGAATTGAAGTGGATTCGAGACATAACAGTGAGAAGCTGTGATAATCTGGTAGAAATTCAGGCCCTGAGTAGCTTGCACACATTGAGAACTTTATCGATCAGGGACTGCAAATTGTTAAAAGAACTTCTGCTGGCTCGCTGCGGACGACTTGGCCAGGGACATATCTTCGAGATACTTGAACTTACGGGATTGACATCATTGGAGACGCTTGAGGTTCATGGTTGCGACACGATAGAGATGTTACGAGAACTATCATCGCTGCAAAAGTTAAAAAAACTTGTGCTGGCTCGCTGCGAACGACTTCAGATATCTGAACTTACGGGATTGACATCATTGGAGACGCTTAAGGTTCATTGTTGCGACGCGATAGAGATGTTACCAGAACTATCATCGTTGCAAAAGTTAAAAGAACTTGCGCTGGCTGGCTGCGGACGACTTGGCCAGATACCTGAACTTACGGGATTAACATCGTTGGAGACGCTTAAGGTTCGTGGTTGCGGTGCGATAGAGATGTTACCAGAACTATCATCGTGTCAAAAGTTAAAAGAACTTGTGCTGGTTTACTGCAGAGGACTTGGCCGGATACCTGAACTTACGAGATTGACATCATTGGAGACGCTTAGGGTTCAGAGTTGCAATGCGATAGAGATGTTACCAAAACTATCATCGTTGCAAAAGTTAAAAAACCTTGAGCTGGCTTGCTGCGGACAACTTGGCCAGATACTTGAACTTACGGGATTGACATCATTGGAGACGCTTGTGGTTCAGGATTGCTACGCGATAGAGATGTTACCAGAACTATCATCCTTGCAAAAGTTAAAAAAACTTGCGCTGGCCGGCTGCGAACGACTTGGCCAGATACCTGAACTGACGGGATTGACGTCATTGGAGATGCTTGAGGTTCATGGTTGCAACGCGATAGAGATGTTACCAGAACTATCATCGTTGCAAAAGTTAAAAAAACTTGCTCTGGCTAGCTGCGGACGACTTGGCCAGATACCTGAACTCACTGGATTGAGATCATTGGAGATACTAGAGATTCGTAAGTGTGTAGGGATAGAGATGTTGCCGGATCTATCCTCATTGCGTAAGTTAGAACAACTAAGTCTGGCTAACAACGAACGACTTGGACGAATACCTGAGCTCACAGGATTGGCATCATTGAAGATACTTGACATTTCCGGATGTGGGGCCATAGAGATGTTACCAGATATATCATCGTTGTGTAAGTTAGACAAACTGAATCTGGCTTGCTGCAAGCGACTTCGACAAATCCCTGAACTCACAGGATTGGCATTGTTGAAGTTATTAATCATTCATGGGTGTGAGGCGATAGAGATTTTACCAGAAGTATCATCTAGATGTGAGGTCATTGGGGGGGCCGACCGGGGCAGACTACAGACCTATTAGTATTGGAACCAAGGGATATACTAGGCGTGCAATGGACAATTTTGGTTCACAGGCTTCTGTGAAACCAAACTGTGGATGGCCAATAGAAGAGTGTTGGTCCCTCCAAAAAGCTTGTGCCCAAAAGTAGGGGAAGTGGCACGGCATGTCAATTTGGGAACAATGACATGGCGTGAGAGGGTCAGAGGACAATCGGCATATTACTTTCAGAGGGAGGGAAAAGTACATATCCAATGGAAGTACTCCATGTCCTGTGGTGCGGAGCAATGAAAGAGCTGGCATTTTTGCCAAATCTGCAGAAGTTAAGAGAATCAAGACAGCATGGTTGCCAAAGTCCTGTAGAGATTTCAGGACCCGTGAAGCTGGCTGCGAAGAAAGTAATCAATGGCTCCCCAGTGTGAAGCAATAGAGGAGCTATCAGATCTTTCTACACTAACAGAAGCTAAGAAACTGCAACTCTCAATTGCCAACGTCTTGCTTGAGTTCAAAGACTAGGGGAGTTGGTTTCTTGGACGTATTCTATCTTTCCTGGTCTGAAGCAATAATGGGGCCACCAAAATCTGTGATGCTGCAGAGATTTAAGAGAACTGAGATTGTGTAACTGTCAACTTCTTTTAGACTCCTGCAATTGGCAACATCGGAATCACTCGGCGTTGCTTGGTGTGCTGCAATGAAAATACATGCCTGACAGTGGGTAGGCATTACTCTCCACCATTGTCAGCTCTTCTTATCACACAGCTGAAAATTCACCCTTCTTGCTATGAGTACACGAGTTCAAATTGTTCTTGCCCACCCTAAATTTGTTAGTTTTTCCCGTATAAATAAATAAGGCTCCTTTCATGAGTGAGTTATTTAGGCAGGAGCAATATGATTGATTTTATTTAGACAAAGATTGTGTTAACTTCACGTTGCAGGGCTATATATAGATACTCAATTTTCAGCAACAATCTCTATAAGTAAAACGAAAAAGTCACACGTGATTATGAGGGGATGTTTTTTCTACATTATGTGGAAATTCAAATTCTATTGCATCTGCTCAGATGTCTAGCCAGATCATTTTCTACAAGAAGCGTTGAGATAATTATTTCTGATTAAGTAGATAAGATTAGCGAGATCAATCAAAGATAAATATTGTATGTAATTCCTTGGGTTATGGGCTGGCCTCAGAAGGGGCGAGGCATCCTGTGTCTATTGATGAGGGCACTTCTCTTTATCATCCATTTTCAGATCTCACGATGAGTTGTGTATGATCGCCATTATCACAGGTTAGTATTACCTTAACGAAAACGACAGTCTGATCTGGAAAGAAGTTTTTGATATTTTTCACTGTTTAGTAAATAACCATGTCTCTTACAGAAACTATGTTGTCCCCTGCCAAATGGATGCCAGTATATTGTGAGGTCTCAACTCTCGACTTTATAACATAGCAAGGCCTAAGCAGAAACAGAATGGCGTCTGAGTGAAGCAGGAGCTGAAACGAGGCATCCCGTGTCTATTGATGAGTTCAGTTCTCTCTTTCATCCATTTTCACATCTCACGATAAGTTGTACATTATCACCATTCTCACAGGTTAGTCTTAGCATAAAGAAAAAAGCAACCTGATCTGGAAAGAAGTTTTTGATAGCTTCATTGTTTAGTATCTGACTATGTTACAGTCACCACAGGAAATGTGTTGTTCACTGCCTAATGGAAGTTTGATGAAGGAACAAATTTAGAAAATTTAGGTTACACGTAAGAGAACGCAAATACCGTTTTTCATTATTGCAGCATAGTTCAGGTCCTCAGCAGTCCTGAATACATGTATCATTTTCGTGAATGGTTCTCACCACCACTCTGAAAATCAAATCTGAGTGAAAGCTGTTTTAGGTATCAGCTGCTAGCCTACTTCTACCAAAAGCACTGCTTGATGTAAATTCACGTCCGTTGCTTGTTAGCAAGCCTTAGGTCTAGCTAGCTCTTTTGGTCGACTGGCTTCTTATTTGCATAGTTGTTCTAAATCGATGCAGGGAATTTGCAGATAGCCAGCAGATGTTGATGCTGGCCAAAACAGGCCAGTCAGAGTTATAATTGCTCGTGCTAAAACTGGCAATCTGCCGGAGAGGAAGCAGGGATCGCTTTGGTGCTGCTCTGATAACAGTCAGAGTCGTGAAGCGTATTCTATGTAAGCAATTGTGAAATAGCAGGACAGTGGAATCAACATATTCTTTATCCTAGCAAATGTAAAAGCCAAATGAACCAGAATTCACAAAGGCAACTGGAAATAAACAGGACAACTTGTACCTGTATCTGGTTTGTTCCAGACACCTCTCGTCAACAACAGGTCCTAAAATCATCCATACGCTTATACTACACTATAGAAGATCCGTATTTTCTGTTCAAGATCAATCTTACTTGTCTGCTATCTATCCTGCTTGCATTCTTAAGGCTTCCTCCGTAACTCCTTATCTGAGACCTTTGTCTTTCGAATCCACCTTGATGACACTAGTCCAGCACGGGGCCATGGCATCTCAGTGAAGACCATTCTCCATGTCTTCAACTATAGAAAGCACAGCTTTCTCTCAAAATCCGAGTTACTGCCCTCTTGAAGCAAATCTCTCACCATCAAGAAATATAACTTCGTCGGCTGCAGATTATGTATGACTTTTCACCAATTTGAAATTCTGCTCCATGGTGAATTCTCCAAATTATGTTCGTCGGTTTTAATAGAGACTGCATTCTACTGTTCATTAATTTGACATTCAAGTGTTGTATTCACATACAACAGCTTTCATATCTATATTTTTGCCTTACAGATTACGGAGTGGAAGTGGCAAAGCACATTGTGGAAATTGACCTATCGGTTGCTCTCCGAGGCGTTCAAATGATATTGCCTAAGAGTCCCAAGCTGAGGACATGTCTATTCCCCGGAAGAAAGGAATTACAAGAATGTGATCTACAGAAGGTCCTGCACCCGGGCAAACTGTTTTTCGTGAAAAGCTTTTTTTTTTTTTCTCCTCTCAAATTTTGCCTGATCTGACGAGAATTCTCTTCTGTGGAAGGTTGGAGAGCGGATAGCATCGCAGTCACAGGCTCACAGCAAAGGAAGGAGTGCAAGTAGTGCTGATTGCTTCCTCCTTGTGCTCGTGCTAATGACTTGTTTGTTCAGCAGATAGATACCACAGCCACGGCGGTTTCTTGTGGACATGGACATACCAGAGGAATATGCTCATCGTACTGGGGATAGGTCTTTAAATCTCCTGGAGGGCAACAGATTTACCTTGCAGCCAAAGAAACCCGACAAATTATGTTTTATTATTGCATTAAGCCACTGGACCTACAATGCCAAGACCTCAACCCGTTCAACCTGAAGAGCTAGCAGTAAATGGCACGGCGAGGAATAATGACCGTCTTATTTTTCTCTTTTGCTGAGAGGAAATGGAGAGCATATTGGCTCGGCTATTGACGGTCGGGTTGTAAGTGACATATCTGATTATACTCCCATGATGATTCGATCCATATAATACCTGCCCGTGGTTGTTTCCCTCTGTTCTAGAGGGTTTTTCCACGTAAATCCATGTGTTCACTTTTACTTCCGCTATTTATTTCTTGTTCAATCAGCGTCTTGTCGCAGCATATTAAAATTAGCCCGTCAAATCTAAAGATACAATAATGACAAAACGCACCAACATTATTAGGAGATCAAAAAAATCTGTTTCTGCCAATAGTTTCTTGATGGGGGACCTTTCTTCTCCGATTATTCAACAATCTCATCCTTCAAGATAACACCTTTAATTCCTTGATCAATATTTTCATGAATTTCAAAGTTCCATTCAATCTTTTTTTTTTTTTTTTATGCAGAGACCACGCGTGCCGTATCAACGGCGGTGTGTATGAATTTTGGAAAAACTTTAAGGCACTAGCGGAATTACGATGAAATTGATGAAGTAAATTAATCAATTTGCTTATAGAGAGATAAAGGTGGGCCGGGGAGAACTGAGTTTGCACGTGAACAAGTTCCATTATAGGCACACACAGCTTCTCAGCTTTCGCAGTTAGGCCCAATGGGCTTTAGCCAATACAGCTGTATTTTCGTGTCTAAGCCCAATGGGCTTCCCAGCCTTGCACGAACCGGCTCGACTTTCTCTCTCCTCCTCTTTCCATTTGCTATTTCTGGTCGAGCAGCTTCGTGTCATCGTCCAGCATAATGAATTGGAATTCTATTCAATTGACATTTTTGCCAAATGAAGTCAACAAGGCCGCCGGTAATTCCCGGATGCGCGGCCCGACGTGCTTCAACCGGCAGATTGACTGGTTCAACCGGGAAAAGTAGAAAGCGACTGACAAGTTCCTAGGATTCTAAACCCGAGCGGCAACCACTTTATGATTGACTCCAAAAGTAAGCAGGTAAAATTTATTGACATTGGAATGCTTTATCTGATATCGCTTTCGTCTATTGGCGTATTTGATTTCACTTGATTGTCTACGGCTCCATTGCGTGTGCTTGGGGTTGTAGAACTCAAAAAGTTTTATAGAAATTTTATGGTCATGCTATTATTAAGTATTTTGATTTGAGTTTCCCTGCTTCATCCACGAGAGGATACAATGGCCTATTATCGCGCTCCCAGTAGCTCCTCATCCTCTGCCTCCATCCCAGTTCCTACAGGATACGACTACGAAGTATTCTTAAGCTTCAGGGGACCGGATACGCGAGCAACATTCACTGATCACCTGTACAATGTTCTCAAAAATGCAGGCATCCGTGTCTTCAGGGACGATGAAGAGCTCCGCAAAGGGGAAGCGATTGGCTCCAAGCTCCTCAAAGCAATGACGCAGTCGAAAATCTCCATTCCTATCTTCTCTAGAGGTTATGCTCGTAGCAAATGGTGCCTTGAGGAGGCCGTGCAGATGGTCAAGTGCATGGAAGCAACAGAGCAGGTGATACTGCCGGTTTTCTACGATGTCACGCCGAATCAAGTGCAGTACCAGACGGGAGATGATTATGGTCTGGCCTTCTCGGACCATACGAAGAATTATTCCTCAGATACCGTGAAAGAGTGGAGAAGCGCTCTTTCGGCTCTCGGGAAGTTGAAGGGATGGGATCTAACAGTTCCCAACTGGTAATCCTTCTTATCTGGACTTTCCTTCCCATGCTTCTTTTCTTTCTGCGGACTACTTTTTATATCAACTTGGTCTTAAATTTTTGGGGCGGCTAAACATTTTGGTCCCAGATGTTTAAAAGCCGATAAGTCAATCCTCGTACTTCAATTCCGTTACTCAAATCAGTCCAAACGATAAAACTCGGAGATTCTAAAGAGACTTAAAATATCCTTATAATTCAATAAATCCATAAAATATACAAATAATACAATAAGACACGATTTTTTACAGGACATCAATGATAAAACAGAAGAAATCAGCTGCGCACTGAGATCTTCAATACTAGCCCCCGAAGAGAACTTAACTTGAAAAATATGAAATTTGGAATGGATTGAGCTCGACTGTCCAGTGACTAATATACGCCTAAACTAGCTGAGTCCACACATGTTTTTAATCTCTCAAAGAAACAATAAACATATATACATTTGGATCTTAGATCCTGCCTAACCCCTTCTCAACTTCCTAATAACAATAACGGCTCCACACCTGGCGACCTCTTTTGACCCAGTGTAGTCCTTTCCCCTTACAGATCAATACTGACTAAGGGCGTCATATGGTTCATTATTCTCCCGAAAACTCGGTCAATACATTCACATATCATAATCATAATATCCAAAATCAACTCATATCATATCAAAACTGCATTGCTTGACTCGAAAATTGACATGGCCATGACAATTGATTTTATAAAATATCAGATATAAGCATTACAAAAATACTAGATTAGGATAGAATACTCATCTTGCAAGAATTGCCTGAATATCCCGTGCTTAAACAAATCAAACAGACTCGACCGAAGCTTTCTTAAACATCCTCTCAAACTCTCTCTCTCTCTCTCTCTCTCTCTCTGTTTTCTATGGAAGAATAAAGAAGAAGACCAGATAATGAAATGGATTAAATGAGACGCTCCGGTGTAAGAGGAAAACGCATTAATAGGAATAGATTTTCTTACCCAAATCAGATAAATTGAAATGGATTAATTGTTCGGTAATTAATGAGAGAGATAATTGGAGGAACTTAGGATATTTATTTTATTCTAATCTCCTTTGACCGAAGCAATAGTAAGCAGAATCCATTTAAAAGAGACTAATTGCAATTGGCAGTTACAAGGAGAATTATATTAGGAGAAAAACAAATCTCAATTGAGATTTTTATGGAAATTAATGACTTGATAATTATGCAACAAGTTTATTCCAATTTCAGTAAATCCCAAATATATGCACGGGAAGTTTTCCAAACATTTATGACCATTTATGATACTTAAAACAAAATGAGAAACAATAAATCAATTAGGAATAAATTTTGACAGTAAATGTCCTCTTAATAACCCAAAATATTAAATGGCAATAAATACTTTTAAAATCTGAAAACATATTCTTATTTCATTTACCGTCCAAAATAGAAATTCGGGGCATTACATGACTGCTTAGATGGACTATCACCATTACTGAAAAAGTTGAAAAAAAAAAATTGAAAACGAGCGTCCGTTTGTTTTCAAATTAGGGAAAAAGTTAAAATTCATTTTTTTGGAACAGAAAGAGATGGAAGACCATATTGAAGGCTAGCAAGCCCTCCCAGCAAGGCTGTCGGAGGCCCTTCGTAGCCTCCGGCAACCTATCCTGGGAGGGCAGTGGTCCGAGTGGAACCCTCGATCTAAACTCCGCTCTCTCCTTCTCGTTCTGTTTTTTTAGAACGAGACGGGGAGAGGGGACCAGATTGAGGGGTCTATTTCAGTATGTCTTCATTCCTTAGAAAAATTGTGCCGGGCCATGTTGCCCGACGAGGTAATTCTCTCGATTACGGAGGGAGCTTTGTCGAGTCCCCTGAAATCAAGATGGGAGCTCGCCGCAGCTGTGGGGAGGAATTCTCAGCTGTTTCCTGCCCGTGGCATCGTTTTTATTTTTTTTTAATGCTTTTCATTAATGGGGTTTGTCGACGTAAGTAGCCACATCAGGCTACCGTCACGAAGTGCTGACGTCTAGACTATATTGAGTAAGGAAAGTACCAGGATTGACTTGTTGGTTTTGAAACATTGAGGATCAAATTGTCGGCCACCCTAAATATTTGGGATCAAATTGACAGTTTTCTCTTTATTTAAACTTGAAAACACTCTGCCATTACTTCTTGAACTCGAGCAATCTCCGACAAGAACATCATCCTTGTTTTCCAGATCTCAAGGGGAGTTAGTACAAGAGATAGTTTCAGAGGTCTGGAAACAATTGAATAAACCCCGTCTTGATGTGGCTGACCATTTAGTTGGACTCGATGATCACGTGGACGAAGTTATGGACTTGTTAGACATGGGAATAGAAGATGTAAGAATTGTCGGGATTTGCGGAATGGGTGGAGTTGGGAAGACAGCAGTTGCAAAGTTTGTTTGTAACCAACTCATGGATCAATTTGAACATTGTAGCTTCCTCAGTGATATCAGAGAAAAATCATTGCAACCGAATGGCACGGAGTCCTTGCAGAGACAGTTAGTCTTTGATATATTAAGGCAAAAACACAAAGAAATTCCCAATGTCGATAGAGGAAAAAGCATGCTCAAAGGCAGGCTTCACAACAAAAAGGTGCTCATTCTTCTAGACGATGTCGATCGGAGCGAACAACTCAGCAACCTGTTATCAGATCTTTATTACTACGCTCCAGGAAGTAGGATCATTGTTACAACCAGAAATTTAAATGTTCTGGACGAATCTCGAGGAGATCGAATCTATAGAGTCACAGAACTGAATCAGGACGATGCTTTCCTACTATTTTGCAAGCATGCATTCAGGCAGAATTTTCCAATTTCTGAGTTTGCTGATCTGTCTTGGCAAATTGCAAAGGCAACTGGAGGACTTCCTCTAGCTATTGAGGTCATAGGTTCTTATCTATCTGCCAAATTACAGGAAGATGTTTGGCGAGAGGCATTAGACCGGTTGAGAAAAGAACCAAGCGTCCAAGATAGATTGAGGATCAGCTTTGACGCATTAAATCACGATGAACGGGAAATATTTCTTGACATTGCATGTCTTTATGCTGGAACGGATTATAGGGTACTTGTTCTCATGTGGAAAGCGTGTGGATTTTCACCAGCAAGTACACTTCAAGACTTATGTCAGAAGTCCATGGTTAAAATTGGAGATGATAAGGAGGTGTGGATGCATGATCAAATTAAGGATCTCGGCAGGGAAATTGTCCATCAGGAAAACTATGGCGAACCAGGAGAGCGGAGCAGGCTATGGCGCCATGAAGATGCTATCGAAGTACTGGAATATGAAGAGGTAAGATATAACTTCGGCTCACCAATAAATATTATATTCAGCAAGAAGGACTGCGCTTCTTGGTTTCTTTGACTTCAATACTCATATTCGTTTCTCTTTGTTTCATTCCAATTGCTTATTGAGCAGGGAACATCAAAGGTGAAAGCCATCCGCATAGATCATGGGTTGGAGGAGGCAGAGACACGTTTCAGGGGTCAGACGTTTGAGAAGTTAACAAAGCTTCTTTGCCTTGAGCTAGGTGACTGTAATCTCGAGGGGAACTTTCAAAGACGCTTACATCGATTAAAATGGCTAAGTTGGCACGGGCATACCCCGTTAAATATACCCTCTGATTTACATCTAAGGAACTTGGTTGTCCTCAACCTGTCAAAAAGCGTCGTTACTACTGACTGGAGTGGATGGAGCTCAGTTCAGGTCTCAGAAATTGCGCTTTCCTCTTTTGTTCCTTTTTTTTTTTTTTAGCGTTACTTCATTTACTGGACTGCAAGTTCAACATGTTCGTCCCATTCCTGCTTTCTTTTTCATTAGGTTCTCAAGAAGCTGGAAGTTGTTAATCTCACGGGTTGCCGTCAACTAACAGGAACTCCTCAGTTTTCCTCATTCCCACCTATCAAGAGATTAATACTTGACGATTGCTATGCATTAGCTGTGGTTCACCACTCAGTCGGGTATCTTACAACTCTTGAGTCCCTAAGTCTGAAGAATTGCTGCAGCCTTGAGAGGTTGCCTGAAGAATTGGGTTCTTTGACATCATTGACCGAGCTTGTCGTCGATGGAACACTTATCCAAGAAATACCAGCATCTACAGGTATGGCATGTCTTAAAACTCTCAGTGCCAAATGGTGCAAATCGCTTACTCGAATTCCTGAGTCAATAGAATGCTTGAAGAAACTGCAGCGGTTGTTGCTGAATCATTGTCGGTCATTGAGAGATATTCCATCATCCATTGGAGAGTTGCAGTCACTGGAAGAGCTGAACTTATCACATACAAGTGTTTGGCACTTACCTTATTCCGTTGGAAACTTGATCAATTTGCGAATGCTTGATATAAGTCACAGTCCAGTGAGGACTCTCCCTTGTTTTCTCGGGAAGTTACATAAGCTAGAAGTACTAAATGCCTCTCATTGTCAAAGCTTGGCTGGATCAATTCCATTCGAACTCGATAGCCTGCCTTCTCTAAGAATTTTAAGGCTAGACCACACTGGTGTTACTGAAATCCCATCAAGCATCCATGGGCTCTTTCATCTCCAAACACTTGATTTGAGAAGTTGCGTGCTCCTAAGGACTCTCCCTGAGCTTCCTTTCAGCTTAGTCAATCTCAAAGTCACTTGCCGATCTCCTGGGAGTGCATTCCTGACTTTATCAAGCTTCATTAATTTGAAGCAATTGGAGATTTTAGGATGTATTAGGCTCACCGAAATTCCTGAGAATATTGGTGGCCTTTCTCGGCTTAAAGAACTTTCTATTGGAGACTGTCCAGGTATTCAGTCCCATCCTCTACTCCCATCAAGCCTTCGTTGCTTGCGACTTTCAGGCCTTTCTTCACTTGAAAGTCTACCAAATCTATCAAACTTGGGAAAGTTGTCGAGCTTATCTCTAACGAACTGCCCCAGGATCGTGGAAATTCCAGGACTGAAGGATATAGTATCTCTGAGAACATTGCGGGTAAGCGGTCCATTAGCTAACCTGAATGCCCTCAAGAATCTAACATCTTTATCTTACTTGTCGGTGGATGGGTGTAAGTTCAAAAGACTGCCAGATTTGTCAGAGTTGAAGGGGATTCTACACATAACAGTTAGGCAATGTAGAAATCTGATTGAAATTCAAGGCTTCAGTAGCTTGCGTATGCTGAGAAGTTTATCGATCAGTGATTGTACATCGTTGCCAATGTTAACTGATCTCTCAGGCCTAAAATTGTTGGAGATGTTGAACATTTCAGGGTACAAAGGAATGGAGACATTACCAGATTTGTCTTCACTCAGGAAGTTAAAGTCACTAAAGCTGGGGGGAATGGAACCTACTGCATTTATTCATGCAATAAGGGAATTGGCATCGCTAGAGATAATAGACATTTCTAGCTCCAGAATACAGATGTTGCCGGATCTATCACCATTGCTCGAGTTAAAACAACTAAAGTTGCATGAATGCCAGCAACTTAAACAGATTCCTGAACTCACAGGATTGTCATCAATGGAGATACTAGACATTTATAAGTGCGAGGCAGTAGTGATGTTACCGAATCTATCATCGTTGAGTAAGTTGGAACAATTGAAGCTGCACTGTTGCAAGAAAATTCTACAGATCCCTCGACTTATTGGACTGGCATCGCTGCAGATACTGCATATTCAAGGGTGTGGGAAAATAAAGTTGTTACCAAATTTGTCCTCATTGAGTAAGTTAGAACAACTGAAGGTGCGAGACTGCAAACAACTTAAAAAGATCCCTCCATTGACGGGAATGGCATCGTTGGAATTACTAGACATTTATCGATGTGGGGCAATAGAAGTGCTACCTGATCTATCGTCGTTGCGTAAGTTACAACAACTGAAGTTGCGCTATTGTGAACAACTTCAACATATTCCTGGTCTCACAGGATTGACATCACTAGAGATACTTGAAGTTTCTATGTGCCAGGCGCTAGTGATGCCTGAGTGGACAAATCGTGGACGGGAAGAAAATATTCCGGGACTCTCTGAATTGGCATCATTGAAGGTTCTAATCATATCTTTTTGCCCAGGAATTGTGCAGTTGCCTAATCTGTCATCACTATGCAACTTAATGAGTTAAAAGTAGCAGGTTGCAAAGACCTTTTGGAGATTCAAGGACTTGGTAACTTGTCATCTCTGGAGGTACTCAACATCTCCCGATGCAAAGCAATGAAAGAGGTAGCAGGTCTGTCAAATCTGCAGAAGTTAAGAGAATTAAGACTGCGTGGTTGCCAACATCTTGTAGAGATTCCAGGACTTACAAAGTTGGTATTGTTGGAAGTACTTGATGCTTCCTGGTGTGGAGCAATGAAGGAGCCAGATCTTTCTAAGCTGCAGAATTTAAGAGAATTGAAACTCTCTGGTTGCCGATGCCTTGTAGGAATTCCGGGACTCGGGGAGCTGGTATGTTTGGAGGCACTCGACCTTTCTTTGTGTGAAGCACTGGAGGAGCTGCCAGATCTGTCAAAGTTACAGAGATTAAGAGAACTAAACTTATCTGGTTGTCAGCTACTTGTAGAGATTCCAGGGCTCATAAGATTGGCATCATTGGAATCACTTAGTATTGTTCGGTGTGCAGCAATGACAGAGTTGCCGGATTTATCGAATCTACATTATTTGGAAGAACTTCAAATGCACGACAGTTATTTCCTAGAACTATAGGTGGACGATTAGTTCTAGTGTGTCCGCACAGACATCCAGTCAGATTGTTCTCACGGGGAAGCATTAACAGAGTTATTTAGATCCAAGAAAGGTAATGCTTCATGTAAGGCACTATCTTGCTGTGACAGAACTTTTCTGTTTTTCCTCTGTTGTCGTTCTCATAACTTCTTTTTTAAAACAGATCTTCTTGGAAATGCATTTCCCTCATGGACATATAACACGAAGCATGTGCGGATTGCACAAGGATAAATTGGCAGGAACATATTGAATGTTCAAGAAGGTATTCAATTATACCGCCATTCAAAATTTCATCTTCATCACTGTATTAATTTCCTTTATCTGCAATCAACAGGAAATCTATTATTGGCTCTAGTGATGATCAGCTGAGTCGCCTGCTGAGTCTCCTCTGCTACAAGTGATACGGTAAGACTTGAATTATAAGTATTTTACTCGCAGTTCACAGCTTTCAGATCTTGATCAGCATGACAGCTAAGGGAAGTGGAAGCACCGCTTTTGCATTGTAGGATATAATCTTCCGGTTTTGCTTTCTCCCTGATGCCTTAAAATGGTATTACTGCAGTAGTTGTTGGCATAATGATGGAACTGTGAGCATGTCTATTTCCCGGAGAAAAAAAAATCGAGGATTTAATCTTCCGGTTTTGCATTGTAGGATATAATCTTCTGGTTTTGCTTTCTCTCTGATGCCTTAAAATGGTATTACGTCAGTAGTTGTTGGCATAATGATGAAACTGTGAGCATGTCTATTTCCCGGGGAACTATAAAATTCGAGGATTTAATACCCAGGAGGGTTTTGCACACTGACAAGTTTTTTGAGAGAAATTTTTTTCCCTCAAGTTCCTGGTCTGATTGAAATTCTTCTCCAGAAGGTGGGAGAGAAGATAGAATCAAGTTCGCAGCAAAGCAAGGAGTTAAATTAGCAAGACACCGGTTTTCTCAGGAAATTTCCTCTTATCTGTAAGGAATCTGGATCCTTTCACTCAGAAGCATTATTTGACAGCAGAATTCACTAGCAAATGATCTTGTGAATTTTCTCTTGGGTCATGACATCTTTGTTCGACAGATGCCACAACTTCCATATCGAAGTGTAAATGGCAGTTCTCCTTGTGGACATGACATAAAAGAGGAATCTTCTCACCATACAGCAAGAGATAGGCCTTCAAGTCTCCTGAGCTGCTGCAGATTTGCCTTGGAGCAAAGGCAACCCAATTAATCATGTCTCAAACGTTTTGCACTAGGCCTGCTGACCAATATACCCAAGAACTTGACCCACTGATTACGGCATATATTTTCTATGTCTGAGAGCAAACGAAAAGCGCATTGGCTTGTCTAATCTTGGGGTCATGTCTATGAGTAACATTTTTAGGTTATACTCTCACGGTTTAACTCATATAGTGAATTCTCAGCTGCCCTGCCGGCCGTTGTTTCCCTCTGTTCCTGAGTGTCCATGTAAATTTACGTATACATTTTTACTTTTGCCAGTCATTCCACGTTAGTTCAGCGTCTTGTCACAGCATTTTATAGTTAATCAGCTCATCAATCAAGATCAAAGCACGAACAACGCCCTGACATTATTATCCGGAAGCTCTGGAAGGCCAAAAATTTTGTTCCCTAGTAACATGGGAATATCATCTATGGACAAGGTTACACGATGGTAGAACTTTCTTCTCTGATTTTTCAACAATCTTATCCTTTTAGATAACACAATTAGCTCCTCAATCAACGTTTGATGAATTCAAATTTCCAGTCAATCATATAACCGAAAAAAAAATTCCAGTCAATCATATCGTCTATGGTGGTGGCTATGGAATTTGGAACAGTTTCAAGCCACTAGCCATCTAGCGGAACTAGGATGAATGTAGCATGGAAATTCTACTTGTACGTCCATTAGATTTCAAAATCCATACACTGCAAGAAAATCTCTCGGTTTTTTTTCCCTTTTATATTTCTCTTGCAAAAAGACATTCCTTATCATATAATAATCTTGTTTAGGAACGAGCCTTGGACGAAATTAAATTTAAATCCTGATTCAAAAAAGTTTACTAAAAAGATATTGAAAAAATATCTACTTTCTCACACGAGTTGAAACCACATACAAAAGATTGTTTCAAAGGATTTCATGTGATTTTGAGCCGTTAAAGCCTCACCACATTGTTTTAGAATAGTCTTTTTCTAAATGTCAATTTCACTATCATTATAATCCTTGGAAAATCAATAGCTTATGCCTCCTCAGACCAAAGAAAATTCAACCCCTCAAACCCTATATGAATACCCCATTGAGCATCAACCTTACTTGCATCAAAATCAAATTCCATACTTCATCTTATCCTTTGCATTCGTAGAAGAAAAAGAGAAGACAACAACAATGGGAGTCTCTCACTTCCTTTGTTTTGCCATTGCTTCTTTGCTATGTTTGGCCCTGGTCTGCCCCTCCCACGCCCAGAACTCACCACAGGACTATCTCAATGCCCACAACGCGGCACGGAGGCAGGTCGGGGTCAGGCCGATGGCGTGGGACGACAAGCTCGCCACCTACGCCCGTAACTACGCCAACAAGCACATTGGGGACTGCAAGATGGTCCACTCTGGTGGGCCCTATGGCGAGAATCTGGCCTGGAGCAGCGGCGACATGTCGGGCACGGCTGCAGTGAAAATGTGGGTGGACGAGAAGGCCAACTACAACTACAACTCCAACACCTGCGCTCCGGGCAAGGTCTGCGGGCACTACACCCAGGTGGTTTGGGGCAAGTCTGTCCGGCTGGGCTGTGCCAAGGTCAGGTGCAACAGCGGAGGAACGTTCATCGTCTGCAGTTATGACCCTCGTGGAAACATCGTCGGGCAGAAACCTTACTAAGAATGCTCGGCGCCATTTGTCGTGGCCTTTTGATACTAAATAACGTCGCACGTACATTCATATTACATATACGATGTAACTATATGTATGTGCAATGTAATAAGTTCTATGAAACAATAGAATTGTCTTAAGCAAGAGAAATTCCGCCATACAGCAGAATTTGTCAGATTCCTATAATTTCAAGTAGAAATTAATGCCGGGGAAGGGAACTTGAGTCGGAACTAGCATTGATTTGCCCAAGTTCAAGTCATGGATTAATGAAATCGGAAATGAGAGAACTTAAGGGCATGTTTACTTTAAAAAAAAAATCTTCTTTTGTTTTTGTTTTTCATTTTTCTTCTCCTTTTCTAAATTTATTTCTTTAAAGAAAATTGAGAACCAATATAAGTTAGTTCAAATGGTTTGGTGCTTGTTCTCCTTAAGCAATGTCTCGAGTTCGAGTCTTGTGAATGAAAAAAATCCACGCTATGAGAGCCTTACTACTTACTGGGCCGACTCGGCTCTACTGGATTAATCAGGATCCAATTGGGCTTGCAAACACCAAGGTTAATACTAAAAAAAAAATAGAAGAATCATGTCGAATTTGAAGGTAAATTTGGATGGCCTTGAGCATCTACTATCTTTATCTTACTTGTCAGTGGAAGGTAAGTTCAAAACACTGCCCATGTCGAATTTGAAGGGGATTCTACACATAAACAGTGAAAGATTGTACATCTCTGATTGAGATTCAAGGCTTGAGTAGCTTGCGTACATTGAGAAGTTAATCAATCAATGGTTGCATGTCGTTGGCAATGCTATGTGATCTCTCGGGCCTAAAATTGATGAGAAGGCTTTCCATTGAGGTGGACCCACGAAACATTACCGGGATTGACAAATTGGTATTGTTGGAAATGTTGAACTTTTCATGGTCCAGAGGAATATAGGCATTGCCAGATTTATCTTCACTCCGGGATTTAAAGTCACTAAAGCTGGAAACAAGGGGACCTATTGCAGATATTCATGCAATTAGTAAATTAGCATTGCTAGAGATGCTAGACATTTACAGCCCCTGAATACAGATGTTGCCAGATCTATTGCCATTGCTTGAGTTACAGCAACTAAAGTTGCACAACTGCGATCTCCTTGAACAGATTCCCGAACTCACATGATTGTCATCACTAAAGATACTTGACATTCGTTGCTGTGAGGCAATCGCGATGTTACCAGATCTATCATCATTGATTAAGTTGGAACAGCTGAAGCTGCTTATTGCAAATGACTTCGAGAGATTCGTGCACTCACAGGATTGGCATTGTTGGAGATACTAGACATTTCCAACTGCGGGGCAGTAAGCAAGTTGCCGGCACTATCTTCATTGTGTATTTTAAAACAACTGAAGTTAGCATATTGCCAACAACTTCGGAGATTCCTGCACTCATGGGATTGGCATCTGTAGAGATGATACACATTTATCAATGTGGGGCGGTAGAGGTCTTACCGGATCTATCATCATTGCTTAAGTTACAACAACGGAAGCTGTGGTATTGTGAACAACTTCAAGAGATTCCTGCCCTCTCGGGATTGGAATCACTAAACATACCAGAAATTTCTGGGTGCAAGGCACTAGTGATGCCTACATTGGCGAATTGTGAATGGCCAGAAAATATTCCTGGACTCTCTGGATTGGCATTATTGAAGGTTCTGGTCTTATCGCTTTGCCCAGGTATAGCAGAATTACCTTATCTGTCATCGCTATACAACTTAATGGAATTACACGTAGCAGGTCGCAAAGACCTTTTGGAGATTCGAGGACTTGTAACTTGGCATCTTTTGAGATACTAAACTGTCTCCCAGTGCAAGGACCTGTCTGGTCTGTCGAATCTGCAGAAGTTGAGAGAGTTAAGACTGGATGGTTGCCAGGCCTTATGGACTTGAGTTCATTGGAAGTACTTGATGCTTCCTGGTGGGAAGCAATGAAGGAACCAGATCTTTCTATGCTGCAGAAATTAAGAGAGTTGGTACTCTCTGGTTGCCGACGTCTTGTAGGAATTCCAGGACTCGGGGCCTGCTGTCTTTGGAGGTACTCAACCTTTTCTGGTGTGAAAAACTGAAGGAGCTGCGTGATCTGTCAAAGCTACAGAGATTAAGAGAATTGAACCTATCTGGTTGTCGGCTACTTGTAGAGATTCCAGGACTCACAAGATTGGTATCATTGGAAATCCTTAGTACTGTTCAGTGTCCAGCA
The DNA here is from genome assembly GCF_007655135.1 of Punica granatum. Classification (NCBI taxonomy): domain Eukaryota; kingdom Viridiplantae; phylum Streptophyta; class Magnoliopsida; order Myrtales; family Lythraceae; genus Punica; species Punica granatum. Next base: position 38,631,922 of record NC_045128.1, on the reverse strand, counting down.
ATGAAGGAGTTGCCTCATCTATCCAATCTACATTATTTGAAACAACTGAACTGAAGAGGCTTTAAAGAACTACTGATGGATGATTAGTACTAGCGCCTCTGCTCTGACATCCGGTCAGATTGTTTTCACAATGAAGCAATAAAAGAATCATTTAGATCAAACAAAGGTAACGCTTCATGCAAAGCACTAGCTTGCTGCGATGGACCTTTTTTGGTTTCCCTCGAGTCTTTCTCATTACTTCTTTTATCGAACAGATTCTCTTGGAAATGCGTTTACCTCAAGGACATATGACATGAAGCACATGCAGGTTACAAAATATAAATTGGCCGGATCACATAGGATGTTCGTGAAGGTATTCAGTTGTACTGCCATTCACAATTCGTGTTCATCATTATATATTCATTTCCTCGGCTCGGTCTTAAGGCTTGTATCCACAATCAACAGGATAGGACGAAAAGGATATTCCAAGTAAGGAGTTAAATCCCTGTAGAAGGTGGGAGAGAAGATAGCATCAAATTCGCTGCAAAGCAAGGAGTTAAATCAGCAAGATACCGGTTTTGTTAGGAAATTTCCTCCTATGATCCTATCTGTAAGTGATCTGGATCTTTTCACTCAAAAGCATTATTTGACAGATTTGAACAAACTTGACAGCAGAATTCACTGGCAAATGATCTTGTGAATTTTCTCTTGGGTCATGACATCTCTGTTCAACAGATGCCACAACTTCCACATGGAAATGTAAATGGCGGTTCTCCTCGGGGACATGACATGGAAGAGAAATCTTCTCACCTTACAGCAAGAGATAGACCTTCAAGTCTCCTGAGCTGCTGCAGATTTTCAGTGGAGCAAAGGCAACCCATTAATCATGTCTCAACCGTTTTGCACTAGGCCTGCTGACCCATATACCCAAGAACGTGACCCCCTGATTACGGCGTATTTTTTCTATTGCTGAGAGCAAACGAAAAGCGCATTGGCTTGTCTAATCTTGGGGTCGTGTCTATGAGTAACATTTTTAGGTTATACTCTCACGGTTTAACTCATATAGTGAATTCTCAGCTGCCCTGCCGGCCGTTGTTTCCCTCTGTTCCTGAGTGTCCATGTAAATTTACGTATACATTTTTACTTTTGCCAGTCATTCCTCGTTAGTTCAGCGTCCTGTCACAGCATTTTATAGTTAATCAGCTCATCAATCAAGATCAAAGCACGAACAACGCCCTGACATTATTATCCGGAAGCTCTGGAAGGCCAAAAATTTTGTTCCCTAGTAACATGGGAATATCATCTATGGACAAGGTTACACGATGGTAGAACTTTCTTCTCTGATTTTTCAACAATCTCATCCTTTTAGATAACACAATTAGCTCCTCAATCAACGTTTGATGAATTCAAATTTCCAGTCAATCATATAACCGAAAAAAAATTTCCAGTCAATCATATCGTCTTTCATAGGCCACATACCGAAATCTGTGGTGGCTATGGAATTTGGAACGGTTCAAGCCACTAGCCATCTAGCGGAACTAGGATGAATGTAGCATGGAAATTCTACTTGTACTTCCATTAGATTTCAAAATCCATACACTGCAAGTAAAATCTCTCGGTTTCTTTTTTTTTTTTCCTTTTATATTTCTCTTGCAAAAAGACATTCCTTATCATATAATAATCTTATTTAGGAATGAGCCTTGGATGAAATTAAATTTAAATCCTGATTCAAAAAAGTTTACTAATCTCCCGTTCTCTATGGTTTCTTGAAGAAACCGCCACTACCACTACTTTCTCGCACGAGTTGAAACCGCATACAAAAGATTGTTTCAAAGGATTTCATGTGATTTTGAACCGTTAAAGCCTTATCACGTTATTTTAGAGTAGTCTTTTTCTAAATGTCAATTTCACTATCATTATAATCCTTGGAAAATCAATTGCTTATGCCTCCTCAGACCAAAGAAAATTCAACCCCTCAAACCCTATATGAATACCCCATAAAGCATCAACCTTATTTGCATCAAAATCAAATTCCATACTTCATCTTATCCTTTGCATTCCTAGAAGAAAAGGAGAAAACAACAATGGGCGTCTCTCACTTCCTTTGTTTTGCCATTGCTTCTTTGCTATGTTTGGCCCTGGTCTGCCCCTCCCACGCCCAGGACTCACCACAGGACTATCTCAATGCCCACAACGCGGCACGGAGGCAGGTCGGGGTCGGGCAGATGGCGTGGGACGTCAATCTCGCCACCTACGCCCGTAACTACGCCAACAAGCACATTGGGGACTGCAAGATGGTCCGGAGCCCTACGGCGAGAATCTGGCCTGGAGCAGCGGCGATATGTCGGGCACGGCTGCAGTGAAAATGTGGGTGGATGAGAAGGCCAACTACAACTACGACTCCAACACCTGCGCTCCGGGCAAGGTCTGCGGGCACTACACCCAGGTGGTTTGGGGCAAGTCTGTCCGGCTGGGCTGTGCCAAGGTGAGGTGCAACAGCGGAGGAACGTTCATCGTCTGCAGTTACGACCCTCGCGGAAACATCGTCGGGCAGAAACCTTACTAAGTACTAGACACCGATGCAATATATATAGGTTACCTAAGAATGCCCGGCGCCATTTTTCATGGCCTTTTGATACTAAATAAGGTCGCACGTACATTCAGATTACTTATACGATGTAACGATATGTATGTGCAATGTAATAAGTTCTATGAAACAATAGAATTGTCTTAAGCAAGAGAAATTCCGCCATACAGCAGAATTTGTCAGATTCCTATAATTTCAAGTAGAAAGTAATGCCGGGGAAGGGAACTTGAGTCGGAGCTAACCTTGACTTGCCCAAGTCCAAGTCATGGATTAATGAAATCGGAAATAAGACAACTTAAGGGCATGTTTACTTTTCAAAAAGTCTTTTTTCGTTTTTCTTTTTCATTTTTCTTCTCCTTTTCTAAATTTATTTCTTTATAGAAAATTGATAATTATTATGAGTTAGTTCAAATGGTTCGGCATTTGTTCTCCTTAAGCAATGTCTCGAGTTCAAGTCTTGTGAATGAAGAAAATCCAAGCTATGAGAGCCTTACCCCTTACCGAGCCGACTCGGCTCTACTGAATTAGTCAAGATCCAATTGAACTTGCAAATACCATGATTCAGATTGAAAAAAAAAAAAAAGGAATCATGTTGAATTTGAAGGTAAGTTTGGATGGCCTTGAGCATCTACTATCTTTATCTTCCTTGTTAGGGGAAGGTAAGTTCAAAACACTGCCCTTGTCGAATTTGAAGGGGATTCTACACATAAACAGTGAAAGACTGTTGAATTAGTCGGAATACAATTTAGCTTCTGGATACCAGGGTTCGGACAGAAAATAAAAAAAAATGAGAAATCATGTTTACAAACTCAAAATTTAAAAATTTTAACTTTATATTTCATATCTAACAATCACTAGAGACTTTCCAATTAAAGGGAGAATAATTGTATAATTAAAAAGGACAAAAGTAATTGATAAAGAACCTTCCTATTAAAGAAAAGAAAATTGAAAAATTATTAAAAGTATTTCTCTAAATTACTTTGAATTTGAGAAATTAAAACAATTTCTTTTCCTAAAAAATTGTTCTTCATTTTAAATAGGTGAACACATATTTTTATGCTTTTCTATTTTTTATAAAAAAAAATTCAAAAAATTTTTCTCAGAGTAAACGGAGCCTAAAATTTCCAGTCAATCTAATCATGTTTCAGAAGCCACGTACCAAAATCTTCGGTGGTGGCTATGAAATTTGGAAAAGGCACTTGTGGAATTAGGATACTACTTGTACTTCTATTAGGATTTCAAGCTCATATACTACCAATAAAATCTTTTTATTTTGTTAAAATTTGTTTCCTAAAAGATGTACGTTCAATTATCTTAATAACAATAAGCCTTGGACAAATTAAATTTATATCATGATTAATTAAGGTTGTCTAATCTCCCATTCTCTAAGGTTGCTTGAAGAAGATCCCCAGTATTACTTTCTTTATTCTCTTAGACAAGTTGAAACATGAGATTGTTTTAGAAGTTTTTGTGTGATTTTGAACTGTTAAACTGTGTTTTTAGTAGTCCTTCTAATTGTCAGGTAAAATTACAGTGGAAGTCTTAAAAACATGTAAAAATTTAAATTTTAGTTCTAAATATATTGATTTGGCTCAAATAATCTTAAACATTTATAAAATGAGACACTTATGGTCCAATTCTGCAATTGAAGGCAGCAGGACCTTAACGGTTAGTTACTAAATAGACCATCCGTTTGAAATTTGGGTTTGATTTTAGAATCGTGATTTTGATTTTAACTCTCCCCATAACAAAACAAATTACACTCATCAAAGTCAAAATAATGGGCCCCACCCATAAATATTTACACCACTTCATTTTAATATAACTCCATAATTACAATATTCTCAAATGAATATGGGCCCGTAAGTTTTACCAAATACTCCGTAAAATCACAATCAAAGTCAAGTTAAAATCAAACCTAAATTTCAAATGCCACCTAAGTGTCTCATTTAGCAAACGTTTAAGACTACTTGATCTGAACTAATACATTTAGAAGTGAAGTTTAATTTTTTGGATAGCTGTAGGACTTCGCCCTAATTCGTAATTTTACTTTCATTATAATCCTTTTAAAATCAATAGCTTATGCCTCCTAGACCAAAGAAAAAAATCATCATCTTGAACCCCATAAATATCCCATTAAGCATCAAACTTATTTGCATCAAAATCAGATCCCATACATAAATTTTTCTTCTTTGCATAATATATTCCTAGAAGAAAGAGAGAGGACAACAACAATGGGAGTTTCTCACTTCCTTTGTTTTGCCATTGCTTCTTTGCTATGTTTTGCACTGGTCTCCCCCTCCCATGCCCAAAACTCCCCACAGGACTACCTCGACGCCCACAACGCGGCAAGGAGGCAGGTCGGCGTGGGGCCGATGGTGTGGGATGACAAGCTCGCCACCTACGCCCGTGACTACGCCAACAAGCGCATTGGGGACTGCAAGCTGGTCCATTCCGGTGGGCCCTACGGTGAGAACCTGGCCTGGAGCAGCGGCGACATGTCAGGTACAACCGCCGTGAAATTGTGGGTGGACGAGAAGGCGTACTACAACTACAACTCCAACACCTGCGCTCAGGGCAAGGTCTGCGGGCACTACACCCAGGTGGTGTGGCGCAACTCCGTCCGGCTGGGTTGTGCCAAAGTGAGGTGCAACTCTGGAGGAACGTCCATCATATGCAGTTATGATCCTCGTGGAAACATCGTTGGACAGAAACCTTACTAAGGATTAAACACCGATGTAAAAGTTACCTAAGAATGCCCTAACGCCACCATTTGTCGTGGCTGTTTGATACTAAATAAAGTCACGCACATTCATATTACATACGAAGTAACAATGTGTATGTGGATTGTAATAAGTTATATGAAACAATAGAATTGTCTTAAGCACGTGAAATTCCGCCATGCAGCAGAATTTCTGATATTCCCAAGTTCAAATTTATGCTTTTCACCCAAAAAAAAAAAGTAGAAATTTATGCAGGGGAACTAACATCCACTTGCCCAAGTCCGAGCTTTAGATTAAAATAAAGTGAAATAAGTAAAACTTAAAATTGACTAATCTTGAGTTGACGGTAATATGCATATTGCCAAAGACGATTTAGATAGACACCATATGTTAATCATAAAATATATATATATATATATATATATGTTATTTTTCAACCAAAAAGATACTATATGTAATACCCTTCAGGATCTTTATTTGTCAATTGGACCAGAAAGAAACATTAATTTTGCCAATTTATCATGTTGATGCTTGCCTCGGCCTAGGAATCATAATTTGATTCTTTTCGGTGGAATCGTAATTTGATTTTATTTTCTCCCCTCTGTAGTTGCGATTTCCTTCCATTTCTTGATTCATGTACTAACATGCACCAGTGTGGTCCACGTATACTGTACACGAAGAAAAAGGACAAAATAAAACTCGAATTTCAACAACGTATTCTTCAAAACAACGATTTTATAGTAATCGAACGAGATGATATTCGTGTTTATTTTCACTCAGATGGTCTAATATTTAGCAGAAGATTCAACTGAAAATATGGTCTCCATTAGTTAATGAGTGAACGTAGAGTAGGGTTTGGCGGAGAAGATATATAGACGGTGGCGCTAAACAATTATTAATCGTGAAAGGGCAACCAGCTGACCGACTCTAATTATAGGTTTGAAAATCAATAATTCAGGCTACTAAGTTTGCGTTTGGTTTTCGAGTTGGATAATATGATCAAACTTAACTTGATTTTGTACAATGATTGCAAGCGTGACAATTATATTGATGCGTAATAATATATATATGTGTATATATAGATATAAAAGTATATGGAAAATTTATTATTAAAAAATTAATATGTATATATAGATGTGAAAATAGATGAAGAATTTATTATTAAAAATTTAATTATAAAAATTATTAGAAAAAAAAGTATGAGAGAGAATTTATGATTTAATTAGAGAAAAAGATAAAAATATAATGATTGTGTTATTGAATTAAAGGGAAAATAAAGTTAAATTGATTATAAAAATGATCATAAAAAAAAGTATGCGAGATAACTTATTATTTAATTAAAGAAAAATATAAAAATGTAATGATTATGTTGTTGAATTGAGGGAAAAATAAAATTAAGTTGAGTTGAGTAAGATTTATTAAGATTTAAAAACCAAATGAAGCCTAATCTTTCTCGTGATCTCTGAAGACAAACCATGGATAATTTCCAAACCTCACGGCAAGGCTATCCCACTGCCCACAACGATGGACAAAGACAAGTCAGGATCGATGGTCCAATGGATGTTGGAAGGGACCCTTGCGAGCTATGCCAGTGATTACTCCCCTGAACACATATAATCTGATACCATCCATTGAGGTATCAGCACCCCATTTTGGCTCACCGAGAGTCCACATTCGGGTCCGTACAGGCGGCCCACTACCGAGGACCGTATGGCGAGAACCTCGCTTGCTTGGAGTGGCGCCAATCTCTGTTGAGCCTTTATCTGTCCATGTAGGATGAGTAAGTTATAGTTATTGTCGAAATATACGGAGCTCAATAAGTACCGTCTCGCGTCCTCTGGCAGACTAGTAAATTGCTTTAAACTCATTTCGCCTAAATAGTTTCTCACTCTCTTATGTTTCGAAATATCATGTTATTTAGTTGCCTATCAAGCCAATCCGATATTCCATTTGAAGGGCACTTTGACCTTTCTGGGAGATTCATAGAGAAGACAGTGTATGGGCTAAGCAGAGCTGCAGAAGTACATCCATCGTCAAAGTCAAAATAGTTTGGGAAGTGGATGGAATTTCGTACATTCAAATATATTACTTTATAAAAGAAGAACAGTAAAAGGGAGAGGGGGGGGGGGGGGGGGGGGGGGGGGGGGGGGGTGGTTGGCCGCACTGCCCTCGTCCCACTCACGTCTACGAAATCCTTCCATAATGTAGATTCTCCCGCCAACCAAAGAGGGCAGAAATTTTTCTCATGAAAGTTCAATGATCCTCGGCCTCTTTTTTGAGCCCTTCTTTATGATTTCACCGGAATCATCTTCACCCGACTTTGACCTCTGGGGTTGTGATGGCAAATCCTTTTTCTTCTCACCATCATTTTCCTCATTTTCATTGTCGTTGTCACCATCCTCATCACTACTACTACTGTCCGAGTCTGTTTCACTGTCGTTGCCAAACAGAGGAACAGGGGGCTGATAGCCGGAAACTGAAGCTTCTGCAGCAGCAACTGCCTCGGGGGTGTGAAGATCAGCAATACCCAGCATTAAATCCTGTCAAGAGAGACCAGGATTTCGTATTCATTTATGGAAAACATTTTACAGAGTCCCAAGACATTCTTTGCCTTATATGTCTTCCAACAAAGTGAAACCAGAGACTCAACAAATTTACCAATTCTATCACTTCAGACTCATTCCCGTTAAGCGCTTCTATGTCAAACTCTTCTGGATTATCCTATGTCAAAAACAACAAAATATGCACGTCAGAAAAGAGAAATAGGTTTCGTTAGACAACGCAGTCGATAAATAAGAATTGGGTTTTCATATAAAAATCCAGTATGATTCTGAGGAGATCCGGTCAGACGATCATTCATACCTTCGCTTCAAGTTGCAGTTTTTTATTGGCTTCAGATAAGACTCCCAGAAAATCTTGCACTTTACCGAGAACTGCATCCATAAAAACAAAAAACAAATTGACTTCCAAAGGAACAATTTTTCCTATTTTCATAAATTAATTAATTTCCCTTTAGTTTTGAACTGTTGGTCTTTCAGTAAGTTTATAATTATAAAGACGGGAACTTGGAAAGAGTTTCCACTTCCCATTACGAATTTCAAATACTATGACATACAACATGAAGATGAAACCAAGAAATTAATTGCAATTTTGGATTAAGCAGAGTCTCTATTCTACATTGTGCCACTACCTTGGCTTTTAGGAACTTGACCAATCGCAGGCTTTCTGTCGGGATGAGCCTGTTTTTTTTGAGAGGCTGAACTCTTTTCATCACATATTCGCAAAGACGACTCTGCACAAGCAAAATTGGAGTGTTAGGACCCTCAAGCAGTCATGAGGATACAGATGAGACTATACATTTCTCACTGTGGGCAAGTGACATATAAAAGGTGTACCTATGGATGAGATAGTATCTTTCTCCTCTAGTTGAAGAAGTTCTTTGCTTGTAGGCTGCATCTCGTCGTTCGATAACAGTCGGTGCAGAAGTCACGCAGATGCTTGGAACCTACAGAGGGTTTCTGCCCACAAAACACAATAGCAGTTATTGGACAGAAAAGGAAACACGCAGCCTTAAAGCGCGAGCCTTTGCGAAACTTTATGCCAGTATTATACGCAAAACCATGTCAATTCAGTTTGAAAGAGGTACCGAGGTTCCGACATAGTAAAAGATCCCCCGCAAATGAACAGCAACCAAACCCAGAAATGCGAACACAACACTACACTAAAACTCAAACAACGAACTGCGATATCCTAATTTCAATTTTGCTGCTTATCTCAGGCTGAATTCTAAGACTACATCGACTCTGCTTCTCATGATCTTACACGTTAAGCGTGCATATCAGTATTAACTCCACCGCCACAATCAAAGAGCTAATAGGGAAAAATCACCAGCACAGCAGAAGCAAGCAAATCGATATACAGTAGAAGTTTTTCTTAAATTCTCCACTAAAAATTGAAACTTTTTCTCCTGCCTGCCATCGCCATGGAGAGCAAATAAATTGCAAAATAAACCATTCGTTCGCTAATCAGCACGGCCAGTGAAATCTACAGAGTCAACAATCCCACAGACGAAAGCCCTCACCTCACTAGCTCGGCAGGGCGGCGATGTCGGTGCGAGCGAATACAGAATCTAACAAACCATCGGATGAAAGCTCCCCTGCAGAAGCGGAGAAGAAAGGGAGAGCGGAAACTAGCGGGGGTGAGCTCAGAAGGGACAGGAGGGATCAGCTATCACACCGAAGGAGCTGAACCGCGCACGAAGAAGAGGAGCGGAGCAGAGCAGGGGAGCGGGGGAGACGGACGATTCAGAGGGTTTACGGATACGAATATGGGCCATGGGGGCCTTTAACATGGGTCAGATGGGCCTTCAATGAGGCAGCCCCATAAATAATGCACATGGGTTATAAATCAGTCAATCTTTCCCTTTTCCTTCAAATTATATAATATATATACATTGGGTAGTAAAACTCTATACTGTTACGGTGTTATCAACAAAACAAAATATTAATTGAGTAATAAGCAATTTCAACTATCGTAAAAAGGAAAACACAAATTCAAGTTCTAAAAGGCATAGTTATTGGGACGAAAATAACTTTTAATAATCAATATCCCGCGATTACGAGAGCAATATCTCCCGTAACTTTATTACCCGAAGAAAAAAACTCTATCATTTTAGTCCATCCCATCATATGCATCATTGATGTGGTATATAATATTTAGTGTTGTAGAAGAAAAGGAAGTGCAAGGGAAAGATTTGACATTCTAATTATAATCTGGCGAGAGAACTATGAGAACCATCAACCTTTTTAACTAAAGGAAAACAGAAATTCTTAGAAGTCAAAACCAGCAGACTGTCTCACAACGAGATCTCAGTGCGAGTATCATCCCAATTGAGCAACTAACAAAGTGCAGATGCACATCATAACTTGTCATACCAGATGACATTTCATGTACTCATCTGTAGGACGGCAGTTTTGTTGGTAGGGGTTCAGTCATTTCATTGCATATATAATTCAATCATTAGCATATGTACCGGAGAAGGGTAAACTATCATAGCAAGGTTTATAGGCTCTGTGTCTAGCTTTTTCATCTTGAATTTGGGATTTATTCATCCATTTGTTTACGTATTGAAGTAAATAATCTCTCCTTTTTTTAATGATGGCAGGTTCACTTTGTGAAGGGACGTGTCCCTCAGTCTGTTTCAGATTTACGCTGGTATAATACTTTATCATTGAAGCAAATACTATCACTATTTGTTTTGCCGGAATAAGATATGATAATGTGTACTTTATTGTTTCCAAAAGCTTGGTATGTCCGGATATAACAGGTGGTCAAGAAAATTATGCTATACCAGCTACCAACTTAGTTAACGAACCACCTGTTCCACCATCAGGTGAGTAATTACGATATCATGCTGTTGTTTTTATATGTTCTGAACGCAAACTACATCAATTTTCTGAGATTAACAATAAAATTTCGCCATTCTCGTTAGTGCTAGGCCATGTATTTGAGGAAAGGGTTTCATGTTCTTAACAGTAGCTTATCCAACGCTGTCGTGTTGAAGTTGGCTTATGCAGAGTTCGTTGCTAAAATTTCAGGTTTCAAATATATCGACTCAATTCAAGTGCAAGGGGAAGTGCATGGATCCTAGAATCTGTGCATGTGCTAAATTGAATGGCTCTGACTTCCCCTATGCTAAGCGAGACGGAGGCAGGTGAGAATTGCATTTAAGGAGCATGATAAATTTAGCTAGAATTGATATTAAATCTCAATTTGGCATAAAATTTAGTTATGTTCCAACAGTAAGAACATAAGTTCTTTGAACCTGTTCACTTGCATAACATATTGGATATTTCTAGGTTTTTTGTTCTTTCTACGAAAAGCATGGATTTTTTTTGCTTCTTTGAAAACTTGAAAATTAAGTTTTGGAAAAATTTTCATGATGGAGGGATCTTCCCCCCCTTCTCTCATAGATTAACACAACCGAAGGATGTTGTCTATGAATGCGGTCCAAACTGTGGCTGTGGACCTGATTGTATAAATCGTGTATCTCAAAAAGGACTCAAACATCATCTTGAGGTTGTTATGAGTACCTAAACTGTTTTTGTTAAATAATTTGCTGCTCTTGCTACTTATTGATTCATTGCTAATGACGTGTCTTAGGTTTTTCGAGCTCCACGTTAAGGATGGGCTGTTAGATCATGGGATTTTATACCTTCTGGAGCACCTGTATGTGAGTACATTGGAATCTTGAGGAGGTCAGAAGATTTGGAGAGTGCCTTGGAGAACAGCTATATCTTTGACATTGATTGCATTCAGACCATGAAAGGGGCTCGGAGGGAGGGAGGTATGTACATATACCTATCCTTGTAGTTATTGGCTTCTTTATATCCGGCTTTTCTTCCAAAATAGTACATTGAGAGTGCGGTTAGGTTTTAACTTTCTATTTTCTTATAAAAAGAAAAAGAAAAATCATCTTTTGCATTGAAAGCAAGTCTTTCATTTTTTGATGGGTAAATTCCATTGATATCTCCTATAGTTTCACTGAAAGAGAATAGGGTTCTGACACCCCCATTTTTAGGACATTAACACCGTCCATAAGTTTCCAAAAGTACCCGACACTCCTCTATGCAAGGTTTATACTGTCTTTAAAATTTATTGTAGTGTCTGTGTCCTTGAAGAAGGGGGTTTCGGTATCCCATTATGAAACAGGAGGTGTAATTGTTAATTTTTATTTCATTATAGGAGGTGTCAGTTGAATTTATCTTTTCTGGAACTGATTGCCGTCACCTGCCATTTTTTTACAGTTTTGACATTGTAAAATGCTTTCAAATGTCATATTACACACAAAACAGTTGCCAAGTAATTTTTTTTAGATAATTAATTCAGTTAAGCTGTTGCATTTTAACTTGACCACTTTTACATTTTAGTCTGATCTAGTGCAGTGAAATCCAAGTATTGTCGTCGAGATTTTTCAAGAGATTGCTTTCTGATTCAGTACACGTTTTAGGGTGTTGTCATGAATGTTTCTCTTCATTATCCAGAGTTCCTCATGAAAAGCATATTGATCTGCTATATTTTGCTTTTCGTTCCATTTAAATTTCATTTTGCGGTGTCTCAAGCTGTTTTGGACCACCACTTATTGATTATATTAGTTGCCAGAGGAGGTCCTGTGATTCATCTAGTCAGTCGGTCGATCAAGTGGATTGTTGTGATGATCAGAGAGATGAACCAGAGTTCTGCATCGATGCAGGCTCCTCTGGAAACATTGCCCGGTTTATAAACCATAGCTGTGAGCCTAACCTCTACGTTCAGTGCGTTTTAAGCTCACACCTTGACATGAGGCTTGCTAGAGTGGTGTTATTTTCTTCAGAGAACATTCAACCGATGCAGGTTTTTCTCACTGACTCTCATGTGTCTCTTCAAGTAGTTTCGACAAGTTCTTCTGGTCAAGTAATCCAAACATATGTATTGGTGCATGGGCCTGATGAGTTTCATCTTGATTCGAATGCATGACATTATAAAATGTATTGATGGATATTATTTGTATTTTTTTTATTGGACCTCTTATTTGCATGATAATTGATTAAATATCCTCCGGGTGGCAGTAGTTTGAGTTTGTCCCTCAGCTGATTGCTTTTGCTCTTTTCCAATTGCAGGAGCTCACATACGATTAAGGTTTTGCCCTCGACGTTATCATCGGTCCTGATGGCAAGGTAAAGGAGATGCCATGCTACTGCAGGGCAGCAAGCTGCCGGAAGCGCTTGTTTTAGGTGCTTGAATATTTGCTGCTCCTTTGTCCATCGTCAACTGTAATTTGGCATTTGATTTGAGGCTCTGGGCTCTTGTTTTTGTCAGTCTATTGATCTGTAATCTGTACAGTGCTAGGCATTACTGTGACTGCATGTTACTTGAATAAGCGGATTTCATACAAGAAAATTTGGATATGACCCTTTTGTATCGATAAAGCCGCTTCGAGCTGACTCTATGTAATGAAATGAAATGGAAGAGCTTTCCATGAAGATTGGAGAGGGGTCATTCGCTCTTTGGATACGACCGGAAATTTCTAGCTATTCCGGTGTATGATATGAAGATGATCGCAATCGAGTGCTCGATTGGGTTGCGTTTCACTCCAATGTCCGTATAATTCTATGATTAAACTGGCAAAAGTAAATCAAACCCAAAATTCGCAGTTAGTTTCAACGAAAACAGATGAATAGATGCCTTGGATCATCCCTCGTGGTGTGAACCTCCAGAAGGGATCAAGTGAGCACGGAATTCATCATCGGATAATTTCCGATACATCCGATTGATTTGTGAGTTGATACATCCAGCATGTAGGATATCGTGCATCAAGTATCTACATGAACGGTTTCAAAGCACGAGCTCCAGGCTCGGCTGCCTTAGCTCTGTCTGTCTCCTCTGCTCCAATTGTCTTCTCTCTCTCTCTCTCTTTTTTTTTTAACTTTTTTTCCTTTTTGCCTTTCTGTTTTTTCTTTGTTTAGGGGGAAGGTCCTAACGGAGTTTGTTCTCCAATACGTAGCCCAACATAAAATTTTCATTAGGTTCTAAAATCTTAAAATTCCAAGTTAGATATATTATCTAGGTACTTTAAAGTACAATCGGAAAAGACAGTAATATGTCTATGCAACTTTTATCAAGGAAATTATATAATCAAATGTTATAATCAGTTAATTATTTACAAAAAAATTGTAATTTAATTAAAATCTTCAGGTAATATCAATATAATAAAATAATTCTGTGAATATTTGAAGTGCCTTAGAAAACAATTTATGAAACTAGAATTATATTTAAGAAAAAATTTCACGATTGAATTTTACATTTTAGTATAAGATACGAATAGAGACGGAGTCAGAATTTTCTTTCAGCAAGGAAAAATCTTTAAAAATTTGTAATTTATGGGGTAAAATCTAAAAAAAATGTAGTTTATGGGAACAAATTAAATGAGCCACGAATTTCAGGGGGCAAGTGCCCCCTTAAGATACTGTGGCCCCGATATATTAATATGTTGCAGAGCGTGTAACGCACTGGGTGAAAATTAGTTTATAAGTACAGATAGAGAAGGAAGCGCGCTTTGTTTAAAATTAAATTTTTATAAAAAAATTATGCCCCGGTTAAGTGTGATACTTTTTACAAATACATTTTAAAGTAATTTAATTCCGCTTAAAATGGTTCGTGGCATCCTTTGTTTTTATAGTGTTAGTTTTTCATTAATAGTTGGAGATAGTTTATTTTTCAATTAAGGATATATATAAGCAATGAAATTAACAAAGAAAGAAAAAGAAAAATGATTGCTTTCCTTCTCTCAATTGTAATGCTAGAGCGTTGTACTTGCTCTACGAACGGAAAGTTATAATTAAAACATCAAATAGATATCAAAAGATTTTCCTGAAACTTAATTGAGGCGGGAACGGATATTTTTAGTAAAAAAATAAAACAATTACTAAGCGAGGAGATGAAGAGATTACGAACCACAAGTGGTTATAATGTACCTAATAAAAATAAAAGTCATGTGGCTATAACATTGAAAAAAAGCTGGGACGGATAGTGGAAATAGAAAATGGGGGATTCGTGAGAGAAAAGTCTAAATTTACTTTTACAACCATGATATGGTTGTTCTTATTAATTAAAAAAATAGATTAAATCTAGACGACAATCCTTATAGTTTGTGAAATGATTAGTAACACTTTATTCTTTCAAAATTAACCACACACTACCCATCTTTTTGCTGATGTGACATGGAAAGAACATTCATTTTACCACATGAATCTTATGTCACGAAACTGTACAAATCGACCTAGTAGCTGATTTCTTTACCTGAACAAAATTTGACCCTATTTAAGGAAAAAAAAGTAAAAACCAGCTAAAGGAAATGTAATGTGTGGCTAATTTTAAAAGGAATGGATTACTGATCATTTTATAAATTATAGGAGGTGTCTTTAAAATTTATCAAAAAAATATGCAATATGGATGGTTTTGGAAATGGAAAGTGAGATAAAAGGTGTTTTTGACGTTTCGAGGGGAAATAGCAGAGAAGAGATAGATAAACCTTGAATTATTTATACCAATTATAGTAATGATGCGACCCACGCACGAAGTAATTTGCTACTTTTAAATAATAATAAAATCTTAAATCAATAACTTAACTAGACCTATTAATTTCAATCCAAATTTGAGGAGATGTATACACGTCTTTATTGGTAATTAAGAAGTTCTAATTCGATTCTTATATTGAAACTAATTGTGTCTCCTTATTAATGATATATTTTTTTATATCTTTTACTATATTCATATCAGAAAAATCGTACCCTATTATTTATTTAGTTCTCAATACCAAAGGAAACTTATTTGATGAGTCAACATCTGCTCTCACGCGTCTTAAAGCGGTGACCTCTCTTTGAAGTTTGACACCTCTCCTCTTATTCTCTAATAAAATCTTTTCTATTTAGTTCTCAATACCAAAGAACACTTATTTCAATTAAGGAGAATATACAATAGTACATATTCTCACTTTAAAACGATGAAATACTATATTCGATTATCGTCCGTGAGATTAAATATGCATTTTTATTTAGTCATATCTCTTTTATAATAATTAAAAAAAACTCTCTTGTCGTGCATACATATATATTATATTCATGGTTGAAGGAATACAGCTATTGCACTTTGGATTCTTTGCCTGGAAGATTTCTCTAACATTATACGAAGTTCCAGCACAGAAACATAGGATTCCAAGTCTTCCCCAACTCCAGACATAGGAAACTCAGAGAAGTACACATTTAATAAATGAATGAACCAAAAAATAGTGTATTCAACGGTGATAATACGTAATAATATCACAAATTAATCAAGTCTGTCATTTTAATTTTTGATATGTAAATAAAAAATTATTGATAAAAATAATTCATTGTTGTAAGAAATAATATTTTATATATATATTGTGATATAATCTTATGTGGTACTACCGTTAAATACAATACTTTCTTGTGAATGAACACTCCAATTTAACAATAATTCAATTCAATGGAGAACAACATAATTAACAATCACAAAAATATCCTTACCGAAAAAACAATCACAAAAATATGTACATAAGCATTAAATATAAATTTAAATATATTTCAGGAAAAAAAAAATTGCCCGTCTCAAACTCTCACTCATCTGTACAATTCTACAATCGATCCGGCAAAAGAATCCCACCAAAAATTTGCTGTTAGTTCAATGAAAACAGATGAATAGACGCCTTGGATCGTTCCTTGTGGACCACCAAAAAGGGATCAAGTCAGAACTAAGTTCCTCCATGAAATTACCCGACAGATCCGATGGATTCATAAACTGGTTTGTCTAGCATGTCGGATATTGTGCACGGCGAACTGGACCGGCTTCAAAGTACGGACTCCTGACTCGGTTGCCTCAGCTCTCTCCTCAGCTTCTGAGAAAACAATCTGCATGCGTCCATGCTCAGATCCATTGCTGCTGCAAGCGCCACAAATGCAGCGGCATCCTCCGTGCACGTTACGTGCTGCACCCCGACTTCGACCTCGGGCCTGCTGGCCTTGTCCACCCCCTGCATGGTTGAGGACATCACGAATCCTCCCGGGAGAAAGCTCGGCCAGGGCGACCCGATACCTGATCCGAAGTCTGTGGATCCGGAACCCGACCAATTCCCCGACCCGAAATCTATGCTGCTACTAGGGCTTGCCACGGGGGACAGGTTCACAGTCGTGTCGATAACAAACTTCCCTCCATTCTTGATGCCGATGGTGGACCCTGCAGCAACGGGGGTGGCTGTGCTGGGGCTGGCAGCAGTGTCGGAGACCAGCTCAAAGCGGTAGGAGAGGGCGTCGGAGCCAGCCTTCTCCCTCCAGGCCTCGAGGCGGCCCCAGGGCTTCCATGTGTTGTGTCCGGGACGCAGGATGAGCCAAGCACCAGGGTTGGACCGGCTCACGCGGTCTGTCCCTGGGGACGGGACGAAAGGAGTCACCATGGAGGCAGCCGCGACTGGGGAGCCTGAGAGGTCGTGGATGGTGATCGACCAACCCTTCCGCTCCTTCGCTTGCTGATCCTTTTCGCCGCTTCCTAAGGACGACAACCAACTCCTCGACGTACTAGGTTCCAAGGACGATCTGCACGATAGAAAAACAACATAGAATTAGACCAAAATCATAAGAATTATAAAAAATTGGAGATTTATTCTTTCATATTCAGCAGTCCAAACTCAGCAATTGTTAGAAAACATAAATATAGATGTAAAATGTATGAATTAGATACCAAATTTTTAGGTCAAATTCATTTCAATTTTTTTTTCCCTTTTTTAACCTTTGACCCAGAGAGACACTTTCTTTTTTCAACTTTTTCATCAAATTGACCTCTCAGAATCCCAGTAATTCACATTCCGTATCAGGAAATATGATGAGGATCGAACCACCAACCCTTTGACTCCAGTCAAAAAAAAAAAAGAAAAGAAAAGAAAGAACCTCCTACTCCTTGCCTAGTAATTCATAATAGAGCATCGACAACCGGAGCAAGCTCCGATATTACAGTTGTTCGAGACGAATCTTTAGCATCACGAAGCAAAGAATATAGCGTACTAAATAATTAGAACTTCTCGGAAAGAAATGGTGCAAAAGATTGGAGATTGATAAAAATTACTCACATTGATCTCAAGTTCCTGTCGGTGGCAGAGTTCCTGCAGCTGAACTTGCAAGTGAAGACGGGCTGCTTCACATTCCCTTGGACCTGGAACACCTGAGGGCTGCACTCGGGCTCCTTCTCGAACTCGAACACGAACCGCGGGTCAGACTCCACCCTCACCGTCACGAACACCTCCTCCGACTGAACCGCCGCTCCCATCTTTACCCACCCATTGTGAATCACAACCCCCCTCGGCTCCCCCCTCCTCAGGTACTCCATCAGCTCCGGTATTGGAACCGGAACCGGAACCGTCACCTTCCCCAGGAACTTCCCGTTCCCCCCTCCTCTGCCTCCCAACAGCCCGCACACGCCACCGCTTCCCGCGGACCCGTGGCGGCGAGCGCGGTAGATGGAGATCTCCAGGGAGGGGTTGTTCTTGGGCTGCTTCTCTTGTAGAAGCTTATCGATCTGGGACTTGTTGAGGTTGAAGCAAGCGGCGAGGGACTTCGGGGTGGAGGAGGTATCGGGCGCGACGGAGCTCTCGGAGATGACGAGGGGGATCGTGGAGGTCTGAGTCGGGTACGAGGACGACCTCGCGGCGAGCTTGACATCGCAGGTGAACGAGGAATTGGAACTTGACGAGGACAGGCGGTTGGGGAGCCTCAGTGCCAAGTTCCCGACAAGGATCCGAGCGAACGGGCACGGATCCATTCCGATACGAGTCGATGCAGTCCGGTAATCGTATCGGGTCAGGCCAATCCAATCCTGTTCCGTCTGGGGTCAGTGAGCAGAGCTGAGCTTGGAGCTATGGGGGAGCAAAGAAGTGAGTTTGAAGGGATGAGGAGGAAGGGGGAGGGAATAAAAAGGGGAATAGGTGGGGGTGGGAATAGGAACAAATGGGGAATGGGAGCGGGGAAAGGAATAATGAGAGAGAGAGAGGTTAGAGAGAGAAACACAGGCTGGAATCTTAGCTGGGGTAACGGAGGAATGAGCAGCGATACAACAAGAAGAAAGGGGCTTGGCTTGGCTTGGCCTGGCCTGGCCCCACCTGAGATCATCACACACACACTCTCTCTCTCTCTCTGTCTTGCATTTGATTCCAATCTTTAAAGTTGGTTATTGATCTGATGGGCCATAATTCATTAGGATTTATTAAGTTGATGCCACTAAGCTGATTTTTGTTGTGTTGTTAATAGAACATTCCATGCACTAAGAAAACACTTCATAATTTACCCAAACGTTTGTGCATGATCCCTCCAATGGAGAAACCTTTGCCATCGAATCCCGGTTTTCCGATATCACGTATTCTTCATTATACGTTATTTTCTCTACGGAACATTATGTTAAAAGTCTTTCCATTTAACGAAATGTTGCATTAAGATCAACGGATTTAACTTATGTAAGGAATAGTCTTGGTAGTGCATACTCCAGTTCTCTTATCTGCGACCACTCTATCCCAATTGTATAATATCATCAAGCGCGTATTCAAAACGTCTTCTTTAATGGTTTAGACATGGCTAATTCTATTTTTCTTTTTTCCGCTGAGTAAGTAAGTCGTATTTATTATCAAAACTCATGACCTAGGACGAATAGGGGCATTGAGAATAGAATCCGTTGGCTTTTGTTTGTATTTATGAATTCGTAGTCTTTTTATGAAAATTTTGGTATAAACTTTTATACGTTTGCCGCGGAGGTAGGAAAGACATTTTTGGAATAAAAGCCAGATATTCGGAGGTGTGGAAAGAGCAGCTGTGAAAAGCAGAAAAACCATAAAAAAAAACGTAGAACTTGTGTCTGATCGGGATTTCGATTGAAAGGGGATTGGATAAGATATGGTATTCGAAAACGAAATGGTATAAGTTAGGAGGATTTTCCGACTTTGTCCAATATTCTGTCTAGCGATATCTTCTTCTACAGTTCGGCAATTGCAAATGTTGTCCTATGATTTTTTGCCCCAACAATAAGACAGCAGAGCAACAGCTTGACAGGATAGAAATGGACATTTCAACATTTGTGAATTAATTCCTCTTGATTCTTCGACTTTCCTTTTTCGTTAATTACAGCGCCAGATAATGATTAATTCTTGATTTTTACCCATTTGTCCTAATAATTTCGGGCACCGACCCAACCTAATTATGGAAAATTTTCAAACCCGAAATTGTTGCGCACCTTTTGCCTTGCCCCCTCCCCCTAATTGGCAACATTAACTGTGAACCCTTCATTTAAAAAAAAAAATTCTTTCATGCCCTTTTTTAATTATATAATATAATAATTTGCACCTTTTCTTGAAATAGAAAGGATGATTTCAGTTGGCAATTGGATTGGAAAAGAATTTTATGCATGTCGGAACTTTTTGCTATAAAACGACACGTGGCACTCAGCGATCGCTCTGCCCACTGCATGTGAGCGGGGAGAATATGGAACTATCACGCATCGTTCGTCGGATCTCCAAAATTTTCTATTATTTCGACCACCGGACGACATATTACTCCAAGAAAAATAAGATAACAATAAATTTTATGAAATATATATATATATATAAATATAAAGTTATATCTCATGTAATTAATAGGATTAGAAAGATAATTATTTATTTATATAGCAGTAGAAAAATTATTATATAGGTAATAAATAGGATTAAATAAAAAATTTATTGATATAAAATTATATTAGTCAATATCTAAATAATATTTACTTCTAGATCTAATGCAGATTAAATTAAATTTAAAAATAATAAAATAAGAAAAAAAACTTTACTTAAGTTAATTTATCTAAGTATCTTTTGCCCTCAGTCTTGAAAATTTTATTTGTATTTAAAAATAAAAAAGATAGAGAAGAAACTTTATTTGAATTAATTTATATAGGTATTTTTTCCCCATTTGAAAAATTTTATTTGTAAAAAATTAATTTTCAAGCGATAAGTTAATTATACAATCTATGAAAGAACTAAAACTTACAAATACAAAGTTCAATATATTATTAGATTATTACAGTACAAATATTCTAAGATTTTAAAATTATTCTGAAAATTTTACTATAGCAAATACAATTTATATTATATATTGATTATTCATTTAATTTCATAAAATGATGACATAATTATTTGTACCTTGGATCTTGCTTAATTTATTAAAACTACTTTATTCAAATTGAAATTCTAATTTAAAATTTTCCATTGAGAAAAAAAAAAGAATTATAATCTTACAGAGATTAAAAAAAAATTATATGCAGAAAAACTACCCGTGCAACGCAGGATTAAAAATTCTAGTATTTCTATATATGAGTGGTAAACGGTAATGGAAAATCATTAATGACTTCGATGACGAGTTAAATCAAATCTAGAAGTGGGCGTACCGTAGGGATGGCGCAGGGAATGGTAATTTACCTGAATGCGGACAGGAGAATGCATGCAGGGGAAACCGTGCAGCTGAAAAGGCTGAGCTGTCGCACAACACCCCGCACACGCACACGCACACAAACACAAACACACACGTACACCAGGATCCAGCAAAGAGCATCTCCCCCTGTATTCTTCTTTTTTCAGATTAAGATTTAATTTTTAAAAAAAAATTAAAAAAGGACAATGTTTGCACCTTAGAGTCCCCTCAGTTTTGTTTATCTTGAACTATCACCTAACACAACTTTAGACTTTGTAGCATCTACAAGGGCGACGTCAGAAGCACCGAGATGTTCGGCTCTTCGTTTCTGCTGCCATCTTGAATGTCAATAGGATGATCTCATGATATGAATCTTTTGACATTCGAAAGATTCATTTCCAAATTGATATTGTTTTACATGCATCAACAAATAACGTATCGAAGTGAGCTCTTGTCGATGTACATTTCATTTCAGGAGCCACCCTTCAACGCTGAAATTATTTAGATATTACTTTCGATACTGAGTAGGAACCCCCATACATGTTTAATAGTTTGATGTGGTTAAAGTACATTAAATTAAACTTTATGGGGTAATTTGTATCGTACTTTTCCTTTGAATATAAATAAATAAAAAGAAATAATTTTTTGGTATAAATTCAAGTATTAGGAAGTTCAATGTTCGACGAATCCAGTCGAGCATGATCGGTATATTAATGGATAAAATTTTTTCAGCGTGAATTTTCTCCATTTACAATATCGAAATTCAGTATCTTATTAAAAAAAAAAATATTGAACCGTTTAAATTAATATAAATAAAAAAAAATAATTTATATCTTTAACTTTTTGTCTTCACCTCATTAATCCAAGTAAAAACCCAAGTACGGATGATCTATCTTATCTTTGGCCAGCTAGTCGGTAGCTTGCTCTTTCCCGTTTCTATTTATTTATTATTAAATTTAAAATTGGGGTCAGCCGAATAAGGGATGGAAGGGGCGGTGTGCGACAACCATTGGACAGCTACGACGAGCACTACCTGTTGAGTGGACCCCAGATCAGTGCAGCCCGGTGGTCCCCACCTCTTAACGACCCCTCTCTGTCCAATCTCCATGCCGCCGATTGCTTAATAGTGTGCCCGCCGCCTCATCGTATCTCCAATCAATTCTCGGCTTACGGCCATGTCTGGCAGAGACGAGGAAAGCAACTTGAATTGAAACACTGCTGCTCTGCTGTGCTGTGGAAGGTGAACATATAAAGCAATCGATTTCCGCCTCCGAGGTCTCTAGTAGCGTTGGGGGTAAATCGCCTGAAATAGTTGCCTTGACGTTCCAAATTTAAGTCGCCTATCAATCTCGCATGTAATCGGAAAAAATTTATAGAGAAGTCCATTAAAATGTGAATGGAGTTCAATTAAGCTGCCTTTCGCTCATTGTTAGTGCCTTTTTGAAATCTCCGATCTGTGAGGATAATTATGGCCTATCAAATATCGAAGTTCGAGGGGGTCTTACTCCCCGCCACGTCAAAACCCCTATATTCTTTTCTCCAAAAAAAAGATTAATTTCCTTTTTTTTCTTGGGTCATATCAAATGACTAATCAACTAATATGTTTACATTTATAATAATTTTGGCTTACTACGATACTTTAAGATAGTTGGATTGTCCACCTATCGATGTTTAAAATGTATTAGCTAGGATACATAGTTTTAATATCGATGTTTATGTTTCATCGGTCTGATGTTCATATATATGCTTATTACGATAACCCTATAGTATACGTATTATCCGATTGTGAAAAGATAAAGAGATGCACATTGCGTTCGGATAAGAGTTTGCATCGGCAATAAAAATGGGCGTGGCTTTCTTCGAACTTTCCTATGATGGCTGGACAACTGCTTCCTAGAGCCCATTTTGACAGTGATGTCAATCACATTGATAAGCTGAGACGAATTATAATTTCTTGGAGCTTTGTAAAATTATTATTTTTTATCTGTTCCTAAATTTCTCGAAAATGCAATTAATCCCATATAAAGACAAGACAATGAATTTCTTATTACAGATCGACATAGTACGTCTAAATTTCAGGTAACCTGCTGGAGGGATTCCTGCACATGTCCGCACCTACACGTGCAGTCACCTCTCTTTTAGGCTGTCTTTGCTTTGTTAGATTTTCGTCTCTATCCTTCCCTAATCTTCTTGTTTATTTCTTATAATAAAATAGCATTATCCGGAGGAAAACTTATCCTGATATATCACGCAAGAATGGACGAGAAAAAACTAATAAGAATCTAAGATATTACAATTAAAAACGATAAAGGTCATTACTTGAGTGCGTAACACCCATTCTATTACTTGTTGCAATCCGAGGAGGATCGTCGAAGAATTTCTTCATTATTTGCAAATAAAAATTATAAAGCATGAAAGATATATTTTTGTTGTCAGCACCTATACAATCTCCTAAATTGTTTTCTCAGCCTATTCATTGAGAGACATGAGTTTCTTGTTTTTTTTTTGTGCGAACCTTAATATCTGGAAGTTCAATGGGATCCGCTAATCCAGTCTAGCCGGGTCGGTTCACTAAGGAATAGAATTCTCTCAGCGTGGATTTTATTCATTCGCAAAAATCGAGTGCGAGACTTGTTTAAGGAGAAGAAGCGCCTAACCGCTTGAACCAACCCACATCTACTAACAAATGATCTTGACCCTAGCATAAATTAAAAATGACCTCTCTCTGTTATGATGTCGTGAAGAGAACTTAGAGAGTCCTGATTTCTCAGTAGCCCATTCGCACGTTTACTGGTAGCATGTAGGGGTGTGCACGGATACCGGGTATACCCGGAACCGGTCAGAACCTACCCGGTAGGGTAGGGTCCGGATAGCTCGTATTGAAAATAGGGTAGGGTCCGGGTATCAAAATAAGGAACCGGTGAAATCCGGTTCCGGTTCCGGTTCCAGTCTATGGGGTATCCAAAACCGGAACCGGAACCGGAATCCGGAACCGGATGGTAATTACTTAAAAAAAAAAAGGGTAAAGTTACCCTCAATATCAGTCAGATCGGGAAGACATGAAGGAAGAAGAAGGTAAAGCTCAGCTTTCGTCTCAGCCTCTTCAACCCTAAATCGACTCTGTACTCCCTCTCCCTACAGTTCCTCTCCGTCGCTCGCCTTTCATCTCCGACTCTCCGGCTTCGACTCTCCTTGAATCTCTCTTTACCGGTAAGATTTTGCGTCATCTCGTCTCCGAATCTCTCTAGACTCCTCTGCTGAGATCTGACCAGAGACATATATCAGTCGACTGGAATTTTTATGTTCCTTTTTGGGTTGAAAAATCGATATTTGTATTCAACCGCGAATTGGGCAATTGTTTTGTCGCTCTTTATATGTTTCTCGGCCTTTCGACTTAGGTCAGATACTCAGATGTTCTTGGTTCCTTAATTATGATGATCAAAAGGATGTTCAAATGTCTAACATCTTCCTTATGTGTCCGCTGATCTGCTGAATTTGGAAGAAAATAGAGAATGCGAAATTATGTATAATCAAGTTTCCGACGATTGTAACCAGCAAGATGCAACATATAACAACATATAGAAAGGACCAGATCAAGATTCATGGTTTCTGAGCTTCTGGTGTTCTTGCAGTAGTATTGTCGCGTCCACGTGTAGGGGATTTGGGCATTGAATAATTCGGTGTTTCGTGTTCGAAACTTGCCCTGGTTGGGACCGTCGAGTGTTATGCTGTTTTTTGCTGCTTCTCTTGCGTTTTTGTTTCTGTATAAGTACCTGGACTTCTAATGGATTGTAATGAGATTACATTTTGCATCAATGGTATTTTTGGTTTATTAATTTGTGTGAAATTCCAAGAGCTGTTTAGGGAAGTACTTGGGTCCATACTCAAAAGCATTCATCAGTAAAAATGACGGGGAAAAGTTATGGTACTGTGATACAAGCTTTTTCGATCTTATTCTTGGAATTTCTTATACTTTTTTGCTTTTCATTTATCTTTATCAGATCTATGAGTCTTCCCTAGACCAAAAGAAAAATGTAGGGCGATCAAATCGAACATGATAAAACAATTGCTATGTATTTCAATAGAATCATGTAAAACGTTGAAGTTAGGCGATGAAAAGCTTAGATTAAATGGGATGAGATAGCCTTTTATATAACAGAGGGAAATTGTACCGTTCAGCCATCAGATTCAGATAATCTTGAGGGTGTTCTTTGGGGCATTATTAGATGATTTAGATCAGCACTTCCCAGGACGCTGATCTGAAGGACAAAGGGCCAAGGGACCGTCCGGTGGTACGGCGGGAGACGGGTTTATGACATTCATCTTCATTCATTGGTTTAATGTGATGGGAAATTGGATAATTAGAGAAGTCATTGTCGCTAACAAAGTTTGAGGATTCATTTTCCGGTCATCGTACTAATCCAAACAGCATAATTATTACTTTTTTTTCTTTTTTAAAATTTTTTTAACCATTCAATTCAATTTATTGCAGATGGAAAATTCGACTAACAAGACAACTGCTGATAATGAGTCTACATGCGGGGTATCATCGACCAAAGTGGGCTCTAAGAAGTCAAGGTCCGAGGTTTGGGATCATTTTCATAAAGGCAAAGATGAGAAAAATGGAAAGGATGTTTCCATTTGTAATTACTGCAATTCACTTCTTGCTTATTGTGTTGATTGGGGTACTTCATCAATGTGGAAACATTTGAAAACTTGCTCAAAATATCCCCAAAATCTTGACAAAAAGCAAGAGTTGATATCATCATTTTCTCAATCTGGAGTAGATGGAGTAAGTGTCAAATCAATGACTACTTGGAAATTTGATGAAGAATACTGTAGGCACGTGTTAGCTCGAATGGTTATTGTTGATGAGCAACCATTTTCTGTTGTCGAGAAACAAGGTTTTAGGGGTTTTGTGACAGCATTGCAGCCTTTGTTTAAACATATTTCGAGGTTTACAGTTGCAAGAGATTGCATGAAGCTCTATATTTGTGAGAGAATGAGTCTAAAAGATAAGTTAAAATCTCTAAAATCAAGGATTGCTCTCACTACGGATATTTGGATTTCTATTCAGAATTTGAGTTACTTGTGTCTCACTGCTCATTTTATTGATGGTGATTGGAAGTTGCACAAGAGAGTTATTAACTTTGTTGTTATGCCTAGCCATAAGGGTAAGGAGATTGGTAAGATGGTTGAGAAATGCATCAATGAGTGGGGCTAGGGGTGTGCACGGATACCGGGTATACCCGGAACCGGTCAGAACCTACCCGGTAGGGTAGGGTCCGGGTATCAAAATAAGGAACCGGTGAAATCCGGTTCCGGTTCCGGTTCCAGTCTATGGGGTATCCAAAACCGGAACCGGAACCGGATGGTAATTACTTAAAAAAAAAAAAGGGTAAAGTTACCATCAATATCAGTCAGATCGGGAAGACATGAAGGAAGAAGAAGGTAAAGCTCAGCTTTCGTCTCAGCCTCTTCAACCCTAAATCGACTCTGTACTACCTCTCCCTACAGTTCCTCTCCGTCGCTCGCCTTTTATCTCCGACTCTTCGGCTTCGACTCTCCTTGAATCTCTCTTTACCGGTAAGATTTTGCGTCATCTCGTCTCCGAATCTCTCTAGACTCCTCTGCTGAGATCTGACCAGAGACATATATCAGTCGACTGGAATTTTTATGTTCCTTTTTGGGTTGAAAAATCGATATTTGTATTCAACCGCGAATTGGGCAATTGTTTTGTCGCTCTTTATATGTTTCTCGGCCTTTCGACTTAGGTCAGATACTCAGATGTTCTTGGTTCCTTAATTATGATGATCAAAAGGATGTTCAAATGTCTAACATCTTCCTTATGTGTCCGCTGATCTGCTGAATTTGGAAGAAAATAGAGAATGCGAAATTATGTATAATCAAGTTTCCGACGATTGTAACTGGCAAGATGCAACATATAACAACATATAGAAAGGACCAGATCAAGATTCATGGTTTCTGAGCTTCTGGTGTTCTTGCCGTAGTATTGTCGCGTCCACGTGTAGGGGATTTGGGCATTGAATAATTCGGTGTTTCGTGTTCGAAACTTGCCCTGGTTGGGACCGTCGAGTGTTATGCTGTTTTTTGCTGCTTCTCTTGCGTTTTTGTTTCTGTATAAGTACCTGGACTTCTAATGGATTGTAATGAGATTACATTTTGCATCAATGGTATTTTTGGTTTATTAATTTGTGTGAAATTCCAAGAGCTGTTTAGGGAAGTACTTGGGTCCATACTCAAAAGCATTCATCAGTAAAAATGACGGGGAAAAGTTATGGTACTGTGATACAAGCTTTTTCGATCTTATTCTTGGAATTTCTTATACTTTTTTGCTTCTCATTTATCTTTATCAGATCTATGAGTCTTCCCTATACCAAAAGAAAAATGTAGGGCGATCAAATCGAACATGATAAAACAATTGCTATGTATTTCAATAGAATCATGTAAAACGTTGAAGTTAGGCGATGAAAAGCTTAGATTAAATGGGATGAGATAGCCTTTTATATAACAGAGGGAAATTGTACCGTTCAGCCAACAGATTCAGATAATCTTGAGGGTTCTTTGGGGCATTATTAGATGATTTAGATCAGCACTTCCCAGGACGCTGATCTGAAGGACAAAGGGCCAAGGGACCGTCCGGTGGTACGGCGGGAGACGGGTTTATGACATTCATCTTCATTCATTGGTTTAATGTGATGGGAAATTGGATAATTAGAGAAGTCATTGTCGCTAACAAAGTTTGAGGATTCATTTTCCGGTCATCGTACTAATCCAAACAGCATAATTATTACTTTTTTTTTCTTTTTTAAAATTTTTTTAACCATTCAATTCAATTTATTGCAGATGGAAAATTCGACTAACAAGACAACTGCTGATAATGAGTCTACATGCGGGGTATCATCGACCAAAGTGGGCTCTAAGAAGTCAAGGTCCGAGGTTTGGGGTCATTTTCATAAAGGCAAAGATGAGAAAAATGGAAAGGATGTTTCAATTTGTAATTACTGCAATTCACTTCTTGCTTATTATGTTGATTGGGGTACTTCATCAATGTGGAAACATTTGAAAACTTGCTCAAAATATCCCCAAAATCTTGACAAAAAGCAAGAGTTGATATCATCATTTTCTCAATCTGGAGTAGATGGAGTAAGTGTCAAATCAATGACTACTTGGAAATTTGATGAAGAATACTGTAGGCACGTGTTAGCTCGAATGGTTATTGTTGATGAGCAACCATTTTCTGTTGTCGAGAAATAAGGTTTTAGGGGTTTTGTGTCAGCATTGCAGCCTTTGTTTAAACATATTTCGAGGTTTACAGTTGCAAGAGATTGCATGAAGCTCTATATTTGTGAGAGAATGAGTCTAAAAGATAAGTTAAAATCTCTAAAATCAAGGATTGCTCTCACTACGGATATTTGGATTTCTATTCAGAATTTGAGTTACTTGTGTCTCACTGCTCATTTTATTGATGGTGATTGGAAGTTGCACAAGAGAGTTATTAACTTTGTTGTTATGCCTAGCCATAAGGGTAAGGAGATTGGTAAGATGGTTGAGAAATGCATCAATGAGTGGGGCTAGGGGTGTGCACGGATACCGGGTATACCCGGAACCGGTCAGAACCTACCCGGTAGGGTAGGGTCCGGGTAGCTCGTATTGAAAATAGGGTAGGGTCCGGGTATCAAAATAAGGAACCGGTGAAATCCGGTTCCGGTTCCGGTTCCAGTCTATGGGGTATCCAAAACCGGAACCGGAACCGGATGGTAATTACTTAAAAAAAAAAAAAAAGAGGGTAAAGTTACCCTCAATATCAGTCAGATCGGGAAGACATGAAGGAAGAAGAAGGTAAAGCTCAGCTTTCGTCTCAGCCTCTTCAACCCTAAATCGACTCTGTACTCCCTCTCCCTACAGTTCCTCTCCGTCGCTCGCCTTTTATCTCCGACTCTCTGGCTTCGACTCTCCTTGAATCTCTCTTTACCGGTATGATTTTGCGTCATCTCGTCTCCGAATCTCTCTAGACTCCTCTGCTGAGATCTGACCAGAGACATATATCAGTCGACTGGAATTTTTCTGTTCCTTTTTGGGTTGAAAAATCGATATTTGTATTCAACCGCGAATTGGGCAATTGTTTTGTCGCTCTTTATATGTTTCTCGGCCTTTCGACTTAGGTCAAATACTCAGATGTTCTTGGTTCCTTAATTATGATGATCAAAAGGATGTTCAAATGTCTAACATCTTCCTTATGTGTCCGCTGATCTGCTGAATTTGGAAGAAAATAGAGAATGCGAAATTATGTATAATCAAGTTTCCGACGATTGTAACTGGCAAGATGCAACATATAACAACATATAGAAAGGACCAGATCAAGATTCATGGTTTCTGAGCTTCTGGTGTTCTTGCCGTAGTATTGTCGCGTCCACGTGTAGGGGATTTGGGGATTGAATAATTCGGTGTTTCGTGTTCGAAACTTGCCCTGGTTGGGACCGTCGAGTGTTATGCTGTTTTTTGCTACTTCTCTTGCGTTTTTGTTTCTGTATAAGTACCTGGACTTCTAATGGATTGTAATGAGATTACATTTTGCATCAATGGTATTTTTGGTT
Source organism: Punica granatum (assembly GCF_007655135.1). NCBI lineage: Eukaryota > Viridiplantae > Streptophyta > Magnoliopsida > Myrtales > Lythraceae > Punica > Punica granatum. Next base: position 38,601,984 of record NC_045128.1, on the reverse strand, counting down.
TATTAATTTGTGTGAAATTCCAAGAGCTGTTTAGGGAAGTACTTGGGTCCATACTCAAAAGCATTCATCAGTAAAAATGACGGGGAAAAGTTATGGTACTGTGATACAAGCTTTTTCGATCTTATTCTTGGAATTTCTTATACTTTTTTGCTTTTCATTTATCTTTATCAGATCTATGAGTCTTCCCTATACCAAAAGAAAAATGTAGGGCGATCAAATCGAACATGATAAAACAATTGCTATGTATTTCAATAGAATCATGTAAAACGTTGAAGTTAGGCGATGAAAAGCTTAGATTAAATGGGATGAGATAGCCTTTTATATAACAGAGGGAAATTGTACCGTTCAGCCATCAGATTCAGATAATCTTGAGGGTGTTCTTTGGGGCATTATTAGATGATTTAGATCAGCACTTCCCAGGACGCTGATCTGAAGGACAAAGGGCCAAGGGACCGTCCGGTGGTACGGCGGGAGACGGGTTTATGACATTCATCTTCATTCATTGGTTTAATGTGATGGGAAATTGGATAATTAGAGAAGTCATTGTCGCTAACAAAGTTTGAGGATTCATTTTCCGGTCATCGTACTAATCCAAACAGCATAATTATTACTTTTTTTTTCTTTTTTAAAATTTTTTTAACCATTCAATTCAATTTATTGCAGATGGAAAATTCGACTAACAAGACAACTGCTGATAATGAGTCTACATGCGGGGTATCATCGACCAAAGTGGGCTCTAAGAAGTCAAGGTCCGAGGTTTGGGATCATTTTCATAAAGGCAAAGATGAGAAAAATGGAAAGGATGTTTCCATTTGTAATTACTGCAATTCACTTCTTGCTTATTGTGTTGATTGGGGTACTTCATCAATGTGGAAACATTTGAAAACTTGCTCAAAATATCCCCAAAATCTTGACAAAAAGCAAGAGTTGATATCATCATTTTCTCAATCTGGAGTAGATGGAGTAAGTGTCAAATCAATGACTACTTGGAAATTTGATGAAGAATACTGTAGGCACGTGTTAGCTCGAATGGTTATTGTTGATGAGCAACCATTTTCTGTTGTCGAGAAACAAGGTTTTAGGGGTTTTGTGACAGCATTGCAGCCTTTGTTTAAACATATTTCGAGGTTTACAGTTGCAAGAGATTGCATGAAGCTCTATATTTGTGAGAGAATGAGTCTAAAAGATAAGTTAAAATCTCTAAAATCAAGGATTGCTCTCACTACGGATATTTGGATTTCTATTCAGAATTTGAGTTACTTGTGTCTCACTGCTCATTTTATTGATGGTGATTGGAAGTTGCACAAGAGAGTTATTAACTTTGTTGTTATGCCTAGCCATAAGGGTAAGGAGATTGGTAAGATGGTTGAGAAATGCATCAATGAGTGGGGCTAGGGGTGTGCACGGATACCGGGTATACCCGGAACCGGTCAGAACCTACCCGGTAGGGTAGGGTCCGGGTATCAAAATAAGGAACCGGTGAAATCCGGTTCCGGTTCCGGTTCCAGTCTATGGGGTATCCAAAACCGGAACCGGAACCGGATGGTAATTACTTAAAAAAAAAAGGGTAAAGTTACCCTCAATATCAGTCAGATCGGGAAGACATGAAGGAAGAAGAAGGTAAAGCTCAGCTTTCGTCTCAGCCTCTTCAACCCTAAATCGACTCTGTACTACCTCTCCCTACAGTTCCTCTCCGTCGCTCGCCTTTTATCTCCGACTCTCCGGCTTCGACTCTCCTTGAATCTCTCTTTACCGGTAAGATTTTGCGTCATCTCGTCTCCGAATCTCTCTAGACTCCTCTGCTGAGATCTGACCAGAGACATATATCAGTCGACTGGAATTTTTATGTTCCTTTTTGGGTTGAAAAATCGATATTTGTATTCAACCGCGAATTGGGCAATTGTTTTGTCGCTCTTTATATGTTTCTCGGCCTTTCGACTTAGGTCAGATACTCAGATGTTCTTGGTTCCTTAATTATGATGATCAAAAGGATGTTCAAATGTCTAACATCTTCCTTATGTGTCCGCTGATCTGCTGAATTTGGAAGAAAATAGAGAATGCGAAATTATGTATAATCAAGTTTCCGACGATTGTAACTGGCAAGATGCAACATATAACAACATATAGAAAGGACCAGATCAAGATTCATGGTTTCTGAGCTTCTAGTGTTCTTGCCGTAGTATTGTCGCGTCCACGTGTAGGGGATTTGGGCATTGAATAATTCGGTGTTTCGTGTTCGAAACTTGCCCTGGTTGGGACCGTCGAGTGTTATGCTGTTTTTTGCTGCTTCTCTTGCGTTTTTGTTTCTGTATAAGTACCTGGACTTCTAATGGATTGTAATGAGATTACATTTTGCATCAATGGTATTTTTGGTTTATTAATTTGTGTGAAATTCCAAGAGCTGTTTAGGGAAGTACTTGGGTCCATACTCAAAAGCATTCATCAGTAAAAATGACGGGGAAAAGTTATGGTACTGTGATACAAGCTTTTTCGATCTTATTCTTGGAATTTCTTATACTTTTTTGCTTTTCATTTATCTTTATCAGATCTATGAGTCTTCCCTATACCAAAAGAAAAATGTAGGGCGATCAAATCGAACATGATAAAACAATTGCTATGTATTTCAATAGAATCATGTAAAACGTTGAAGTTAGGCGATGAAAAGCTTAGATTAAATGGGATGAGATAGCCTTTTATATAACAGAGGGAAATTGTACCGTTCAGCCAACAGATTCAGATAATCTTGAGGGTTCTTTGGGGCATTATTAGATGATTTAGATCAGCACTTCCCAGGACGCTGATCTGAAGGACAAAGGGCCAAGGGACCGTCCGGTGGTACGGCGGGAGACGGGTTTATGACATTCATCTTCATTCATTGGTTTAATGTGATGGGAAATTGGATAATTAGAGAAGTCATTGTCGCTAACAAAGTTTGAGGATTCATTTTCCGGTCATCGTACTAATCCAAACAGCATAATTATTACTTTTTTTTTCTTTTTTAAAATTTTTTTAACCATTCAATTCAATTTATTGCAGATGGAAAATTCGACTAACAAGACAACTGCTGATAATGAGTCTACATGCGGGGTATCATCGACCAAAGTGGGCTCTAAGAAGTCAAGGTCCGAGGTTTGGGGTCATTTTCATAAAGGCAAAGATGAGAAAAATGGAAAGGATGTTTCAATTTGTAATTACTGCAATTCACTTCTTGCTTATTATGTTGATTGGGGTACTTCATCAATGTGGAAACATTTGAAAACTTGCTCAAAATATCCCCAAAATCTTGACAAAAAGCAAGAGTTGATATCATCATTTTCTCAATCTGGAGTAGATGGAGTAAGTGTCAAATCAATGACTACTTGGAAATTTGATGAAGAATACTGTAGGCACGTGTTAGCTCGAATGGTTATTGTTGATGAGCAACCATTTTCTGTTGTCGAGAAATAAGGTTTTAGGGGTTTTGTGTCAGCATTGCAGCCTTTGTTTAAACATATTTCGAGGTTTACAGTTGCAAGAGATTGCATGAAGCTCTATATTTGTGAGAGAATGAGTCTAAAAGATAAGTTAAAATCTCTAAAATCAAGGATTGCTCTCACTACGGATATTTGGATTTCTATTCAGAATTTGAGTTACTTGTGTCTCACTGCTCATTTTATTGATGGTGATTGGAAGTTGCACAAGAGAGTTATTAACTTTGTTGTTATGCCTAGCCATAAGGGTAAGGAGATTGGTAAGATGGTTGAGAAATGCATCAATGAGTGGGGCTAGGGGTGTGCACGGATACCGGGTATACCCGGAACCGGTCAGAACCTACCCGGTAGGGTAGGGTCCGGGTAGCTCGTATTGAAAATAGGGTAGGGTCCGGGTATCAAAATAAGGAACCGGTGAAATCCGGTTCCGGTTCCGGTTCCAGTCTATGGGGTATCCAAAACCGGAACCGGAACCGGATGGTAATTACTTAAAAAAAAAAAAAAGGGTAAAGTTACCCTCAATATCAGTCAGATCGGGAAGACATGAAGGAAGAAGAAGGTAAAGCTCAGCTTTCGTCTCAGCCTCTTCAACCCTAAATCGACTCTGTACTCCCTCTCCCTACAGTTCCTCTCCGTCGCTCGCCTTTTATCTCCGACTCTCTGGCTTCGACTCTCCTTGAATCTCTCTTTACCGGTATGATTTTGCGTCATCTCGTCTCCGAATCTCTCTAGACTCCTCTGCTGAGATCTGACCAGAGACATATATCAGTCGACTGGAATTTTTCTGTTCCTTTTTGGGTTGAAAAATCGATATTTGTATTCAACCGCGAATTGGGCAATTGTTTTGTCGCTCTTTATATGTTTCTCGGCCTTTCGACTTAGGTCAAATACTCAGATGTTCTTGGTTCCTTAATTATGATGATCAAAAGGATGTTCAAATGTCTAACATCTTCCTTATGTGTCCGCTGATCTGCTGAATTTGGAAGAAAATAGAGAATGCGAAATTATGTATAATCAAGTTTCCGACGATTGTAACTGGCAAGATGCAACATATAACAACATATAGAAAGGACCAGATCAAGATTCATGGTTTCTGAGCTTCTGGTGTTCTTGCCGTAGTATTGTCGCGTCCACGTGTAGGGGATTTGGGGATTGAATAATTCGGTGTTTCGTGTTCGAAACTTGCCCTGGTTGGGACCGTCGAGTGTTATGCTGTTTTTTGCTACTTCTCTTGCGTTTTTGTTTCTGTATAAGTACCTGGACTTCTAATGGATTGTAATGAGATTACATTTTGCATCAATGGTATTTTTGGTTTATTAATTTGTGTGAAATTCCAAGAGCTGTTTAGGGAAGTACTTGGGTCCATACTCAAAAGCATTCATCAGTAAAAATGACGGGGAAAAGTTATGGTACTGTGATACAAGCTTTTTCGATCTTATTCTTGGAATTTCTTATACTTTTTTGCTTTTCATTTATCTTTATCAGATCTATGAGTCTTCCCTATACCAAAAGAAAAATGTAGGGCGATCAAATCGAACATGATAAAACAATTGCTATGTATTTCAATAGAATCATGTAAAACGTTGAAGTTAGGCGATGAAAAGCTTAGATTAAATGGGATGAGATAGCCTTTTATATAACAAAGGGAAATTGTACCGTTCAGCCAACAGATTCAGATAATCTTGAGGGTATTCTTTGGGGCATTATTAGATGATTTAGATCAGCACTTCCCAGGACGCTGATCTGAAGGACAAAGGGCCAAGGGACCGTCCGGTGGTACGGCGGGAGACGGGTTTATGACATTCATCTTCATTCATTGGTTTAATGTGATGGGAAATTGGATAATTAGAGAAGTCATTGTCGCTAACAAAGTTTGAGGATTCATTTTCCGGTCATCGTACTAATCCAAACAGCATAATTATTACTTTTTTTTTCTTTTTTAAAATTTTTTTAACCATTCAATTCAATTTATTGCAGATGGAAAATTCGACTAACAAGACAACTGCTGATAATGAGTCTACATGCGGGGTATCATCGACCAAAGTGGGCTCTAAGAAGTCAAGGTCCGAGGTTTGGGATCATTTTCATAAAGGCAAAGATGAGAAAAATGGAAAGGATGTTTCCATTTGTAATTACTGCAATTCACTTCTTGCTTATTGTGTTGATTGGGGTACTTCATCAATGTGGAAACATTTGAAAACTTGCTCAAAATATCCCCAAAATCTTGACAAAAAGCAAGAGTTGATATCATCATTTTCTCAATCTGGAGTAGATGGAGTAAGTGTCAAATCAATGACTACTTGGAAATTTGATGAAGAATACTGTAGGCACGTGTTAGCTCGAATGGTTATTGTTGATGAGCAACCATTTTCTGTTGTCGAGAAACAAGGTTTTAGGGGTTTTGTGACAGCATTGCAGCCTTTGTTTAAACATATTTCGAGGTTTACAGTTGCAAGAGATTGCATGAAGCTCTATATTTGTGAGAGAATGAGTCTAAAAGATAAGTTAAAATCTCTAAAATCAAGGATTGCTCTCACTACGGATATTTGGACTTCTATTCAGAATTTGAGTTACTTGTGTCTCACTGCTCATTTTATTGATGGTGATTGGAAGTTGCACAAGAGAGTTATTAACTTTGTTGTTATGCCAAGCCATACGGGTAAGGAGATTGGTAAGATGGTTGAGAAATGCATCAATGAGTGGGGCATTAGAGATTGTATTTCGTCTATTACAGTAGATAATGCTAGCTCCAATGATGTTGCTGTGAATTATTTGAAGGATAAGTGGAAGAATGTGCTTGTCTTAGATGGAAGGTTTTTTCATATGAGGTGTGCAGCTCACATATTGAATTTGATTGTGAAAGATGGGTTGACTGAGATTCGTGATTCTATTAATCGAATTCGAGCTGCAGTAAAATATGTGAGAAGCTCTCCAGCTAGAGCTCAATTATTTCAGCGGTGTATTGTTGAGGAGGGAATAACTTATAAGGGCTCTGTTTGTCTTGATATCTCAACTCGGTGGAATTCTACTTATCTGATGTTGGAAACTGCACTTAAGTTTAGATAGGCCTTTATTAGACTTGAAGATGATGATGTTGCTTTTATTAGTGAACTTGATGGTGGAGTTCCAACTAGTGAAGATTGGGATAATGCATCTATGATGTGTTTGTTCTTGGGAAACTTCTATGAAGCTACCAAGAGAATGTCTGGGAGTCTCTATGTGACGTCTAATAGTTACTTTCTTGAAATTGTTAGCATGCTTTCTACTTTGACTGAGTGTGCGAGAGATTCAAATCCTGGTCTTCGATCTATGGCTAGAAAAATGAGAGAGAAATTTGACAAATACTATGGAAGTGTGGATCGAACAAATATGATGGTATTGATAGCTGCGGTATTGGATCCTCAGTATAAATTGAGGTTTTTGAAGTATTGTTGTCGGAGAATTTGTGATGATTCTGGTAGAGCAGAAGAGATGATTCAGCATATAACGGATGTCTTGGCGGGTCTTTTTTCATTCTATGAGAATATTCATTCTTCTTCAGTGAGTGAACATTGTACTTCAACTGCTGAGTCTATCACTCCTTCACTTCTTGAGTCTAGTAGTTGTGCCAAGATTGTGAATCCGAAAAAACTAGTGAAAGGTTGGCGTGAAGATGATGAAAATATTCAAGAAATGGGATCTAAGTCTGAATTGGAGCAATACCTTGATAGTCCTACCGAGCCGGAAAGTGATTCTTTTGATGTATTGAGATGGTGGAATGATAAGAAATCAACCTATAAGGTATTAAGTTCTATGGCAAAAGATATCTTAGCCATTCCGGTGTCCACAGTAGCCTCGGAGTCGGCTTTCAGCACATCTGGTCGAGTTCTTGATCAGTTTCGTAGCTCGCTCACTCCAAAATTTGTGGAAGCTTTGATATGCGCACAAGATTGGTTGCGCTCTTCTCTAACTCCGATCACCATCGAGCAATATTTGGAGGATGCAGAAAAGTATGAGGAAGGTAATTTTAATTTTATTTCGGGGTTATTCTTTTCATCTATTTTTCACTTGCTCTTTTAACTTTTTATTTTCATGTGATTTTCTTTTTATAGAACTCAGCGGCACCACGACGGAGATTATGATGGATTAATGTGTGGAGCAACTACAAGGTAATATTAGCGAAATAAACATGAATCGCCATCAAAGAAATGATTTGTGCATCTTTTCATCCAAGATGGTTCGTCATGCTCTTGACAGTGGCTGCAGTGTTCTTTCTTCTTTTATGTTTGCTTGGTTGGGTTGGGCTCAATAGATTTGCTGAGACAAGATATGCTCTATTTGTTCTCCATACACTTGTTGTTCCCCGTCCGATTTTATTGAGAATGGACGAGTCTCATTCAGTTTTCTATTGGTTTGCAGCGATGAGGAAGATGAGAATGGCAGTGCCAGTGAAGAAGCCACTCCAGTGGAAGCATAAAAGCACACCATGCTGGAGTGCTGGAATTAAATTACAAAATTTTGGCACGTTCGAGTGGGAGATCAAGTGAGGATATTGGGAGTGTGATTTGTCTGCTTTTGGATAGATAAATTTTTTAGTTCGTGGACCGTATTAGTCCATTATGGACGTATTGTGAGGGAATATTACATTTTATTATGTGAGATCGTATTATGGATTGATTGATGAGACATTATTTTTTATTGTTGTGGATTAATCTAAATTTATGTTGATATTATATTTGTCGTGATTACTGATTATGGGTGTGATATTTTCTATTTTATTTACGAGATAAAAAAATTTACAGGTTCCAACAGGGTACCCGGAACCTGTGGTATAATACAGGTTCCGGGTAGGTTCCGGTTCCAGGATTCAACAGGGTAGGGTCCGGTTCCAAAATCTTGGAACCGGTCCCTTACAGGGTAGGGTCCGGGTATCGTGGAAAAAACAGGGTACCCGGAACCGATCACCCCTAGTAGCATGTTTGGTGTTTTATCACATCTGACTGACGAGATAGAATCATCTAAAGGGTTATCGTCGGAACAAGAGGATTCAATTTTCAATCAACGTAATTGGGCTTTTCCTATGAGAAGAGTGTTTTTCTGGACCTGGCCAATTAATTAATTAATAACAAGTGAAACTGATTTAGCCCAATGGGCCTCGAATATATGATTTAGAAACAGTATCTCCTTCCAAAAACATGTTTTCTTCCCCCCCTTTTACCACTCTAATTAGGGGAGGGATCTAAGAGTTCGGTCCACGGGAGCAACACTCAAGAGAAGCTGGAAGGTACATAAATAATAATATCATAAAGTCAAGGAGATTGAAGAGATAATTTAATGAAGAAAATGACAATTTCGACATAAAATATAGTAACAATTTATAACTTTTTTGCTGGGGGTGGGATTAAAAAAAAAATCCATCCGTGACTGCCATACAATGTTTTCTTTTCGTGCGAATGGATGAAATATGAAAATTTCATAAGCCAAAAATCCATCCGCGACTGCCATACAAATAACTCTTTAATAAAGTTGCATAGTGAAACGGTATCATCTTATATTCTTGTGTGTTCAATTTTCGTAAGCAGAAAAATATTATGTAAGAATGTATTGGAAAATGGAAAATTCTACCATTATAGAATCTACTATTAAAAATAGTTTATTCCTTATGTCAAATTTGTCACAATAATTGGAACTCTCCATTTTTAAATATTATGTTATTGGTGGCCATCAACTAATCATGAACATAATGGCAATAACGTGCTTTTGCGTCTAATGGCAATAGTAATTGGATTTTTGGTTCGATTATTGGATTATTGCTGGCGATTTTTTGGAATATTCCTCGTCAAGAGATTGTTAAGAGGTTGATATTGATAAAAGGGTATAATTAGCCATAGCAGGGACAAAAGATCTTTTTTCTTTGTTTTTTTTTTTGGGGGTGGAAGGGACAAAAGAATCTATGAGGGTAAATCTGCTGATTTGATTTTTTTAATGAATTGAAGCTTCTGATTGGGTCCACTGGACCTTCGACGTCCTCCCCCGAATGTCCCCTCCTCTCGGCACTTGTAGGTTCAATCAAAACTAGGTCCAAAAGGGAAAAGGAAAAAAAAAAGAAAAAAGAAAAAAAGAGATGAACATGCTCAAAATTTTCTTGGTTTTTTTACTTGTAGACGTTGGAAATGGAAATGTAAACATCACAACAGAATATTCACTACAACAAAAAGGGCCTACGATGACATTTTTTAGGACTTTAGGCGACCTTTACAAGCATTGTCAAAAATCTCGTGACGTTTGTGATGACCCATAACTATGAGTCACCTAAGGTTCGGTCGAGATAGGGCATCGCGACGTTCATGACAAGCATCGCCATAGGTATGTTGACTCATAATAGTAGTCACCACAACCCCCAGTAGGTGGAGGACCACCTAGGGTGACATTTGTATGGGTAGTCCTAGACCAGACTACGATGACGTTTGGTCAACATCGGGCATGACCACCCTATGACTACCCATGCTAACGTTGGCCTCGAATAACTTACGCCAACATTTAGCAGACATCGCCTAACATCAACATGGGATGACCCATGATTTTGTCGGTCTAGAATCACCTTAACGAAGCAACCCGATACTCAGATGGTGGGTTTTCTGTCAACAAGTGGTAAGCTTATTAATAGATGACTGGCAATATTTCTTTTTTGGTCAATAAATTGTGAGCTTGTTATCAAGATACTATTGTGAAATTTATTTTAATCAAACACAAATAATTAGTACAAATATGCATGTAAACTCAAGAATTACATCACATAATTATGTCTATTGCATCAAACCTAATGTTACAATCTCCGACCAAATGTCATAAGTTCAACAACAGAAAAGCTGTCATACTCATACAACACGACCTTATTACTTAGTAGATAAGCTTGAGCAACATCCCCTCCAGAGCCTTCTCTCATGCCATAGTCTCCTCTTGCATTTGTCTTTGTTGAGCTCGTAGTTCTTCTCTAAATTGTTCTTCCTGATGTTTTAGGGCCTCCGCCTCCTTCAAAGTTTTTTTTGTAGAGCTCATTGTTCGGCTCTATATTCTTCTCCCATTTTTGCTTGAGCCTCTGCCTCATCATAGAGTTTTTATTGTAAACCTTCTTGTTCGGCTCCATCCTCCTCCTCCTCGATCCTTCAAAGAGATGAAGACACATATACTAAGTGAGGAAGCTTGTAGCCAAAAAGATACAACAGAGGTTGTGTTCGCAAAATAGATCATGTAAATAGATGTTGAAATTGAAATGCCATTGACATTATCAATTGGAGAAGCATAATTATGAGCATTCCGTAAATACAGTGAGATTATTAGCAGCAGACATTCAAAGGACAAGACTCAAGACAACCCACAATCAAAACAAGAGATTTGTCCCAACGAAGTGAAGAAATCTTGACCTTAAACACTGATTTCTTGAGGGATGATGGGTTGCTGCTCACAGGAATCGAAACAACCTGCGAAAAAATACCCATAAAAAACTCTTTAAACCCTCCGACCAAATGCATCGAAAGCTGCTAAAAGACAAAGCCTATATTCCTTTATGCACTTAATCAATTCAAACAAAGCTCAATTTCCAATTTTCTTTCATGGAAATCTAACATAAAAAGACCCAGACTGGGACCATGGGTTAGTGGTTTGACAGACCCAAGAGACGGTTGAATGAGCCATTGCACATCGTTAATTTTTCCACCATATCATTGCCCACCGTCAATTTCCTAGGCTTCCCGACGACCATCGTGTTGGTGTCGATGCTGGCCATGACGGATGGGGCCTCAGATGAGGACGAGTCCCAAGTATCCTCATGCTCAGTGTCGATGGTGGTGTGTACATCACCCTCGTGTCTATCCTACGGACGACTGTAGCTCCGATGAAGCTGACCTTTCCTTTCCTTTTCCTTTAACCTGATCGGATAAAAAGAAAGGAGTATAGAGAAATGATAGAAGGGAAGTGAGAGAGATAAAGGATAGAATGGAAAGTGAGAGAAATAAAGGAAAGAGAAGACTTAATTTGATTTTGAATTTTAGCTGGCGGGCAAGCAAAAGCTTTCCCGCCTTGGGTTTTAATTTTTTTTAATAATTCAAGATTTTGGCGATTCTTTTATGGGTTGTCCAAAGTACCCCATGAGCCGACAACAAGTTGTGAATAAGTTATCAGATTGGTGATAGTTGAAAGTTCTGATCAATTCGCACGCCATCAACTAGCGGGCAACGGCCTTACCGACTTGTAATTGGTGAACTTCTTGAAAGTTGCCTTGTTTGAATTGATAGCCTCTCAATCGTTTCTCCATGGAAAATCCAATGCTTGTAATCTTATAAATATTCCATGGATGTATAGACATAATGTTGCATCGACGACACATATAATATAAATCTTTCAATTAAGTGTAGAGTTCTCAATCGCGAACGCAATAAATCTATCGAGACGGTCGTAAACGGCTTGATAAATCTCGGATGATCAACGCAACTTTTATCCATGTAATTATATGAAAAAGTTCAACATATGATAATGTTAAACATTTGATTACAAAATTAATAGGCTTATTGCATACACTACATGCGGGAAGTAATTAATAGTTGTTTTCTTTTTAATAAGAATTAAGTACCTGCAAGTACAAGCATATATGTTCTTTCAATAATTTTTCAAAGTGGTAGGGAAGGACATACGGTGTTTATGGGCAATTTTATTAATTTATCGATCTAATGCTTAAACAAATATGATTCCAGACCGTTCAATAAATATATCAAGTCCGGCCATAAAAGGCTTAGTAAATCTCGAATGATCGACCCAACTTTTATCCATTACCTACAAACATAATCAATGACATCACTTATAATGATAATGAGACAATAATAAAATGGAAACGTGAACCAAAAAATACTAGTACATTTCATCGAACATTTATCGGGCATATTGAACAAATATTACATTTAACCTACATACCACCATACCAAGTCCAAAAAAAAATATGTATATAGTATGCACAACACAGACATATATATATATTGAGAGACGATCTATACAATACGTTCTTAATAAGTACTGTAAGTACAAGCATGTACTTTCTTTCGATGAGTTTTTGAAGTAGGGGAGAGGGAGAGACAATGTTTATGAGCAAAAAGTTAATCTATTGGATGCTTAAATAATAGGGATTCTCAACCGTCCAATTCCTAGCTCGACATATGAATTACCTTCGGTCAACAAGCTGACAAGTTGTTGACAGTAGGCTCAAAAAAATAAATAAAATAATTGGCTTTGACGACCTATAGAAGCGTCGCCATAGGCATGAGGGGGCGACGTTACGGTATGGGTTGGCAAAAGATTAACTTTAGGGTTTTACGTTAGGGTTTTGGGTTTTAGGCGACAAGAAATTCCCGACCAATATATAACAAGTCATCTCATGGTAAGCCTATTGCAACGTTTACTCAAAAGTCGGGATAGAATGACCTTTGACCTCTTTTTCTCCGATGTTAAAGTAGAGTCGTTTAAAGAGGAATCTGAGGCGACGTTTCGGCTTGGAGTCACGATAAACCAGTTTTTTCACGACTATTATGGTTGACGCTTCTCTATGGGTTGTCTAAAGCTCATTTTAGGCGACGTTTACTTATGGATCGCCCCAGATACCACCGAATTGAACTTTTGGCGATGTTTATCTATGGGTCACCTAAAAAAAGTCGTCATAGACCCTTATCCTTTTTGTTGTAGTGAATCCACGTACGTATATTAAATTTTTTCGCTCATTCAATCGTATGGATCCCCTCGTTCTGAAATACTCATAAAATATTTACAATTAGAGTGTGACCTGCACCAAGTGCAAAATCAACCGTAATTTCAGTTTAAAAAATTTATCTGCACTAAGTTTGATGTTTTATATAATTTACGTTTAAAATTTTAAAATTTTAGATTATTATTTAATACAATATATATTGACTTTATCTAAATCATATATTTTGAAGGATTATGATAAAAATATATATTTAATAAAAAAAAATTATGGTATATTGGTGTGGTGAGGTTAGGGAAAGAAGCGAGTAGGTGGGAGAAAGAAAGAATCATAGGACGAGTTGAGAACATGGTAAAAAAATGAGTTAAAAATAACACTTTCTTTTAATAGTTAACACTAATATATTTGTCTACGCCAAGGAGTTCCAACGTGCACATGAAATGTAGAGATGGCTTCTTCTACTCCTGGGTGGATTTGGCGCAATATTCATTAGGAGAAGCCTGTGGAGTGTGAAGAGTTGGATTAGATTTAATACGTATGGCTCATCTAAAGGTAATCCAAGAATCGCAGGGTCGGGTGGTGGATTCATTCGAGATGCAGATCGTAACATGATTAGTGGTTTTTCGCATAATATGGAGGTTGTTACTAAGTCTCGGCTTAACTCTGGTGCGTCGGTTCGGGCTTGGAGTTGGTCTAGTCGTAAGGTTTTAGGAAGGTCGTTTTGGAAGTTGACTCTGAGATTGTTAAGAAGATGCTTGATCAGATTAGATGGACTGCTCTATCGCTTTGAGGTCTGGTGGTGCACATTCGAGATTACCTTGCACGTGATCGGGAAGCTGAAGTTCACTCACACTTATAGGGATGGAAATTATTGTATGGATCGGCTCGCTGGAAGGGCTTCTAATGGTTTTTTAGATTTTCTTATTCTTGATTTTATTTCTAACTGTTTAGGCCACCTTATATTAGAAGATTTTGTTGGAGTGTCTACCCACGGTCACGACTTTTAATTAATTTATTTATTTTAGATTTCGCCCCCTCGTTCACCGAGAATAGAAAATCATATTTGTCCTTAGCTAAATAGATGGTTCACTAATCATGTTATTTTATCAACGGGCATTTTGGGAATCAAAAAGTTATACAAACTTTTTTTTTCCCTCTTTTGTAATAGTATAGATCTAGATTTTACGGTTACTTTGATGCTTCGTAAATCTATAACCTTGATACCATAATCTTGTCAAGCCACTACAGTTTACCCAAATTTATCTCTAATAATAAAGGACCTACAAACAAGTGGTAATTTGATGGTCTGGTTCAAGTACGGACTAATCCTCCGAATTTACTAGTTTATAGTGCCTCCATCGACTGACTAATGCATACTGCTTCAAACTATCAAAACGCATGGAAAGTAATGGGTCGATAAATATCAAAATCAGGCTATTGGCGAAAAAGAAAATGAAGAGAAAAAACTATAAATGGAGTTCAGCATGCTCACGCCGCTATTCTCGCATGAATTACGAGATCCCAACTTTAATTTTTATTGAGTAAGCTAGCCAAATTTCTTTATTTTTATTTTCATGTATTATACTAGGTTGATGAGCTTTTCTCGATTTAGGGGAAAATGACTTTTTTTTTGGTGTGCGAAAGTAACACTTTTTTGGGTTAATTGAAATTTTCACTTTTTTCAATTACAAATAAAACTCATAAATATAGTACAATAAAATAACAAAATTCTAAAAATTAATAAAGAAGTAGGAACAGTCTCACAACGAGTATTAAATCCAAAACTTTTTTATTATCAAGTGAAAGTATACAACAATGCACTATAAAAATAATCCCTTTAATTTTTTCGGTTATACATAATGCTCATTACCTAGTACAATGAAAGAAAAATATTAAATAAACTAATAAAATGGTACGAGTAGTCTCACTAAATATTAAACCTGCTACCTTTAGGTCAACAGGCCCGGCGTGGACGTGCGCTGTTACGATGCAATCTCTTTGATAAACCCCTTTAATTTGTTGAGCCATGGTAGGCTAACCGTATTGGAGTTACCTTATTTATTAAGGTCGTTGGGTTGGTGTCACATGTTAATTAGACCCACACTTGTTGGAAGGGTAAAATCTATGTCCTAAGTCAACTATCAGCTGACTATCACTTTGTCTCTCATGATGATAAAGACAATGTCGGCACTTAATTGCCTTTCATTTTGACATATTAGATGCAACTAATGGCCTGGTTGGCTGTAATTTAATTAGAGAATCCAGGACTCCATGCATTAATTAATACAGGAAAATCTGTTTCAGCTTTACCCCTGAACAGTGGGCAAAGCGGTTTTCATGAATGGGGTAAAGCTGATGTCCGAATTAAAATGAGTCTCGATTAATATGTAGGGAATTTCTGTAGTCTTATCAAATAGAAAAGCTTTCGCTTAGAATATTTAATTAGGAAGAATGAAATTGATGGTAGAGGAACAACAGACGACGTTCGAACCCATCTCGTATCGAGGTTGCGAAAGATCGCTTATATAATATATATGACTTTATGAAATGATCAAAATCCCTCCAGTTTTTATCATATTGTATTAGTATTCAGCGACGTATAATATCGAGATCACAATTTCCTCAAGGTAATTAAAATTGCCCTAATTTCTTTGGCCTTAATTATTTATTGTCTTCACCGCACACAATGTATATCTCTTGAGAATGAATGTTTCATTTTACGCGCTTATGCCTGCGCTTATCGTATATGACTCAATGCCAATGATGTTCCAGGTCCTCCTTGTGGTGGCTGCATGGAACTACATTTATGGATTGATAATGCCTCTTCAAATCTATTGTTGGCTCTCCGTTAGCAAGTCGATAGAACCGATTTGGAAAAATAGCATGTGTATCTAGAATACGAGGTCGAGAAACCAAGACTACATGGAATGCAGATCAAGCCACGTATTTAATGTAGGATATGATCAATCTATATACTGAAATATCCGTTACCATTATTATGATATGAGACATGGTACTTGTTTGTTCAATCACTCTTTCTGTCTTTTTAGTAGAAAATATGCCCATAACTACACTAGAGACGTGATTGATTAACTCGCTTGCTATGACATTATGTATCTAATCATCGATCTCGTATAAAAAAAATGCATAATATGAAAAAATACAGATATTGATTAGAAATTTCTCTAACATCAATAAAGTCATGAAACATCACATATATTGAATTACACTGATTACATAATAAGGCCCACACGTAAAATAACTGGAACGATCCAGAAACAACATTTTTATCAATCAATCCAACATGAACTAGATTAAAGACATAAAACATACGACAAACACACAAACTAAATGGAGAGACATACACATTGGACAAACATAACAAAAAGAGACACAGACACTAAACTGTTTGCATTGGGGCCTGTACATAAACAAACCATAGCTAGCTAGTCAGCTAGGGTTTCAATAATATCGTCCAAAAGGATAGTTATATGGGATGTTGGGGATCAATGCACCATTAAACCCTCCACCTGCACTGAACCCTCCACCGATGTTGAAAACTCCAATATTATTGTTCATGTCATAGGGAATGACGGCCGCACTTGGCCCGGCGACATTTGGGCCAGCTGCACCGAAGAACGGTGGTGGGTTGGCAGCCTGGGCGAGAACCCTCTCAGCCTGCCTACTGACGTTCTTCTTGAGCTCCTCAAGGGAGGCCTTCAGCTGCTCCAGCTCTGAGGGGCTGAGATCATCGATCGTGCCCTTGCAGCGGCTTTGCACTTGGGTCACCCTCATCATCTGCTTGAGCTCCTCGCTGCGCTTCTTCTCAACCTCCAGCTGGGCGAGCAGCTGCCCCAGCTGATGGTTCAGCTCGCGCAGGGTGGTGTTCCTCTGCATCTCCATGAACTGGAGGGTGCCCGCGGAGATCTGTTGGTCGGAATTAGGGTTATAGTTATTGTCCCCATTGAGGAAACGCTCCAGGACCCTCTCCACGCAAGGGTGGCCGAACGAGTAGGCCTTATCACCGGGGGAGAAGACGATGATCGCGATGTCCGCACCACAGAGAGTGCAGAGCTCGCTGGCTTTCTTGAAGAGGCCAGAACGGCGCTTTGAGAAGGTGACTTGGAGGTTACTGTCGTTGTCCATCTTGACCATCTGGATCTTTTGGCGGCCCTTGCTTGTTTTCGCCATGCCTCGGTTTAGGCAAGAACCCCGGGGAGCCGATAAGGGAAAAGGGAGAGGGAGAGCTTATCGAATATAGGATTGGGGGCACAGATAGAAAGGAGACTTTGGGATGTATTTTTATAGGGTGTTTTGGGTTACTGAGATTAATGTGAAGGGGCTGGCAGATTTACTGTAATTTTACGACGCATTCAATGTGTTACTACTTAGGGAGGCTGTAAAATCTGGTTTTCACACGAATATATGGTAAGCGTTTCACAATAATTTGTGGGGAAATTCCAATTATTTCATGAAATTTAGTTTAGCTGCCTTATGAATGATGGCCACGTCGTGCTTCTCTAGAGAAAGGGTTTTATTAGGCAGTTTATATCTATTGAGTGATTGGCATAAATCCACCATTAAGGATGTAGATTTTATGTGGTTGAACGCGTCTTTGGAGATGTCTGTGTTTTAGATATTTTACAAAGAACATTTTCATAAGATCGATCGATAACCACGTGTTTCAAAGTTTTGTCAATGCATGCATGAACTACGTACGTACTTCGGTTAAAGTTTTTGGATTCAATTATATGATTGAGGTGCTTTGCCACATCTCATGCGTGCTTGATCTATGTGATGTCTTAACCCAACTCAATTTACGTTGATTTAAATTGCTGAACAAAGCCAAAGTTCGGATTCGGCAATTTCGACCTATTATTTATATTAATTAGCAGTAAAATAGGACTAAGCACGATCTGCAGAATTCACGTGGGCTTCTTGCACTTTTTGTGTCTGCATTTTGAGCATTAACATAGACTGAATCAAAGTAATTATTATTTTTAATTATAAAGGAGACTTGTGAAATTTACGAGGAAATTAGAAAAAGTGAAAATAAAGGATACCGATAATAAAAATTGAATCTATAACCCTCCTGGCTTTAACAGCGAGTACCATACCGAAACCCATCTCAAAGTGATTATTGATTAATTAAATAGAAGAGTTTCATAATTAATTTCATATATAGTTGGCCCTGCTTCATTCACTCTCATCACACCCATTGATTTATGTTATCTACATGTAATGAGATAACGACGCGATGATAAATTTAATTACTCTAAAGTTGCATAAAAAAACAAAAACTGCTTTAAGAGTTTTTTTTCGGTATGAATATTTGTATTCGGAAGCCCAATTGTCCCGACTAATCCAATGGAGCTAGGTCGACTCCGACTATGAATCCCCTTTTACTTGCAACAAGTTTTGTAGTTGTGGTATCATCTTCTTTTGTGCTTGTTGGCTGTTCACTTTTTCTGATATTTACGCATGGCTTCGCTTTAATTAGTTTTTATAATATCTAGAAACATTAGTTTTCCATGAATTACACTTAGACAGGAAGCAAGTTAATATATCTTTTTAATTATATGTTTTTGGGTTCAAAAAATGTTATAATTATATATCTTTTTACGATATTTTTGTGAGTAGTTCACAAGGTCGTAGGTTCGAATCTCCCATTGCGCGCGTAACCCTTGATGAGGCCACCTACATATGTGCTTGCACATGGATTTACCTATCCATAGACTTATGGGGTATTCATGGGTACGGGGAGAATAAACTCTTTTTTATAAAAAAAAAATGATTTAATATTTTTTTTGCCATGAATTATACGTAGTTCTTGGTGTGTTTTCAACAATAATTAGTCGGTGGAGTTCACAATTCGTACTTATTAATGTAGCTATGGATGCATGGAACCATTCCTATATGCTTCCCCCACTCATATGATATGGGACTGCTAAAGATGCTAAGAAGCTTAGATTTTATCATATACGTTCATTAATCTCAAAAACCATGACGGAATGGTAAAAGATTTGATCTAATCGAGTTGACATGTAAAGAATGATTCACAGAATGCCACTTTTTACCGAAGATCTGCTCACGTAAACAAATTAAATTGATCAATGATGTCTTTCCATATCGGATTCCCGGGTGTAACAAGTAAGTTCATTTTCCTCATTGATTTTATGGGTCCTCCTTTTTATATTGCTTGTTAAATTGGGTGTTATAAATTTATAATATGTAAAATATGTTTCTCCATATATATATAGAGAGAGACAATTAGCTTGATTATGTAGCTTGCTGAAGCTGAAACAACAGAAGCGTAATATGTATAAAAATCCTTCAAAGATGTTTATATTTTTCGGTGGACGAAGATGTTTGTATTTTCATATACAACGATTATGAAGTTTCCTATGAATGTGTACTGTATCGTATGTCTCATGCGTGAATATCTTAAGCCGACTTAAATTGTTGAGATAAATTGTTGGACAGAGTCAATCACTCTCTCTTTTTTATCTTTTTATTCTTTTTATGCCCAGGTTATCAATCGGTAGCTTGAACTTAATTATACACGAGGAGCGGTAAATTAATAAAACTAATCACAATCTACAAGATTCACGTGGGTTTCATGTACTTTTTATGTCTGTGTTTTGCATATTAATATGAAGTATATTGAAGAGATTATACTCATTTAAAGGATGGGTATATGGTAAGTAATTTCTTAATTGGCTCATTTAATTCGCCCAATTCACACCATTAATTTCCGTTATCTTAAACGCACCTAGCTATAATGATGGAACACAGTAATATTATTACTATAAAATTGAAAAAGAAAAAAAAAGTTTTTAATTTTAGTGAAATATTTTGCCATTCATATTGTTGGACCCTTAATCTAATTCTAACGTCAAGACACTTTGATATTTACCCTGCAACTCTTGAAATAATTTAATCCAAGAAAATATATAACTATCATACGTTGGACAATTTTTTTTTTCAATTACAAATGAGGCATATGGCCTAAGTACATTAAAATATAAATTTTAAATACCTAATGAATGGGCACAGATAGTCCCCGTTAGGTATCAAACCTGTGACCTCTAAGTCAACATGCGAGTGCGTGCGTCACTACGTTACACATTCTTTTGATTATATAGGACAGTTATGCTAGCTATGAATTTCACCTGGAAAAAAAAAGTTTCTATCAAGAAGTTTGTCCTTGAATTTGATTAATTTTCTTGTTTGGTTTGTAAACCTATCGCTTGCTAATACTCCGCATTGAATCTCATTTAAAATTGCTTATAAGAAAAACCTCATTTACGATTACAAGTTATTAGGGACGAACCTAGGGTTTGGACTTGGGGGCGAGGTTCTTGAGGCGGCGAACTATATAATAATTTTCCCGAGTTAGAGGTGAATATAAGAAATTTCATTAAAATTTAAAGGATTATATGTAAATTTCTTTAAGGCACCCAGCTCCTTTCGGTCCATCCCTGCAAGTCATAATTTTTCTATTATTATATCAAATTTCATAAGTACAAACTAATTATTGCTTTAAAATATAATTTTCCAGAATGAATGTTGCGCTTTAAGAAAATAATTATATATCTTCTTTTCTTTTCTCTCTTCTTCTCTACTATTATTATAAAAGTCAAAAATTTCCTTTCGCCTCATTTTTTGTTTTACTTTTACCTATATTTTCATAAATTTGATCCATAACTCACCGTCAGTCCTCGGATTAAGTACATAAATCATAAAATTTTACAAAAGTAACCATTAAGACCATCTACAATGGTCGTCTCCTCTGCTAACGTATCAATAGTGGGGACGACCCATTAAATTTCCTCCCATTGTTGAGGAAATTTAATCAGCAACCATCCCTACTGGAAACAAGTTCCAATTAGAGCTTGTTGCGTTATCTGCCACCACTGTTGTTTACTTTTTATTTTTTTTAAATTTTTTTAAGGCAATGGCTCTTAAAATATATTATTTTTTATTTAATTTTTTAAATAATTCGAAATTTTAAAATATATTTTTCAATCCAAAAATAAAAATTAATTAATTCAATTTTAGTTGAACTCGAAATATAAAAAAAATATTTTTAATATACAAGTACCTTACGGAGCCTATTTGGAATGGGGAGGGTGAGTCCCCTTTAGTTTTGGGTCCCCCGTTTTGCTTGGGGGAAACCAAGGTGGGGTCCCCCAAAATGGAGATAGCAACCCATGCGACATGCATTGTGGATGCTCTGAGATCAGGAGGTACTCCCAAGTTAATTTTCAAACATATATTTATCACCATACCAATTACTAGGTTGTACAGATTTATTAACACGAAAAACAATTTCACAACATCATATTTAGGGTGAGTACGATTTTCAGTCTCAAATTACCTTAAATCCCATGCATAGCTTGAATCATGCTCTAATTTTATTTAACATTCAAGGCTTGTTGTTTTGGTCCAAGAAATTCTTTTGTAATAATCAATCCATAGGGTACATACCTGCGCTTCGCCGTGGAGCCAAAACTTCTCTATAATGATTTGTTATATAGATGTAATATTAAGAAATTATTATTTCTTGTACCTACTTATTTTTAATTGGTCATAATATTTTAAGACAATAAATGTGGAGTATTCATGGGTCTTTGAAGAATAAACTCCTCGATATAAAGTAACTATCATTATTATCTTCAACTAATCTTATTATATAAATTCAAATATTTGGAACAATAGATATAAAAATGATTAAAACATAATGTGGTACTTTTTAGCACAAAAACAGCCCATACTTCATTGTGAGTCCTTTTCTTTCTCACAGTTACAAAATCTTTTACAAATTATATATTTAGGCAATACAAAAAAATAAAATTATATCTATACTTCTATATTATTTTTAAATGCGTTCTTTTTATATAAATCATTCAAATTTACGAAACTTTTTTGATATATTAATGTCATGGTCGTTATTTAGTCATTCTCTTTATTGCCTTTTTTTTAATTGAACGGAACTTGAATGTAAGATCCTTCTATTTGTTGAAATTTATTACAATTGATCACGCCAATTCAATTAATTTTTTTCTATATGCTTTTATATAAGGGATTTAATGAGGGATAGATCTTTTGACACATGATCGATCTAAAATTTTAAGTTAATATTTGGTGGAACTCAAATCCTCTTATGTGCCAATATTTTCTTCTTAATTTTTAAATGCGAGTTTTAGCTTATAGCTCAATTGCATATGTTTAATTCATATTATCGTATATGATATTACTATTTTTATTTCATGGAGTGTGTCTTGGATGCGTTAAATGGTGTTGACACAATATTAAGTAAAATAGAACATGCCGTACTTTAAGAGAATGAAAACACGTACATTTTATAAATTTATGAAAAATAAATTAATAGCGAAATTAGTTTTCTTCTTTGGGTATTCTCATATGGATAAAAGAAGAAAATGTACTCTTTGTAATTCAAAAAAGTATGTGTATAATTATTATACCTTCTTAAGAAAGATACAATAAAAAGAAAGAAAGTCTGTCTATTAATGAAAATTTGTAAAGGAAAACAAAGTATAATGTCTACATATAACCCTTTTAGAAAGGTAAAATAGATAAGTAGAATAATGTAAAAGCATGGTGTCTAAGGTTGCGTTTGGTTTCATAGTAGGATTTTAAAATCAGATTTTGATTTTGATTTTGAGTGGTATAAATGGAGCACACCTTTGACTTTGTATGTGTTATGTTGTTTTATTGTGGAAAAAAGTGGTATAAATGGGGCCCACTCTTTGACTTTGTATGAGTTATTTTGTTTTGTAGTTGATAGAGTTAAGTTAAAATTGTGATTATAAAATACCATCTTAAAACCAAACAGGCCCTAATCCTATTCTAGTGATCAAGAAAATGGGAGAAATGCTTGCACATTATATCGACAAAAAATATGACGTTATATTTACTTGTGAATGCTAAATGTTTCGTTCCATAAGTGACATTATTTCTATATATAGTAATCATAAAAAAGAGGAAAAAATTGCACATAATAAAGAAAATATACATAAAAGGGACTTTAAAAAATGGTCTAAACATGACAGGTCAATCGATTACATCGTTGCATTATCATAAAGCTTAAAAACACTGGACAAACGAAAAAAAATATGAAAAGAGAGAGAGAGACACACACACCTGAGAGATAAAAAGTTCCCCACTCATAGCTTAAAATTTTTAAAAAGAAAATATTGCATCTATCTTAATTTATATATATATATATATATATCTAGTACTTTGATACTAATTTTATTCTAAGTTCTAAATAAAAATTGGGGAATAAATTTTTTTTTGGAAATAAGTATTCAGACTATAACGACTAGATCAATTGACCTAATGGGTCGACCGGATTATCTGGTACTTTATTTGGGTCAAATTTGAAAACACTAAAGAAAGAGAGAAACTTACAAAAATGGAAATTAAAAGAATATATATTTTAAAAAATGAAAATAATTTATCCGACTATACCGATCAATTTATTTGGCCTAATATGTCGACCGGATTACCAACAAAAATGGGTCGGTCGGATTACCTAGTACTTTTCTTAGGCCAAATTGAAATATAATAAAGAAACTGTAAAATTAAAAGAAGAAGAAATTTTTAAAAAAAATCTAAAAGAAAAGTGGCAGTCCCAGAATAGAACTTGGTTTATTGTCGATCGAATTACTCTATCTAAAAAATCAAAAAGAAAAGGTGGAGAGTGGAGAATTTTTCTCCACTCGCCCCTAGGTCCCAGAATGAGATCTGAATTATTGTCGATCGGATTATCAAGTACTTACTCGTGTCAAATTGAAATATAATAAAGAAAATGTAAAATTAAAAGAAAAAGAAAATTTTAAAAAAATCTATAAAAAAAAGTGGCGAGCGGAGAATTTTTCTTCACTCGCTGGTCCTGTTCTATTCTCCACGTACCTCTAGGTCCAAGAACGAGACGTGGTTTATTGTCGATCGGATTACCTAGTACTTTACTCGTGCCACATTGAAAAATAATAAGAAAAATGTAAAATTAAAATAAAAAGAAAAATCTAAAAAAAAAAAAAGTGGGGAGTGGAGAATATTTCTCCACTCGCCCGCAGGTCCAGTTTGGACCTGTTTTCATTTCTCGTATATAATAAAATTGTATTCTCATCCATTTAGGCAAATTCTGGAAATTCCAATTAAGCAGAAGCAGGTTTCTGATTTCCAGCACCGTTGTGATGATATACACTTAATGGGAAATTGGAATTAACAAAAAATTATTTATCATAAAAAAAATCTCAAGATATATGAAACTCCCGCAGCCGTCGATCAACGGAACAAGGCCACGGATCTAACGGCTCTTTGACGACTTATAACTTTTGCCCGGTAGTACACTTCCTACCTGATTGCATCTCTTCCAACGGTCATGGGGACTGACCCCTCTTTCATTCAAAAAATTTGCAAAAGTCTTTCGGTTTACTTTTGCAATAACTAGCCGTTACACATCGAACGAACGAACAAATCTCTCCCCCTCCCTCTCTCCAAATCAAAATCAAAATCCTCTGAAAGCAAGAATCACTCTCTTTCTTTTTGAAATCTCTCTTGCCCTCTCAGTCTCTCATTCCATCCCTCTCTGTGTCTTTGATTTCATTCCTCGCTGCCCGATATCACCCCAATCATTTCCAGAGAAACTCGGCCAATCAAGGATCGGCCTGGGCGACCCCTATGGCTCTTCCCTCGAGCAAGTCTTCCTCGACGGCCGCTCCCCTGACGGCAAACCCGAACTCGGGTCGGCCCCAGAACCCTAGTCCAAGATCCTCAGAGATAGCGAATCCTATGAGGAGGAGCTTCAGCGGGAACCCATTCGTGAAGCCCTCTATCGTTGCGAACCCGAGAGGTTTTAACCCCGTCACTCCTGCTAACAGCCCTTCAGGTTGTTTCTTGTCTCGACTTTCAACTTTTGTAAAGTCGTTTATTTGTGATTAGTGATGATGTTCAGTCGGAAAGGGGAAGGGGGAAGGACAAGAAACGCGATGAATTTGATTCTTTGTTCATCTTTAAGTGATTTGTGATGGTTCTCTCTAACGGGTTTGACAGCGAGAGAGGGGTAGAATAGGAAAAGGGCAAATTCTGAGCTTTACTTATGTTAACAAGCTTGAAGAAATGTGTTCTGTTGAGCTAACAACGATGGATAAAATTATCTCTTTGTGGTTTGTTTCATGATAATAAATTTCCTGGTATTATTCGAAAATGGTCAGTAGGAATTTCTCTATCTATAATTCATTGCAAGTCAGTCAGATTTGTTCACCCGACATATTTCAAACCAGGGGCGGAGCCAATGTAATACCAGGGGGCAATTGCCCCCCCGAACTTTGGCTTTTTTATAATTTTGCCCAAAAATTATGTTAATTTATGAATTTTTCTATGTAAAATTTGCACTTTGCCCCCCCTGAAAAAAAAATTTATGTACTATTTATATCAAACAATAATTTTGCCCCCCGAACGAAAATCCTGGATTCGCCCCTGTTTCAAACAATGCCATAAGGTCCCTTTTTGAGAATTTATTGTAGTTTATGGTAAATTAGAGCCATGAAACTTTATCCTTTGAGTCTTCTTATCTCGTGAATTCGGTTATTTTGATGGATAACCTTTGATCTGGCAAGTGATAGGATATGATTTGGAAGCTTTTGTAATTTTTGGTGTTGATTTTTGTACAAATTTGTACTCCAGAGTTCCCGCGAAGAAGGGAGAGCATACCGTGCTTGCGAGAGCACGAGGAGAAAGAGAACGGGAAGGACCTGAATCCGAACATGAGACAAGCCCGGGTCAGGTCTCCGAGCATCGGGAAGGGAACCAAGAACTTCATGTCCCCAACAATATCTGCTGCCTCCAAGTTCAATGCCTCTCCAAGGAAGAAGATACTTTCTGAGAGGAACAATGACCCAATTCATTCTTCTTGTACCTCGCTTTCTGACCTCAGAAGCTCATGTAGCTCAGTGAATGTCTCCGAAAATTTAGAAGAGCCTGGCACGAAAGTGACCGTGGAAGCTTCTCATGACTCCACGGTTACCGATTCGGGGGCGGCCCAAGAGGTTTCTTCTCTTGGTTCAAAAGGGTCGAGGAAAAAGGTTGCTTTTGACTCGATAGTTCACGAAATTCCTCCAGTGGAGAGTCCTAATGTGGGAACTGAAGCTGATCTGGTCAATATGGATGAAGAGTTTGCAAACCTGAAACCATCGAGTCCTTCTCTGCTGGGAACTGAAGCTGATCTGGTAAATATGGATGAAGAGTTTGCAGACCCGAAATCATCGAGTCCTTCTCTGCTGGCTCCACTTGATGCAGACCCCCTTGTGCCTTTGTTGCCGTATGATCCCAAGACGAATTACCTCTCTCCAAGACCGCAGTTTCTTCACTACAGACCAAGCCCAAGAATCAAGCATTACCTTGGAGAAGAAGGAAACTTCAACTTTGATTCCCTCCCGGATGGATTTGACCTCGACGGCCTGTCGGATACTGATGTGACTACTGAGGAAACAACCCAATCTGAGAAGGAATCGGATGATGCCTCCTCCAATGAGACAATAAAAGATGAAACAGGGCTGGAGTTGGAACCTGATGGTGTCAAGATAGCCGAGGATGAGGCGGTTGAAACAGAGGAGGCAGTTGGAGCAGAGAAGCGCTCCAACCGAAGCTTCTTTACGAGATCAAAGTTCATCGTGTCGATTTTTATTGCCTTAGTTGCTTGTTTAGCAATAGCTGGAACTCATTACTCTCCAAGCTACCTTACGATCCAAGGCTCGAGCTTTCCCATGGAAGCTGAACAACTGAGGGACAACATTGCGGAAAATATGAGGCTCTGGTATGCGAATTCACTCTCTTATTTTTCCGCACTGATGTCAGAATTTAGAGGCAAAGGATACGAGTGGGATAAGTTGCAATTCTACAACCTGACAGAACTGGATGAGAACCCGTGGCTCGGCAAGAGCGATATACTTGGAAATCCGATACAGGTTGATAACTTCGAAAATGTCGAAATTGGAAGCAAAGAGAAGGAGCAGATCGAGTACTCGGAGACTGAGGAAGATGTTGTAGCCGAGGATACAGCTGATGAAAAAGCCGAGGTTCCTGATGATGGACTTGAGGAGCCGGATGAGGAGGAGGAGGAGATCATGGACAAATCCTTTAAATTTGAATCTGAGCAAGAACCTGAGATCTTAGATGCCGACAAGGAGGTGCAAATGGAGATGGAATTAGAAGTGGAGAACCACGAAGCCCCACAAGGTGCTGAAACCGAAAGTGACCAGTTCGAGCTTTCGAAGGTCGAAGTTGAAAACCAGCCCCAGCTTCAAATGGTTGAAGTTAATGATCAGCCCAAGCTTCCAAGGGTTGAAGTCGAGATCAGGCCTAACGATCCTGGGGCAGAGAAAGGGAGCATGGAATTGGAGGACCACGACACTGCTGCCTTCGCCGTCAACTCTGAAAGTGTCCACTCAACGGCAATTAGTGCACCGGTGGCGGGGGTTCTCGTTGCTTTACTTGTCGCCGTTGCCTGCCTTTTCTACCTGAGGAAAAGGACAACTTCAGCTACACTGAAAGAATTTCAAACCTTACAACCTGTGGAGAAGGCGAAGAAGTTCGATATCAGCCCGGTTGCTGCAACTCGGGCAACAGAGTTTGATGTGGTTGGAGTGGACTCTTGCCCATCGGGGATGAGCAGTTTCCAGAAGAATGCTGCTTCCTCTCGTGGTACGAAGAGCGTGGTTAGAAAGAACAATGAAGCTCAGAGCAGCGAGAGGAAGACTGCTACCGGGAAGAGCCTCAGAAGAGAGTCCACGGCTTCTTCCTTCTCAGATCTTTCACTGGGCTCATCTCCCTCCTTTGGAAGCTTCACCACTTATGAGATGATCCCCAGCAAGCATGTAAGCAACCTTTGGAAAACTACTTCACCTTTTTATGTTTCTGCAAAAAGAATAGGTTGACGTGATTCATGTTCTTCTTCATGTTTTGGCTGCAGAGGAATGGGGACGAAGAACTGGTGATTACTCCGATAAGGAGATCGAGCAGGCTGAGGAAGCCAGTCACCTCTACATGACGAGGGAAACTTCCCGATGATCTTCCGGCATTTGATCAGTGCGAAGTAGAGAATTTGTGCTGTCAGGATGTGATTCGCTGACATGGTTTAGTAGAGGATTATGCTGACGAGATGGTCTGTAATCTGAACAACTTTGTGATTTGTGGGAGTGTTAAGAGTGCTCTTTGCTTTCTGATTAAAAGGACGAATGATTTCCACTATCCTTTCCTCTAAGGAGCCAACTAATTTTTAACTATCTCAGTAATCCGAATGTCCGGATTCACGTTTAATACTCGATACATGGTATGACACTATGGATATGTACAAACTTCCTTTCTCTCGGCCTCTTGGTTCAATCTGCAGGTACTTCTCACATAACCTTTCACGCATAGCATATTATGTGTAAAATCCTTTACGAACGCTGATGGATCGAACCTAAATGCATCTCATCTCACTGTTGATGTCCAATTCCATTCCCAAGGAATAATAATTTTGATAAGTAAAAGACTGAAATGGGCCGACATGATCAACGGTAGGGATTAAATGGGCCGACAAGCCCATCTAATTTTCGAAAATGGGTCGAAACATCAAAGCCCAATTCTAGCAACCACCGGTTACGGTCACGAAGGCCTATTAGGAAACGCACAGTTTGTCTTCGAACTGACGGGAAAAAGAAACCCGAAAACAGATGACGCAGGAAAGGGAGCCGCGAGAAAGACATGTCCTCATATTTGTGGTTCAACTGCATTTCGGTCCCAATACTTTCAATTGATTCCATTTTGGCCCATGCATTGATTTGTAACTGCATTTTGGTTGCTGAGCTCAAATTGTTCGAAAGCTCCGTTTCTCCTAATCACCAGCACTACTGACTCATCAAGCTAATCGAAATAATGTCTCTCAATTTTCTGAATTAATAGTTCATATTTTCACCTTGCAATAAACTACTTATTGCTGATAATATTAATATATTTAGTGATAAAATAAATAAAAAGATATCACGTAGTGTCACATTTTTTTTCCACAATAAAATTAAATTAAACAAAATGTATAAGCATGTAAAAGTATCCGCCTTGGCCAATTTTTTTTCTTGGATCAATAGTATCATTTTTAATAAATTAATTATGATATGAATGACAAGTTTAAATTGGATTTTTTTTCAAAAATCAAAATCTAATAAATAATTGAAAATTCCATGAGTAAGACAAACGGAAATTAATACATAAATTAACGTCTAATTGCATCTTAAAGTTAATCCAACTAGAAAATAGTAAATAGACGAGGACCAAATTGCATTACATTACAAGCTTAAGGATCATTAAGATTGTCCTCAGAAGTTGAGGGAAGAAAGACATACATGTATGTGTCGCGAAAGCCATAAAGCTCGTAACCACCGTTAAAGGAGCTCACTCAGCTCGCGCAGTCCACGCGCCAGTTGCTGCTGGGGAGCCTATTCTCGTCCTGCCCCTGCTCTGCCTCTGCACCCTTTCAGCCAACCAGAGAATCGAGACGACAGGGAACCGCGAGCTGCCCCTCGATGTCTTGAACGAATTCTTTTCCTCGTATATATTGGGTGATTCATACACAAAGGAGAGGGGAAGGTGGGGTTGGGTTTAGGGTTTGCTTGGTGGCGGTGTTGGGACCATTTAATGGCAGCTGCGTCGCAGGCGCTGCGTTTCTGTGCTCCCGGATCCACCGCCGGCGGCGGCAGCAGCTTCGACACCTTCAATCGGATCATCGCGGACCTCTCCCGCCCTAACCCTAAGGTACACCGAAAATCTCCCTTCATTCAAGCGCTTTATATGCATTAAGATAAGGAACTGCGACCCGGACGGCAATAGGTTTTAACTAGCTGATAGCTCTGAGCTTGTTTTTAAAATTTTTCTTTTAATGTTTTCATTAATTAGAAGTTGAGCTTATAGCTGACTCGAGGCCGAAAAGGTTTCTTAGCAGTATGTCTGTGCTGTGACACGAATCGTTGCCGTGATGTGCTTCCAATGTGAAAGATGTCAAAACTGCTTGTGAGTTGTGCGGAGAAGTACGACGATAAGAAAAGAATTATGCTGCAGTTCTCTCTTAGAGAATCATGGACCGAACTGGGCCAAACTGTGCACCATTTAATTTGCTAATATCATTAGAAAGATAGGGCAAAATGTGATACGGTTAGATATGGGGGAGGGGAAGCTCAAATAGGTGGGATGCACTTGGGCGTGCTGAGTTGCTCTTCCTTTTCAAATTGCCTTCATATTTAATCTAATGTGAAAGGGAGTAAAGAGAAACTGTCTTCTCCATGTTGACTCCTCTTAGCCAAGTTTTGACCATAAATAGCCACTTATTGCTTCCTCAACTGGCCATCATTTAGTACTATCTCAAAGGGGAAAATGGGAGAAAGAAAAATGATTCTTTTGTGATATAATCAGTTGGTGGATGGAATTTTGGCTATTGAGTTTCGTAATTTTAGTTTGCTATATATGTTTCTAATCGCTCCCTTCACTTTACGGCCGATGCTTATATATCAGGAATCCCGGAAAATTTTGTTGCCTGTTGGGACTGCCAATTAAAAAGTTTAAATTCTGAATAGTAAACAATTTGGCTTGGTTAGTTGAATAATACTGAATGGGAAATTTGGAATATTATCTGGTGGTGGTTGTTTTTGTGATTAAAAATTGTTAAATGAATTGAGTTTACAGGACGGCATTAGAAAAGCCAAATTTGTCAGGAGATCATTCTAGGTTCATACAGCAATCGGTGATTATTAGATGTCAACTATTACTCATAACATCTTCTCTTTTGTCTTGCTGAATCAGGAAGGTGCTTCCTTAGCTTTAAGGAAGTATATAGAGGAAGAAGCTCATGATCTTAGCGGGGAAGCTTTTTCACGTTTTATGGATCAGTTGTATGATCGTATCTCGAGTCTTCTGGAAATCAACAATGTTGCGGATAACTTGGGAGCACTAAGAGTTATTGATGAGCTTATAGATGTGAACCTTGGTGAAAATGCTTCCAAAGTTTCAAAATTCTCGTACTATATGCGTATGGTCTTTGATGTAAAACGCGATGAGGCAGTTTTGGTTCCTGCTAGTAGAGTTCTGGGACATCTAGCTAGGGTCGGTGGAGCAATGACTGCAGATGAAGTGGAATACCAGGTTTGTTTGTGGATTACTTTAATGTTTTACACTTTCAGAAAAGTAAGATAACGTAATCTTTTTGTTTCTCTAGTTGAAAAAAGCACTCGATTGGCTTCGTGGGGATCGAGTCGAGTATCGTCGTTTGGCTGCTGTGCTGATCTTGAAAGTAAGAGCCCTATCGATGTTGTTTGATATTTGTATTACTTATGTAAAGGAGTTACGCCATTAAAGAATATATCTTAAGAGCGGAACATGTTTTTCTTACCTAAAATTCTTTCTCTAGAGAATATCACAATTCAAAAAAAAAAAAAAAAAGTCCGCGCTGCTTTGAAATAACAGGCTTTCTTCTTCAAGGATGTACTGGCTTTATGTCTTTTATTTGTAGGAAATGGCTGAAAATGCATCAACGGTTTTCAATGTTCATGTCCAAGAATTTGTTGATGCTATTTGGGTTGCCCTAAGGGATCCAAGATTGGAGATCCGAGAGAAGGCTGTGGAGGCATTGCGTGCTTGTCTTCGTGTTATTGAAAAGCGCGAGACACGTTGGCGTGTTCAATGGTGAGTTCGGATTTTTTAGAGTTGAATCAAGTAGAAATCATAATCGGCATTATTCGCCTTTCCTTTGCCATCTTGATACGGTGGCATACTTATTTTTTCTGATATAGGAAGTGAGAGTTTGCATGTCAAAATACCAAGTAGGTGCATATCATAAAGATGCTATTTTTCTTTAAACTTCTCATTTTATTTTTGATGCAGATACAACTTTCAGTTGCAGCAGCTTAAATAATGGTTTGATGCATTTTGTGCTCTCTAAGACAGTAGAATGTGTAATATGTTTAGCGGACGGGCTTGTGAGGCTCAGCTGCTGCATTGCTGTCTGTGCGAACCTTTTCTTGAGGCGCAACTAGAAAATTTGATCAGTGTACCTGTAAACCTGCCTTACCATATCAAAAAGTAAAAATATGTTAATTGTGCGTTTTACAGGTATTATCGCATGTTTGAGGCCACACAAGAAGGGTTGGCTAAAAATGCTCCTGTTCATAGTGTGCACGGTTCTTTGCTCGCTGTAGGAGAGCTTTTGAGGTGATTATTCATAGGCCTTCCTATAGAGGTGTTTACTTTTTATCAGTAGGTAAATAGAATAATTTCATGTGCTGCTATCTGATTGATCAGCTCAAGAAAGCTGTAGGAGGATTTCTTATTTCTTAGTTAAAATGCAGCCTCTGCTGGTAATGATAATTGAATTTAAAATATGCAGGAATACAGGTGAATTCATGATGTCTAGGTATAGAGAAGTTGCTGACATCGTCGTTAGATACCTGGAGCACAGGGACCGGCTAGTTCGCCTCAGCATAACATCACTGCTGCCTCGTATTGCTCATTTCCTGCGGGACCGATTCAAGACACACTATCTAACGGTTTGTGAACAATGACTTAATTCTATCCTTATTGCTTTGAGGAAGGATATTTGCCAAGAAATAATTGATTATTTATGGCTTCTTTCTCTTTCAGATATGCATGAAGCATATTCTTGCAGTTCTACAAATACCAGCTGAACGTGCAAGTGGTTTTGCTGCTCTAGGGGAGATGGCTGGTGCTTTGGATGGGGAACTTGTGGACTATTTGCCGACAATTACATCTCACTTGCGTGATGCTGTAAGTCTCTTGGCTTTCCAGCAATAAGGGTACTACTGAGTCAATTTGAGGCGAGCTGAGGCATTTATTGCTCGGCTCAAGCTTGATTTAACATGCAAAATTCAAATACGAATTCAGGTTGAGCTGGATCAAGTTTCTACTTGGGCTTGAGCTTGCTTGGTCATACCCGACAGCTTGATACTTGATAACTTGGAGTGCAATTCAGCTTGGTTTTCATTTCTCCTTCAATGACTCCTAAGTAACCTCGGGTCCAACTGCTCGTAAAGCTCGAGATGAGTCTTCTTGACTCGGGCTTGGGATGGAGCTCGAGATTCGTAATTTGAAAATGTAATTGCAATGTTGAACTTGAAATTGTTTGAAAATTGTATAGGAGAAGCTTGGGTGGGCTCTTGTGAGCCTCTTGGCTGACTATTGTTGAGTTCAAACATAGTCTACAGTCAAAAGCTAGGTTTGACCTTGATTGAGCTCGGAAAAATTAATTCAAATTCGAGTACTCGTTTATAGCGCCATAAGCTTGCTTGTAGTGCTAGCTTGCAGAAATTGTTTCTGCTTATACTAATATGATCCTGTTTGCTGCATTCTATCTTCTCTACACTTGGTTTTGTTTTGACTAGAACTGCCTGGGGACCATGATTTTGATTTTACTATTGATATTGTAGATTGCTCCGCGTCGAGGGAGACCTTTACCAGAGGCTTTGACTTGTGTTGGGAACATAGCAAAAGCAATGGGCCCAAAAATGGAACCTCATGTCTCTAGTCTTTTGGATGTTATGTTTTCTGCTGGCCTTTCCATTACACTTGTAGAAGCTCTGGAGCAAATAACTATCAGGTAGATTATGATCTTAAAAATATTTTCTAGATTTGTTTTGGTAAATAGCATGATTGTAATTGTTTTTTGTCTGTTTTTCACTTTATTGCAGTATTCCGTCGCTGCTGCCCACTGTACAAGCCCAATTACTGCGCTGCATATCAAACGTTCTTTCTAGATCCCATCATCCTCAAATAAGGCCTGCTGCTGCAATAACTCGAGGGGGGGTGATAAATCAACCGCAGCAATTATCAGACCATAGCAGCTCAGCCCTCATGCAACTTGCTTTGCAGACACTCGCTCAATTTAACTTTAAGGTCGTCTAATTATGCAAAGAAATAATAGGAAAAGAAAAGAAAATTTTGTGGTCATATACATTTAAAGTTTTTGTAGTTACCTGTAGATGAACCTGTAATTGGACGCTGATTATCTTTCAGGGTCATGACCTTCTTGAGTTTGCAAGAGAGTCAGTCGTAGTATACTTGGATGATGAAGATGGACCAACAAGAAGAGATGCTGCTCTCTGCTGTTGCCGACTGGTTGCAAGCTCCTTCTCAGATGCTTCATCGACACAATTCGGTTCTGGTAGATCAAATCGTGCGGGGGGAAAGCGAAGGAGACTTATTGAGGAGGTATGCTTTCTTTCTTCCTTGATTGTTGGATAATCATTAACATGAGTCCTACGTGTTAACAACTCTAAAATGGGTTTCTGCAGCTTGTTGAAAAAATTCTTGTTTCAGCTGTTGTGGATGCTGATGTTACAGTTCGATGTTCCATCTTTTGTTCCCTGCATGGAAATAGAGGTTTTGATGAATATTTAGTTCAGGCAGATAATCTGAGTGCAGTTTTTGCTGCTTTGAATGATGAGGTACGTTCACCATATTTACCTTCAGTAAAATTTTTCTTTCAGATCATATGGTAGTTCTAAATCTCCAATAATGAAATGGTTATTATTTTGTGGCTTGCTTGCCGTGTTAGTGCTGAAAATTTCACTCCATGAAAATGAGTGCACTCCACAAAACATTGTTACTATATGTTATTCGGTAATAGGAAGGGGAACTTCAATCTTCAGCTTGACTTATTGAAAAAGACATTTTTTTTCTTTTTATCCTGGAAAAACGACAAACAGTAATAGAACAGAGTTTCCTCTGTAAAAGCTGATTTTTATTTTATTTATTCTTGAACTCAATTCTGTTTTCTTTTGAATCTCTTTTTCAATTGTTCTACCTCAAGTAGTGGTAAATTGTCGAACAATCTAGTCATAAGCATAGGATTTGTAGTCATTCTAAATCATGCTTGGTTTTAGTTTAGCAAGAATTAGTTAAGTGCCTCTTTATGAATGTGGTAGACTGTGGTTCAATAATGTTGCTTTCTCCTTATAGTTCCAACTTGTTTTATGTATCGATTAACTGGTTTTGTAAATTTTTTGAACATAGGATTTTGATGTCCGCGAGTATGCAATCTCAGTGGCTGGAAGGTTATCTGAGAAAAATCCTGCATATGTCCTTCCTGCTCTTCGTCGCCATCTTATTCAGTTGCTGACCTATTTAGAGCAAAGGTGATGTGAAACTCTTGCATTACTCTTCTATGCAATTGTTCTAAATCTCTGCATATATGTGTTACTGATCCAAACAATAAAGGAACAGAAAAGAATGAAAGAAGGGATCTCCACATATCGTAAATGGATGTTGTCGAGAAAGTAATCTCAGTTGATCATTCTTGTGGAGTTTTAATTCTTTCAACATTAAGAGTGATTGTTGGTTTCTCTGGCTTTGTCAGCAGTGCAGATAGCAAAGGCAGAGAAGAAAGTGCCAAGTTACTTGGCTGCTTGATTCGCAATTGTGAACGACTGATACACCCTTATGTGGCCCCAATCCACAAGGTTTTAGTAGCTTGCAGTGCTTTTCCAAATGATTACAACTTCAAATCTTCATTTCCTCCATTTGCCTACCAAGTTCTAATTTTTAAATATTTTAGGCACTTGTTGCAAGACTTACAGAGGGCCCCTCCGGCAATGCCAATACTGGCATCATTAGTGGAGTTCTTTTAACAATTGGGGATCTTGCTAGAGTGGTGGGTAATGTTCATGCATTTAATTTGTATATTAATTCAAATTATTCTGTATATTGTTCTGTCTTTCTACAATTATTATATCCCTCCTCTAGTTGTTTTCTCCGGTGAGGAATAGGAGTCGCTGCTTTGTGAATGAACAAGTATACAAGGGTGTACTTGGGTTTTGGTAGGTTTGCGGACCTTCAAAAAGTGAGTTGACCAGAAAAAAGTTATCATAAGGTCACATATATAAGGCCAATCCTACCGGGAAATTTAATAATTTTATGATTCATTATAATTTGTACAAAATTTATTTGTGTTTAATTTTGCCTTATAATTAAATTGTTGTGTTCTTTTCTCATGTGCACTCTCTTGATTTTGGTTTTTTTAGGGAGGTTTTGCAATGAGACAATATATCCCTGAACTCATGCCGTTGATTGTTGATGTTCTAATGGATGGAGCTGCTGTTACAAGACGGGAAGTGGCCGTGTCAACGCTGGGTCAAGTTGTTCGGAGCACTGGGTATGCATGCTACTTTTTCTATCCCAACTGATCACCTCTATCTGCTTTAAGAAGTTGTGTACCTTTTAACACTCTCCTTTCGGAGCACTGGGTATGCATGCTGCTTTTTCTATCCCAACTGATCACCTCTATCTGCTTTAAGAAGTTGTGTACCTTTTAACACTCTCCTTTCAGATGATGTAAAACAGATATCTCAAAAGTAATATGTTGGATGTCTGAATATTTTATGTACGAGTTGCACATTTCTGCTCAAGTTGTGTATTCCTAGTATAAGATTTGGGAGGAAATTGTTTTCTGGGACTTTTGTTTCTAACATTTTGGTCGAGTTATTGGAAGCATGATAAACTCTTCTCTGAAAAGGAAAGAATGAAAAATGGTCTCAGAGTATGATACTTCTTCTCATTCTAGTATAAGATGTTTTGAATGAAAAGGTCCGAGCATAAATTAGTTCTACCCGTGAACTACCTAAATGAAAGCAGTTACAGCCACTTATCTGCTTCCTGTTGAAGATTGTTAATTTATGGCTTAGTAAACTCCTGTTCAAGTGTATCCACTGTGACATTTTAGTTTAGACATAGTTTTCTTTGGTACTTCCACAGATACGTCATAACTCCATATAATGAGTATCCTCAACTTCTTGGCTTGCTCTTGAAATTACTCGACGGGGAGTTAGCATGGTCTACGAGGCGTGAAGTACTTAAGGTAGTTAAACCGATGAATGTCAATCGCTTGTCCACTTCTCTAGTTCTCTAGTTCTCGACATATTCAATTCATATGCTTTCATTGTCCAATTGGTGTTGGGCTTCAACCAGGTTCTTGGGATTATGGGCGCTCTAGATCCCCATGTTCATAAGAAGAATCAACTCAGCTTGCCTGGTTCACATGGAGATGTTACTCGTGCTGCCAGTGATTCTGGTCAGCACATTCAATCAGTGGATGAACTACCAATGGATCTATGGCCATCGTTTGCAACATCGGAAGACTATTACTCAACGGTAGGCTGTGATCTGATATACATAAATCACTTCTCTTTTTTTTTTTTAGTATGTGTATTATATTATATATCTATTTGTCTGAAACTAAACGAGGTACTCTTATGGAGTTCCTGCATACGAACACCTACCAGCTCCACATGCCCATGGACCTCATTGGGCTTATGCAAATTGATTGAACTATATGTCAGTGGGTTTGACCAGTGCTTCAACATCCACTTCATTCTATTAGATAAAATAATCCATTAAATAGAGATTATTGAAGTTAAAAAATTATGGGACAGACTAAAGCCGGTCAGTTCAGTGGAATTAACTCAGAACATTTTGAAAATGAACATGGTGCAAGTGGACTGTCTAGAACGATTATGGAACTATGGGTGCAGATGTCTTCCAAAAACTCATTGACTGGGAGCTTTGGGACTTGATACTCAGTTTTCATCAGACTGTCTTCTGCTCCTTTAATCTTTATGGGAATTGTTGGTTTATCATGCCTAAATCTTTGTGATGTCTATGATTTAACTTGCTTGATTATTCTCCTTGTGTCTGATACCATTAATTAAAGGAACTGCATAATATTCTTTGATGAATGACCCAGGTTGCAATAAATTCTCTCATGCGAATTCTTAGGGATCCCTCGTTGGCCAGTTACCACAACAAAGTGGTTGGATCTCTTATGTTCATCTTTAAGGTATCAGGAATATATATCTCTTCATTTGAAAATAGACTATTTTTCACCTTCCTCTGGTGATATTGCATACTGACAAGTTTCTTGTTCCGGGGAGATCAGTCGATGGGTCTTGGATGCGTTCCATATCTGCCAAAGGTAACTTATCCAATTTATTTTAGGCCACTAGTGACTGTGCTTTACCTTCTATCTAGCATTATATTCATTCTGTTGTATTCTGGAAAAAACTCATTTTGTTGTATACTGAACTCTGTTTACTCTCTTGCCGTGCATGCATCAGCCTCAGTTTTCTCGGTACCTCCACATGCTTCTAATTTGCTGGAAAATATATTTTCAGAAGGAATAAGAGTCAAAGAAATTTGTTGATTCCTGTCTAACTGGTTTAATGGGGGTTATATAACTGCTTTTTTTTTCCTTAATTTTTTTTGGCCACATAGAACAGCTTTCAAAAAGATGCTTTTTGATATTAATGGTCTCTAAAAGGCTGAGTGATATATCTATCATTCACATTTGTCAGGGAGCACCACCAACCATATGTTTTTATCTGACACAGTATCCTCTTAGTTTACTTAATCCCCCACTAGATTCCAAAGCTGCCCGATCATGGTTACTGTTTACTTTGACTGAACTTTGAATTGTTAGATGAGGAGTGCTCTATTTATCTCTTTTTGAAAGACTGAAGTAAACTTCATTTTTTGAATTCTACTAATTCTATTGGTCAGACTTCTAATTATTGAATCCTGAGTTTCTTGCATTTGTTGACAGGTTTTGCCAGATCTCTTTCACACAGTTAGGACTTGTGATGATACTCTGAAGGACTTTATAACGTGGAAGCTTGGAACTCTAGTTTCCATTGTCCGTCAGGTATATTTCTGGACTAAATTATTTATACAT
The DNA here is from genome assembly GCF_007655135.1 of Punica granatum. Lineage (NCBI taxonomy): Eukaryota > Viridiplantae > Streptophyta > Magnoliopsida > Myrtales > Lythraceae > Punica > Punica granatum. Next base: position 38,562,995 of record NC_045128.1, on the reverse strand, counting down.
ACCGTTTCATCTTATGTGCAGACTTTTGTTGCAAAAGGTAATAAACTTGGAGATAATATATAGAACATTCATATGGTGTATGCAGCATATCCGTAAATACCGAGGAGATCTGCTATCCCTAATTTCTGAACTATGGTGTTCACTGAGCTTGCCAGCTTCTAATCATCCTACTCGGGGCTTTCCGGTGTGTATCTCTATTTTCTGGCTTCCTCTCTATGTTGCAGCCCAGTTCAGGGTGTCTGATAGCTGCGAATAATGGCAGGTCCTGCATCTAGTGGAGCAGCTTTGCTTGGCCCTGAATGATGAATTTAGGACATATCTTCCAGATATCCTCCCATGTTGCATTCAAGTCCTTAGTGATGCTGAACGGTGCAATGATTACACCTATGTCCTTGATATTCTCCATACTCTCGAGGTCTTTGGTGGTTAGTCATTTCTTTCTATTTCGATTTTTGTATTCAAATTATAAACCTGGCCTAAAAATGAGATTCAATTCAAAGCAATGAATCTGGTTTGGGAAGCGTATGATATATGTGGAACCACTTTTTGATATTGCAGTCTGCATAAATTCATCTTAATGCTGTCTATGCAAGTTACAATTACCTGTTAAATTCATGTTAGACCTAAAAATTAGCGGACAAATTTGGGTTTAAGTTTTTTCTTAAAGAGATATTCTTCTTCGAAGCAGCTATCATAATTTTTTGAACTCCAGAACTAGCCCAAGAACTAGGGAACTAATGACCTAAGGAATTTTGACAGAGGGATGTCGGAGTTGCAATTTGAAGCTGCCGAAGAAATCTCAAGTGTACTGATAATTGAAGGGGGGTTGGGGGAGGAAGAAAAAAAATTGGGTGCATATTAATTGCTTTATACATGTTTCATTGACGAATGATTTCTCTCAAACTCTTATAGTTAGATCTATGTGGAGATATTCTCATCATGTTTATCCCAGTGCAGGGACCTTGGACGAGCATATGCATCTGCTTCTTCCGGCGCTCATTCGCTTGTTTAAAGAGGATGCTCCTGTGGATATAAGGCGTGCTGCAATCAAAACTTTGACTAGATTAATCCCTCTTGTTCAGGTTAGCCGCTGGTCTTATCTGAGAAGTAAAGTGTTCAGTCAGTATATCCCGTGCTTTCTGGGTCATAATGCCCAATGTTTGACTTCTAACAGAACTCTTCTACTGCTAGATTTCTTTCCTGTACTTGTTTCACGTTATCTGCAAATTATGTATATTGGCAGGTTACGGGTCATATATCTTCTCTAGTGCATCATCTGAAGCTGGTTTTGGATGGGTAAGTAGTCCTGATATCAAAGGAAAATAACTTCTCTCTATTGGTGCTCAATATTAGTCCTTTCATTCTATTTATAGTCCTTTTATGTTATCGGTGATCTTGGGTCAGATCATCTGTGGTTTACTTTCTTAAGTTTTGAGTTGGCATTTGAAAGATCTCTCATAGGATCAACGAGTTGCCACTCCATTTCCTGATACCTGAAATTGTTCATCTTGGATGATTTCCATTGCAGGAAAATTGATGAGCTCCGAAAGGACGCTGTTGATGCACTTTGTTGTCTCGCTCATGCCCTTGGGGAGGATTTCACCATCTTCATCCCATCAATACACAAACTTATAATAAAACACAGATTACGGGTATCTATCAGCTCTTAGTTTCCTACATTGTATTTTCCTTGTTACTTCTCTTTCAATTTTTAATGTTGCTTGTATTGACATATTTGCAGCATAAGGATTTTGGGGAAATTCAAAGCCGTTTGCAGAGATGTGAACCACTAATTTCTGGGAGTACAGCTGCTCAAAGACTAAGTCGTCGAATTCCAGCTGAAGTTATCAGTGATCCCTTAAATGATGTGGAGAATGATCCATTTGAAGAGGGCAGTGATGTGCAAAGACAGCATAGAGTTCGTTCGGTAAAGTCTCAGTGACCACATCTAGTAAATTAATGCTTTGAGCCCATGTCCACCTTGACAGTTAATAACACATTCCTAAAATCTTAATTAAGGTCAATGTCGGTCGGCTTCTTGCTGCTGGCGAAGCTTCTCAACGCAGCACTAAGGAAGATTGGGCTGAGTGGATGAGGCACTTTAGCATTGAGCTTCTAAAAGAATCTCCTTCTCCCGCTTTACAAACATGTGCAAGATTGGCACAGTTGCAGGTGAGGTTAGCAGTTGCCTTTTGCTCCATCATGATGACTGTTGTGCCTGATCAAATTGTTTCCTGCTGCAGCCTTTTGTTGGAAGGGAATTATTTCCGGCTAGTTTTGTGAGCTGCTGGACACAACTGACAGAACCTAGCCAGAAACAATTAGTTCGGAGTCTAGAGATGGCATTTTCCGCTCAGAATATTCCTCCTGAAATTTTAGCAACTCTTCTTAACCTGGTATACCATTCTGTTTATGATGTTCTAGTCCTGATCTAAGTTTCAGATCCTAAGCAGGAACATTATTTATTTATTTATTTAATGATTGAAAAAATGCCGTTGTCTTCTTGTGAATTTTGAACCAAAAAAGAAATGCGTGATAAAATTGTCAGAAAGAGGATATCAAAAGAGAGGATTGTAGGGTGGAAAATATTGTTGTTATGTCTCTGAATGCAATGCCACTCTGTCATGTTGATAGGGCTATGAATTTATTGATTCTGCAGGCTGAGTTCATGGAACATGATGAGAAGCCTCTTCCAATAGATATCCGTCTCCTTGGCGCTCTTGCAGAAAAGGTATGGTTGCTACAGCCTTGTTAATTTTAATTTATGGGTTTAAATGATGTCTGATCTAATAAGTGATACCCGTGCAAGTTATCCTTTCTCTTCTCTTTAGTGTAAGAGTACACATTGAAACTTATCATGGGAACTGTTTAATAACTTAGCTCCATCAATCATATAAAATCCTATCCGGAGCATTATAAGCTATGATATGATCCCACACTGTCACTCTCTGAGGTCTTGGTCCCACTTTCGATATTCACCATTAGAGAACTATTTACCTATTTCCTTGTCTTCTATCTTCTGTTTGGGTGGGCAGTTTCGGGCATTTGCGAAGGCATTGCATTACAAAGAAATGGAATTTGAAGGTGCACGCTCTAAGAAGATGGATGCTAACCCTGTTGCTGTGGTCGAAGCTCTTATACACATAAATAATCAGCTACACCAACATGAGGTATTCTTTGCTTCACATTTTTTGTTTACTGCTGGTCGAAGCTCTTATACACAAATAATCAGCTACACCAACATGAGGTATTCTTTGCTTCACATTTTTGTTTACTGCTGATATCTTAGATACAGCACGTAACTGTAACTCCTATTCTGTTTCTTTCTGAAGGCTGCAGTAGGAATATTGACCTATGCCCAGCAAAACCTTGATGTCCAATTGAAAGAATCATGGTGAGTCAAGAACCTGCAACCGCTTTTCACATTCCATTCTCCTAAAAACTTTAATGCGACCGGTTGTATTTATAGGTGCAAGCTACTCATTGGTGCTTGTGCCTTGATAGGTATGAGAAATTACAGCGGTGGGATGATGCTCTGAGGGCATACACTCTCAAGGCATCCCAAGCAACTAGTCCGAGTGAGGTTTTGGATGCTACACTAGGTAATCTCTCTGTGTAAATTTATTGAACAACAGTTCTTTGGTGATAGTAAGATTTGGTGACAAGAAATTATTATTGGATGGGGCAATACATAAAGAATATTAGTGGATTAATGCTCGGAAGTCACTTTGAATATCACATCTGGAACAACTTTGCTGGGAAATTTTCTGGCCTGGCAATTATTCTGTATCTTCTTTGAATGTGCTCTTCCATTGATCAGATGAAAGCTACCATGTTCCTCAGATGAAATTGTATTACACTCCTGTGTTTTCTACAATTCTAGCCCATGGTTCCTCTTTTAGCCGACACACTATTAGGTTTCAGCCTTTTCTTCTCTTAGACAACTGGACCGTGTATGAGTTGTCTACTTGATGATTATGTTGTAGGTACTACAGAACAAATTGTTTACTTCCATTGCTGTTCTTAGTCATCCTTAAACATAGCAAAGCATCCTCAGTTCGCCCTGCTTAATTTTTTGGTTAAAATTGACTCTCTTTTGCAAAAATTTGCTCGTATCATTTCTAAATTTCTTCTGCTTGGTTCAAATCTTGTTAGGGCGGATGAGGTGTCTCGCGGCACTGGCTCGATGGGAAGAACTGAACAACCTGTGCAAAGAATACTGGATCCCAGCAGAGCCTGCTGCTCGACTGGAAATGGCACCAATGGTTAGCTTATTGTTTCTATGCTATCAGCTTTGCATCTTCATGCCCCTTCAGTATCTATCTTGTTTCTGTTATCTTTTCTTGGGTTTTGGAGAGTTACATGCTTATGTTTGTATCGCTGATCAGGCTGCTAATGCTGCTTGGAACATGGGAGAGTGGGATCAAATGGCAGAATATGTGAATCGACTGGATGATGGTGATGATACTAAACTTAGAGGTTTAGGAAATAATGCTGCTGGTGGTGATGGAAGCAGTAATGGTACATTCTTTAGGGCAGTTCTCTTAGTCCGCATGAGGAAGGTAATGTACATTTTGGAGATGCTCACGAATTTGCGATGCTCATTGTGGATTTATGTCTATGACTTGTAACTTTGTTTCAGTATGATGAAGCACGTGAATATGTTGAACGAGCTAGGAAATGCTTGGCAACTGAACTTGCTGCTCTGGTGAGTCTGCTTGACTTTTTACAATTGTTTCTCTTATGATTACTGGTCTTTCATACATAAGGTTTCTGGATAAAATTCTGGTTTTCTTAGTGGAGAACTTCTACACTTCTAAGGAGACACTGCAGACCTAGGAAGCAGACCTAGGAATAGTTGAATGATTCCTCAAACTAGTTCTTCCCCCTTTCTTTGATTGACTAATCTGCTCCTGATTAGGTTTTGGAGAGCTATGAAAGAGCTTACATCAATATGGTCCGCGTCCAGCAGCTGTTGGAGTTAGAAGAGGTTTCAGCTCATTATTGGTTTGAATGACATAGTTTCAAATACTCTCCTTAGCATCATATCCTCTACTTACATTATGACTATATTATGACAGGTAATTGATTACTGTACTCTTCCAGTGGCGAACCCTGTTGCTGAGGGGAGGCGGGCCCTTATTCGCAATATGTGGTATGACCGCATTAAAGGAGCAAAAAGGAATGTTGAGGTAGTTGACTGCAAAACCACTTAAATTTTCACTTGAGTTCTTCTTAAGCCATACGACCATTCTACCCAGACACAACCCATCTTCTGCAAAGATAACTTATTGAATAGTTCTTTTTCACAGATGTTAAATATATAAAAAAAATAAAAAATGAAAGCATCCAGACTTGTGTGGGAGAGATGAGGACATTACAGTGCAGGATGATACTTAAGCATGTCAACGATTTTATCATATATGTTTAATGAGAGAATGGCAGTGGTCATATAATGTATATATCTTTTTACATATGATACATGCCTTCTGTATTAAATCCATGCAATGAGATTTCCTATGAGCAAGTAAATGTTTATCAGTGTTTTTCCCTGTTATGTTTAACGTTCTCTTACAATGATTACCGGGTATAAAATTTGTTTAAATTTATTCATGGTGCTTAAACTTGTAGGTCTGGCAAGGCCTTTTGGCTGTCAGAGCACTGGTTCTTCCCCCTACAGAAGATGTTGAGACTTGGCTTAAGTTTTCTTCTCTTTGTCGAAAAAATGGCCGGATTAGTCAGGCTAAATCGACCATGATTAAACTTTTGCAGGTAAATGGTGCTAATTTATAGAAACCGCCAAGCATAATTTTGTGTTTGGGTAAAAGGATCTCATTTTTCTATCTTTTGTGTTAAAATCTCGTCAGTTTGACCCCGAAACATGCCATGAGAATGTCCACTACCATGGACCTCCACAAGTAATGCTGGCATACTTGAAATATCAGTGGTCCCTTGGTGAAGATCTTAAGCGAAAGGAAGCCTTTACTCGGTTGCGGGTAAAAATGAATTTACATGAATAATCCTTCTGGCTAAATGTATCTATAGATTTATCGGGGAATTTACCTAAAATGACCCATGGTTTAACCGTTCTGTCAAATCTATCATATACTTTTTTTTTGTCAAATCTATCCCATGGTTTACTTTTTGCATCAAATTTATCCCGATGTTATCCCTCCACTTGCCACGTCAGCACGGCCGTTAGATGTTGACGGAAAAGATAACGTCGTGATAGATTTGATGCAAAAAGTAAACCATGGGATAGATTTGACAAAAAAAAACATATGATAGATTTGACAAAACGGTTAAATCATGGGTCATTTTAGGTAAAAACCCCTAGATTTATCTGTGTCCACAGAGGCTGATCTTAACTTTGCTTGATGGAAAAATCTGTTGTAGAATCTGGCTATGGAGCTCTCAAATGTACCGACTCAGTCAGTTTCTCCTACTGGTCTAATGAGCAGTAAAAATCCTAGTGTTCCCCTTGTCGCACGTGTATATCTCGAGCTTGGGAATTGGCAGTGGGCACTTTCTCCTGGATTAGATGAAGAATCTATTAAAGGTTTTTCCTTTTTTTCTTTGCTTAATATCATTATTAGCTGAGCTACAAAACTGGGAAATGAAGCTCTCTTCTCCTCATAAAAATTGCAGCTTGCCATTATGGTTGTAAACCTTATGTCTCATGGCTATTCCAATACACAACCCCAACACCTAATTACGCTACTCCCATCCACTTTACAACTTCCAGGCCAAAATAAATAAATAAATAAATATAAATCTAATAGTAGTTATTTTGAGGGAGAAGTGAACGACGTTGGCTACAGATTCCCCTTTTCTTGGTCCCTCTCTCCCCCAGTGTAAACATCATTGATAGGGGGTTGTATCCTCTGTCGGTGTTCTTCATTATCTTGTAGGTTCTTTTATTGTTATTAACACGTCCTTTTTGTTTTTTTGGGCAACTATTTTCAATTTGGCAGAAATCCTTAGTGCTTTCGGAGCTGCCTCCAGTTGTGCGCCGCGTTGGACAAAAGCATGGCATGCATGGGCATTGTTCAACACAGCTGTGATGTCACATTATACACTGAGAGGATATTCCAGTATTGCTGCACAGTATGTCGTTCAAGCAGTCACTGGATACTTCCATTCTATCTCATGTGCAGCAAATGCCAAAGGCGCTGATGATAGTTTACAGGTGAAAAATGATTATCTGATGGTACAAATTACGGCTTATTTGCACTGTCAAGTGCGAACTGCGTGTTGATAGGGATTGATCTGAATCATACCGCGAAGTTCCACAAACAATTCTACTGCTAAGATATATTCCATAAACAAACCTCCTGCTGATATTCTGAGTGAAGAGTTTTACTTATGAATTGTGTGAAACTTTATTTCTGGTGCTTATCTATTATTAGTTAGCAAAGTGGCAGCCCTTCTCTCCCTTTAGCAGCACTTTACACCGGTTCAACTCCCTCTGATTGCAAAAAGCCCTGCCTCCATGCTTTCAGTTCTCCTGTTGCATGGATTGGGAAAAAAGTGAATAAATTTACCCATTGAGTGAATAAACCTTGAGTGACTTACTACCAAAAATAAAAGTAACACGTAGCATTGTGACAAAAGGAGTAAAGAAAACCAAGTATGAAGTTGGTCATGAATGTATTTGGCATCCTGAAACATGATAAATTTTACTGCGTAAAGTATATTACCTTACACATTACTAAGAAGCTACTTTCAAATTTCTTCAGGATATACTTCGTCTGCTTACATTGTGGTTCAACCATGGATCTACTGTGGAAGTTCAAAGGGCATTGCAGGAAGGATTCTTACTTGTAAATATCAACACGTGGCTTGTTGTATTGCCCCAAATAATTGCCAGAATTCATTCCAACAATCGTGCTGTTAGAGCGCTCATTCAGTCACTTTTGGTTCGGATTGGACAAAGCCATCCACAGGTCTGATTTACTATGTTGTGGTTTTCTGAATGTTCTAATGTGGAGTATTTTCTTCCCCAAGGAATGGGCCATTTTGTTCCACAACTTCTTCATATTATTTATTTATTTTTTGAAATCTTTTCTATCTGTAGAGGGTTTAATTATATTAAAGAAAGCTTCAAGGGGGAGAATCTACAGAAACAAGAGAGAGAAAGTTCCTCTGCTCCTGAGATTTTTTCTTCTTTCTGACCTCTGTAGTAGGACGGGTAGTTTGCTCAGTATTTTATATTTGTTAGGGGAATTCATCGTGAGAAATTTGGGCTTGGCTAGATTTGTAGGCTCTATATAATGTCTTCCATTAAGACCTACGAATATTCTGGGTTGACTGACAATGTTGAGGATGTACTTGTACTAGAACCGTTTGTAAAAATGAGTGAAGATACTGGAAAGATGGAGCAAGTCAAACAAAATCATATAGATTCGTAATATGGTAGAGATAGTTGAGAGCTTAATTTTAGTCCACTGGAAAGTGCAGTTTCTGCTGGAGCTATGAGACACATTTCCCACTGTCAGTTATCTTCAAAATATCTCCAAGTGTACTGAAGATCTTCAATTAATTTTCTTATAGGCCCTTATGTACCCTCTTCTCGTGGCATGTAAATCAATTAGCAATTTACGCAAAGCTGCAGCTCTAGAAGTGGTTGACAAAGTGCGGCGGCATAGTGGTGATCTTGTCGAGCAGGTGAAACTCACTTCTATTGATTAAAAAGGAAGTATCCACTTTGGTATGCAGATCTTATATGTAGTCACGTCTTTGCAGGCACAGCTCGTGTCAAAGGAGCTAATCAGAGTTGCCATACTTTGGCACGAAATGTGGCACGAGGGATTGGAAGAAGCTAGTCGCTTGTATTTTGGGGAACATAACATTGAGGCGATGTTGAAGGTGTTGGAACCACTGCACGAGATGCTCGAGGAAGGGGCTATGAGGCAGAATATATCTATAAAAGAGAGAGCATTTATTGAGGTTCTGATTCTTTCCTGTTTTAGTAATCAAATTGTTTATCCTTGAGGCATCATCCTGCTCAGTGTCATTTACCATTTCCAATTTCAGGCTTACCATGTTGAATTATTGGAGGCCTATGAATGTTGCATGAAATACAAGAGAACTGGAAAAGATGCTGAGCTTACACAGGTACTAATTCCAAGTGCTTCGTTTCATGAAGAAGAAAGTAGTGTGTGCTTCTGGTGTAAGATGCAGTGGGGTCCAGATCATGTAACATAATGTCTAAATGTGACCTTAAGCTTTTGCATTACATCTTGGGCAGGCATGGGATCTCTATTATCATGTATTTAGACGCATCGACAAGCAGCTTTCAAGTCTTACAACACTAGACCTTCAGGCAAGAATAATATGATTTATCTATCTTTACTTATTCTCTCAAAAACTATAACTCATAGTTGACGTGATATTCATTTGGCAAGAACAGTCTGTTTCTCCTGAGCTCTTGGATTGCCGCGACTTGGAGCTTGCTGTGCCCGGAACATATCGTGCAGGTGAAGTGAAAATCATTTCGGAGCGAATCCTTTGTTTTATTACAATAATTAGAATAATTAAGACTGATATAAAGCATATTTCTGGTCCTCTTATTTTTTTTGTGCCCCCCAGATTTACCGGTGGTAACAATTGCATCATTTGCACCCCAACTTGTCGTCATAACTTCTAAACAACGGCCTCGGAAATTAACAATTCACGGGAGCGATGGTAAGGATTACACCTTCTTGCTGAAGGGACATGAAGATCTACGCCAAGATGAACGTGTCATGCAGGTTCAATCTCCTTAATTTTCTGGAGTTTTCCCTTCATAGTTGAGGATTACGTACGTAATAGTGTTGAAATGTAAATTGACTTTTATTCTTGTCAGCTTTTTGGATTGGTCAACACTCTTCTGGAGAATTCCAGAAGAACTGCTGAAAAAGATCTGTCTATTCAAAGATATTCTGTGATCCCATTATCACCAAATAGTGGGCTGATTGAGTGGGTTCCAAATTGTGACACATTACACCAGCTGATCCGTGAGTATAGAGAGAACAGAAAGGTAATTCTATCCAATTCATGACTCATTACACCCCACCCCCCCCCCCCCCCCCCCCCCCCCCCCCCTCTTTTTTTTTCCACTTTCTTAGAGAAACCTGTTTTACTAGGTCCTAATTGGTGCATCTTCTCAGATTACCCTTAATCAAGAGCATAAGTATATGCTAAGTTTTGCTCCAGACTACGACCATCTGCCCTTGATAGCGAAAGTCGAGGTGTTTGAGTACGCTCTGCAAAATACAGAGGGCAACGACCTTGCAAGGGTATGCTATTCAAATTATGCTTGCCGTTTATGCATTCGGGTTGCATCTCTGTTTATTACATTATGGCTTTTCTTAGGTTCTTTGGTTGAAGAGCCGCACGTCTGAAATCTGGTTAGAGAGGAGGACAAACTATACAAGAAGTTTAGCAGTCATGAGCATGGTAACTTTTTGCCTTTTCATTAATAAATTTGTCTTCAGATTCTTCCACATGAAATATTGCATGAAAATACTGGTTTACTATGACAAAATATTACATGACTAACATTTTGGAGTAATTTTTATTGCAGGTAGGATACCTACTTGGCTTGGGTGATCGACACCCAAGCAATCTTATGCTGCACCGCTTCAGGTAAATCATCTTTAATGAAGCATTTTTGCATTGGTGGTTAATTTTATTATTTATCATACTAAACTTGCTATCTTACAGTGGGAAGATCCTACATATTGATTTTGGCGACTGCTTCGAAGCTGCAATGAGTCGAGAGAAGTTTCCTGAAAAGGTAGGTTTGACTTGCGGCAGTCTTGGCTAGACCTGGTCATGATTATCTTCCATGCGATAGTTACCTGACGCACTTACAACTTGAAATAGTTTGTGAAATAATTTAATCGATGGCACAGGTGCCTTTCCGCTTAACAAGAATGCTCGTGAAGGCAATGGAGGTCAGTGGGATCGAGGGGAACTTCCGCTCTACATGTGAAAATGTTATGCAAGTGCTTCGAGCAAATAAAGAATGTGTCATGGCTATGATGGAGGTACAGCTTCCTCGGAAGAGAAAATACTACATGAGATTTTTCCTTGAGCATGCTGAAGTTTTCCAGCCAAACAGGAAAGAAATAAATAAATGAATAAAGGAAATGACAAAAACTGATTGTCTTGCTACTTTGTCCTAATTCAGGCCTTTGTCCATGATCCCCTCATAAATTGGCGTCTCTTCAACTTCACTGAAGTCCCTCAAATGGCAACTTTCGCAAACACCCATGCCCCACCTGTCGTTAATGCAGAGGAATCTGCTCAAAATAAGGAACTTCCTCAGCCTCAACGAGGTGCCAGGGAAAGGGAGCTTCTTCAGGTATTGAATACTTCTCTGGTTTTTCTATTTCTATTTCATGTGCTGAAAATGCATTTAGTCTCTTGCCTTGTTCAGATGGAAAGAGGCTACGGCTCTCGCTTCATTTTCTAATTTCTGACAAACGTTGGAATACTAAGGACTTCCAAGACGTTACTTAACCAAAGCAACTGCCTTTTGTTTTTCTTCTTCTCCTATTGATCTAGGCCGTTAATCAACTCGGTGATGCAAATGAGTTCTTAAATGAGCGAGCTGTGGTAGTGATGGCTCGAATGAGCAATAAACTCACTGGCCGCGATTTCTCCACATCCTCTGTCTCCGCCTCATCTCCTCAACATCACATGGATCATAGCAACTTGATCTCAGGGGATTCTCGTGAAGTCGAGCATGGTTTATCTGTTAAATTGCAAGTTCAGAAGTTGATTATCCAAGCTAGATCACATGAAAATTTGTGCCAGAACTATGTTGGGTATGATGTTTCTTCTCGTCACTCATTTCTGTTGGTTTTTTGAGTTTTAACATTTAAAAGAAGAGTAATCCTTTTGCACAAGTCATGGGAAAATTACAGCCGGTTCAACTGGACTAACTTAAGGTTGGGGGATCTGTATTCCTAAATTAGAACCAGGAACTAATGTAATGCTCTTGATTTCTCCGAGCTTCAAATGACTCTGGGTATCTGCTCATTTCAGGTGGTGTCCCTTCTGGTGAGCTGAAGACACAATGGAATGCTGTATATCTGCTGTAAATACGCTAAAGTGTAGTTTTTGTAATTCATTATGTACAGATGCACTTATGACCAGTTACAAGAACATGATTGTACAAAGTGTGAGCAGTTGAATCAATAAAACCCCCTGTGGCTGCAGTTTGAACTGCCACTTTATTTACAAGCGTCGTCTTTGTTCAGTTCATCTAATTGATCGACCATATTTGCCAAGCCTGCAGAACACTCACTAACAAATCTACCCAGCCAACACTGACCGAGCACCCAATGCACTTCCATCACTTCAAGGTTTAAATTGACAATGAGATCGCAACTTCCCAGGTTACAAACAAGAAGAGATTTATCCGTTCAGGTCAACAGAGATTCAGGAGTTGCAAGGTCCTGATGGAAACAAAGAAAAGAGAGACACTAACAGAGGCAAAGCTACGCGAATCTGTGTATGGTTAGAAACTTGGGCCTGCTGCCTTTCCAATTGCAAAAACAAAGGCCACCAGAAATGAGCTCATGTACCTACAGAAACAAGTAAACCGAAACCATAAGTGGATGACAATTTAAACAAAGACCATACACCGAACCCGTATTATTGCCTCTACCTCAGAAAATGAATCTTATACCAGTCAGTTATTGGTAGCTAAATTAGATTTAGTTCTTCAGTATGCTATGCAGATGAAATGGGGACTGGTTAAGTAGTAGGCCTCTTCTTATGTCTCCCGAGGCTCAGCAAAAAATCAGTGAAAATGTTCTCGTAATCAGGCATCTTCCCATAACCTGCATCGGGGAAAAGAATGAAAAATAGACTTTAGTTTTATGACTCGTTAGTGTAGAGATTTCTACAAAGATCTCGCAGTAAGTAATCATCCCATTCTGGAGTTTCACTTGCCTGGAAAGTAATTGATGTCAATGACATAGTATGTATCTCGGGTCCCATGCTCCCGAATCATATCTATGTTGAACAGCCGAAGGCCCTAAGATATTTCAAGGGACAACCATATGAGAAATAGAGAAAGGAACATTAAGCAAATGACAGAAAAGGAAAAAGGAGAATCATAATCAAAATTACCAGACGGGAACGGAGTTCCTTCGCAAGCTTTTCCAGCAAAGGTCTTGGAGGAAGTTCTGCAATGATAAATGGCAGATTTACTGGTGTTAGGACAGATCTCTGTATCTCCATCAAAGAATCGTCACTAGTGCAAAACATGACTTGAGAAAGAAAATGATGATCTACAAAATTTGTGCTTTATGATCGACTTGGACAGAGAACCAATAGGTAAACAAGCCACAGATTCAAGGATCCGATTCAAGAACACAATCAGAGAGTTAAATTTTGCTCACCAGCAATTCCTGGGTCCAGTTCTGCATCTTCAGCTGAAGCTGCAGCACAAGAAACCCTAGGGAACCGCAAAAAACCACCAACTTTCAAGAGCTCCTGCTCACTGACGTTTGGTAGAGAGAAACGCCTGACAACTTTTATAGCCTCCCCAACGATGTAAATTTTAAAGAGAAGACCACCTACAATGACGAAAACACGAAATGTTCCAATAAGTTTATGGAACACTTTTCATTCATATCACTGGGGGTGAGAGCAGGTTTGGGGGGACCGAGGAACTTTGACTTGGCATACCATGATTGATGAACTCTTGTAAAACCAAAGGAGGTTCAAGCTCTGACAGAGAGTTCTGATCGTAAGCCAGAAATAGTTCATGCGACTTTGCACTTCCATCCACCACTAGCGGTTTAGCCACTGAAATGAAAATCATTAGGTCTGCCCTCAAAAAAAACTTCATAGGCATATGTCCAAATGTACATTATCAAGTAGGTGATAAAAACAGCAAATGTGCATACCCTCAGTTATGACATATTACAATGAATAACGACAGTGTCTTGTTAAAAGACTGTTTATCCTAAGCATAAATTTACAAAGATGTGCAGCACTGAAGTGTTACAAGTTGATATTCCAACAGTCCCCGTATGTAGGTTGGGCTTTACAGGTGCCACTGAACTGAATTTATTACATCACAAAAGCAAAAGCAACAATTAGAGTAACTGCTAATAGGACTGCCATTTGTCAAAACTCAAAGGCAGAAACCATATCAAGTAAATCAACCATATTTCCTCAAAGCTCTAGCTGGTAAATTCTCAGCTAATAAATAATATACAGATATTATATCTTAAACAACCCGAGAGAAATTGTAATTTTCTAGTTATACTTAATGCATCAACAGGCAATAACCATGCTATAATCACATGTACCTCTCATATGTGTGTATACCTAGATAATATAACCGTACTCTTCATGATAATATGCTCAATAACACGTACCTAGTGGCAACTTCAGGCCAGCCACCTCAACAGCATGTGCAATTGATTGTGGATCCTTCTCGATAACCAGTTGCTTCGGAGTCCCAACTTTTCCTAAGACATGATTTGAAAACAAAAGACAATCAGTACTCTTTAGTGAACTAAATCTTTTGAGAATTCAAAGGCAATTAACTCATCTAGAAAACTCTTCAAACAAACAATTCATGAAATAGAATTACCGTTGCCGTTAACCCCAAAGGGTTCGCGCAAGTGGTTAGGATGTGCTTACACTTTTGTGAGTAGCTCACAAGGTCATAGGTTCGAAACCCCCCTGCGCGCGTAGCCCTTGGTAAGGCCACCCCACACATGTGCTAGCACATGGACTTATCTGGATCCATGTGCTTGTGGGGTGTTCATGGGCCCGGGGAGAATAAACTCCTCGTTATAAAAAAAAAAAAAAAAAAAAAAAAACCATTGCCGTCACAAAAGTTTAGCTCTGCCACATCTTCTAGCATGGATTGGCGATTTTGTAAATGTTCTATAGCATCAGGTGGATCGAGCACAGTTACTTCAGGGTGCTTTTGCCGGTACTCCTACAAGGCAAAGGAGATCGTTTGGACTTCAGGGAGCACGATTACCTCACATCTCATTCACTAAGCTTAGGGATAGGGTGACAGATCAGTATAAGCTAATTGCTAAAATATTCACAGAACCAACAGAGATTAAAAAAGTGATGACTCAAAAATAAAAAGGATAAAAATTGCCAACTCAAAAAATAAAGAAGCTCGTGCGAGAAGTTTCTTCTGACCAACAAATACCAAGGCAAGTTATTCCTAATGCCCAAGTAAATTTGTCAATTAACCAGGTTCTCGATGACCCAATTTCAAATATCTAGTGGTATTTCATGATTAGATATCAACAATTCTGCACATGATTATAAAGGGAGGTAAGTTTAAAATTGGTGGTCGCCATCAACATCAATTGGTTTCCAGTATTAATGCAGATATCATACTCCCATAAGCTAACTTAGGGATTAAGTGGCAAAACAAATGGTCTGAGGCTCTAAGCGTTTAAAGAGACAAACCTCAATGATCTCAGTCCACTCTTTTCCCAATAGCTGGAATGATGGAAGAAGTAATTAGATAAGGAAGTGATATTGCCTCCATTAAAATAATAAGGTCAAAGAAAAGGCATAATAAATTGGAATACTCAGAAAGAAAGTTTTCTTTCATGTCTTCCTTAAACTCCTGGTACTAACCTTGTGTAGGACAACATCAAAAGGACCTTGATCTGCTAAGGGCTTGTTACTGTCAATAGCAACAAAAAATATCCCCTTGTTTCTGCACCAAAAACAACATCAATTGATACAAGTCATTTTATATCTACAACACATTAAAGATACTTCTTCAAGCCAAAAAGATTAAACCACTGGAACAGCAACCGAGTGGCAACCGTAATACGGTCAAATTAAGGACACTTCAGAGTAATTACGAAGAACTTCAGGGCAGTTGGGAAAATAAATAGACAAAATCTAGCTATTCAACTTTTTGAAAAGCAAAGGTTGGCAGGTTTCAATTTAAAAACAACAGAACAAAAGACCAAAAATTGACTTTAACGTCCCCAAGTGGGGGACTAATTCCAAAGGCATATTGACAGAGAATATTCCCATGCATATATTAGGCCAAGAATTCCAAAGATTCCCAGATACCACTTGAGTGCAATGCTGATGAAAAAAGTCAAGCTAAAATAGTTGTATCCTTTGCCCGAAAGCGACTTTTTGATACGCAACGAAATCTTTGCCCTGATGGACAGAAAGTAGCTAACATATCGTATCCACACTTCAAAACAACTTTTGTCAAATGACAATCTCGGGTCAAATTCGGTTCAATCTTTCACCAATCCTGAAGACGTTAAAATTTCGATACTCATATACTATCCCACCGATTCATATTTCAAAGGGGCAGAATTGTATCCATTTGCTGATACAATGCAAAATGTCACATTTGATTTCGAGCTGGCGTAAATTCTATACTTTCACCAAACTCAGAGATAAAGAAATCACTCAAAGACACTCAAGAACCGATGCCCATCAAGCTCCAAGAATAAGACTTGCATACACAAATAAATATATGGAGCTAAAGATTTACAGACCTCGCAAGAGCTTCAAATTTTGGCTGCAAGAAGCTATTTTTCTTCTTGGAAGTCAAAGCGTACCCAACCACCATCTTCTGCAAACCTACATCCTTGCCCTTCTTTGTCTCCTCCTCTTCTTCTCCTTCGCTAAGAATCTCGGCGTTCACCCTCATGGCTGATTCCCACAAAATAGAACAACCCCAGAATTTTTCGGAACCGCTCTCCTGGGCCTTTCCCGAGTGTGCCCGTAAACCATGAACCACAGACGATGAGCTTCCAACACTCTTTAAGTGTTTCACACCCAATGCCCAGAATGGAGTGTGCCCAGATGAATCTTTCCCAAGTCCTCTGATTTTCTTCGTCGCCTGCTCCCAAGAAACTCAGTGATTCTTATTTGGAGCCCTCTGATCTCTCTTCGGAGAAGTGAAGAGGGAGACTTTCCGGGTGTGGGGGAGTGACGAATGAATATATATATATATATATACAGGCGCGCAGAGAAGGGAGGCAGGCAGAGGAGCACAGAGAGAGAGAGAGAGAGAGAGAGAGAGGATTTTGCAGAAGAATAGTTATTTTTAGCAGAGGGAGGGAGGAAATTGCCATTTTGACTGATATTTGGGGTCAAAGTGGAAGAAGCTTTGGAAGCTTCTCTACAGTAAACAAATTCCCCCCAAATCTATTATAATATAATATATATATATACACACAATATTTTTTTTCAGTTATATTGAAAAGTTTATGAGTTTAATATAATAAGTATAAATATTAATATTTAATAAAAGAACTCGAGTAATCACACAAAATATTGAATCTAAAACTTTTAGGTTTATTGGACGAGGGCATGCGTTATTGCGTTACTCCCATTTGAAAAACGAGGGCCAAGCTCTCCCCGAGGTGCAAGTGAAAACGAGGGCAGCTCGATATGATTATTATTATTTAGAATGTGATAAAATTCATACGGGATCACGTTTTGAAATGTTTGTGAGCGAATCGTCCGACAAGCATATGATTAACATGCCAGTCCGACCTCTATGACTACTGAACTAAAAAACTCGATTGTTTCTTGCATGTTTGAAATATAAAATATCTTATATTTAGTAGAGAAGAGATTGAGATAATTTCCCGTCACGCTACTGAAAATGTACATAGAAAGGGTGATGCATACGGAAATGTTAATATAAGTTACTTCTGCCATAAACAATTATACAATTTTTGAGTTTCATGTATAAATTTTTAATAAATTTTGTTCTTTTTATATAAACAGAACAGGGCAAAGTTGATTTTTCTTTTTCAAATTTTCCCTAAACATATGGATGCTTATAAGATGGTCTTGCTTTTGGTGTACTTGCTAAACTATATATATATATATATATATATATGTTGATTAAATAATTAAGCATGGTTACATGGATGGTTTTATTTTTGGTGTACTTGCCCAACTATCCATGGTTCAAAGGCCAACAAGAAAGAGAAATAAAGTATAATGCAATGACACCCGTCTTTATTTGGATTTTGATCGACTTTTGTAATGATACTATTTATGTCTCTTTGTTAATTAGGTTTGTGATTTCTTTATATTGTATCAATGCCTCCTTTGTAAGAAAAAAACCGCAAAGAAAAAGCAAAATTGATATGGCTGAGGTTAGATTGGTCACCTAAATCTATATTGCAATCTATAAATCCAGTAAAAAAATCTCATGTACTATCCTCTCGGCTTTTAAGAGGCCTATCGGGTTAACTATAGTGTTTTGGATCGCTCAAAAGTAATGATATATTATAATCGAGGATTTAACATTATTATCCAATGAAAGTTGGGTTAAAATTATCCCATTACACCGGTCGGAGATGATTCTTCATGTCCTTTTTTTTTTCTTTTTTTAGTATTATCATCTATATGATTGGCAAAAATTCCATCAATTTTTTGCCGACAAAAAACACTATCAATTAAGTTGGATAATGCTGGATGACTTTACCAAAAAAGGAAAGTTGGACAAAGGATATACTTTCTCTTAGCAAGAAGGAAGAATATTCTTCTGGATGATGCCAGATAAATTACTCTTAATAGTGTTGATTGTTTATTTATGACAATGTCAACACTATATAGATCAGAAGCAGTTATTAAATTTCATAGTAATATACACATCGAAAAAATTTCATAGTAATATTAGATCACAAATGCTCATGCGCGGGAGAGGAATTATATGTCTCTATTGTACCATATGGCGGTGCACTACCAATGCTGAATTGCCTAATCAACGTATCCTAAACTTGGCACAATAAGAAAATTTACATATTATTTTTGTAGTGTTTAATTAAATTACTGATATTGGTCTCTTAATATGAAAATTCTACTTTCATATTCGCCCCTCAAATATTCCCCTCTCCTCTTATACAACTATTAGGTACGTGGCATGATGATTGTGGAGATAATAATATTTTTTTTTTCTGAGAATACAAAATTTCCTTTCAAAAGAAACTAGTGAGCAAGATGATTTTTTTTATTATATGTAATCATATATAATATTAATTTCCTCAATAATGACCAAAAAAACTCATGATAATAAATTTCAATTCATATAATACTCAACAATTAAATCTGAAACAATATATATATATATATATATATATATTAATTCGGCATACTCTCACGAAATTATTTCACTCGCACAGTGAGTATTCCACATAAACATATAGGACAAACCCATAGCTTTTGGCTGTTCGTTTGTTTGAGCTCCACATTAATATCTACTTAAATTTTTCTTTTAGATTTTCATTATGTTTTTGTATTTTTGGTGGTTTCCAATAAGACTTTTACAGTTTATTTAAAGATATTATTAATAGATAAAATAATTCCCAATATATTTTATATATTTCTTATCCTTTGCATTATAAATTTCATAAATTCATCGATATCAACAAAAAAAAATACAAACGCCCGCATTATGCGTGGGAATAGTAGTTAACGAAGTTGTAGATAAATTAATATAAGTTTTTTTTCAATGTGTATCTAGATATTCAGAAGAGCAACATGACCTAACTAATCCAGTTAAAAGCGGATCAGTTCGCTAAGAGGTAAAAAACTCTCACAGTTAAGAATTTTCTCCATTTATAAGACATGAGCACGAAACCTTATTAAAGTGGAATAAGCTGCGAACCGCTTGAACCAACATTTGTTGGTGAAATTTAATATAATTTGAAATATCATGATATATAGAAAATGTTGTTTTAATTATTATTTCAAATATCCTAATAAAATCCTAATTTAGATACATTTATATATACTAACAAAAAAGTGAATATTAAATTAATTTCTTTAGTTTTTTTTGTTCACGTGATTTAATCTATCAAATAATTAAATATAAATAAATTTATTTTGTAATATGAAATTCTTCTTGTTGACATTTTAAAAGGCGACAATGATTAAAAAAGGGAAAAACGACAGTTTTGATCCTCAACCTTTGGCGCTTTTGTTTTTTTAGTCATAAACCTTTACTTTTGCCATTCTCATCCTTAATCTCTTGATTTTTTCCAGTTTTAGTCTTATCGTCCATTTTTCCGTTAAAGAACTCATTTTCAGTCCAAAAAATAATTTTAAAAATAATAAAATTTTAAATTATAAAACATCTGGAAATTAAAGAAAAATGGGGGCGCCCTCTTTGGTAACCACTCCTGCTACGGAGGTCCTCGGCAAGGTCCTGCAGGGCCCCCCCAGCCCCTCGATTTCCCCTTAATCTTAGAGATCGAGGACCTCGATAAGGTTGGACCTCGGCGGGGGTGCCCCCAACCCCCCGATTGCCCCTTGATCTTAAAGATCGAGGACCCTAAGAGGGTCGGACCTTGCAACTTAGCATCCTGAATTTCCCCATGATCTAAAAAATCAGGGCAAAATTGAGGGGGCTGGGGACTCCCCGCCGGCCACCACCCCCCCAATGGAGGTTGCCCGCAAGGTCCAACCCTGTCGGCGATCGACATCGGGGAAGTGGTGACCAGCAGGGGCGCCCCCAACCGCCACCGCCCTCTCTTTCTTTTATTTTTTTATTTTTCAATTCTTTTTTTTATTTTCAGAGATTTTATAATTTTATCTATTTTTTTAAAATTATTTTTTGGAGGGAAAATGAGGTTCTTAAAGGAAAAATGGACGGTAGGACAAAAACGATAAAAAATCAAAAGGTTTAAGATGAGAATGGCAAAAAATGAAGGTTTAGGGCTACAACAACAAAAGCGCCAAAGGTTGCTAACTAAAACTGCATTTTTCCCATTAAAAAAGTAACTTGTTTGAAAGTAAGACTAATTTTATAATTTTTTTAAAAAGTAAATTCTAAATTAGAAACTCATTAGTTATTGCTAATTTGACATATTAAAATTCCAACACCTAATCCTTATTTTTTAATATATATATATATATATATATATATTTATATTTTATGAATACCACGTGAAAGGCTTAGGAGAGTTCCCTCTTTTCTATGGTTTTAAGTGGCTCTAACTGTGTAAATAACTGTTCTAAACAGACCATTAGCATTATTTCAAAATAACCCTGATATATGAGAACCAAATTGGAGGAAGTAATTAAATAAAAAAAGTTTTCTTTACTAAACTAAAATTGACTAGAAATTGGATAATATAAAAAAAATAATCGACGATTTATTAAAATGGGTATCCAATATATATTATCTATTTATCTATCTATCTATCTATTAGGCTAAAATAGAGTTCCAAAATAGAATTATTGAGGAGAGTAGAGATTATTCTTTACTCTAAAAAATGTTTTTGTTTTCTTCTTCATTTTTTTAATTAAAAATAAGAATTAGGTGGTGGGATTTTAACAATTTAATATTTCATATTTATGTAGTCTTTTAAAATTAGATTTTGATATTTTTTTTAGATAAATTATATTTTTTTTCAATGGTACTCTTGGCCAATCAAAAGAATTTCACTTTCAACAATAGATTTATTTATATATAATATTTTAGAAATTTAACCACGTGAAGCGAAACAATACGCTCATGAGATGTTGAAAATTAATTTAATAATCAATTTCTTTCGTTACTATGTATAATCTATCTAAATTAGTAAATTCGAAATGATAATTCACACAACATTTTCTAAAAGATGTCATATTGCCTATCATGTTAGTTGCCCTATAAACTTTGTTAATTATTATTTTACGCTTGATTTTTATACTGTTAGTCTAGGCTTAATTACTAATGCATAAACTGAAAGTTATACATCATGGCGTAATTGTTTTTGTGATTATTAAATCGTAGATATCCTAATATAATAGACAAAATCGATTTTCGCTGTCAAGCACGGACAATTCCACTAGTATTCCACAAAAATGCAGTGCCAGCCAAAAGACAAGATAACACGAAAATCTACGCGGAGAGGGAGAGCTGTCACAGTTGGGAGCTTTTTTTTTTTTTTTGATGGTTTACAGTTGGGAGCTTTTGCTTGGACCATCTGACACCCCCCCGGTGTCAGCAGGAACGACGTCGGCGGCGCGTGACTCTCACTCGCTGGAGCTCAAAGAAAATTCAAGAATGATATATTCACAATCACATTGCCTTGCAGCTTTGACCAGGGAGAACTGAGAAACGAATAGAGTCAATGGTGGTGGATGCCAAGACCTGAAAGATGGTTGTGGTTGATAGCTTAAACCCTAATACGCAAAATCAGAAGCTCAGCTTGCTGAATCGAATTCTCGTCATTGGACATTTGCTCGTTTGAGAGACCGATTTCGTGAAAAACATGGAGCTACATGTTCGTTTATGTATAGATAGATATGTCCCCACTATATATGGCATCTTTCCCTTTCTTTATAGGCTCATTTAAAGGGCAGATCAATAGTTGTTAAAAGTTGGTTCCTTGCTTGACCTTCTCCCTCTTGTCACCCTCCTCCTCTGCCTGCCATTGTACCCTCCAAGGGCAAGAACCATAATAAATAATAGAAACCTTCCTCGTAATCTTCGACTCTCTTCACAGAAAAATCCAAACTTTGAGCTGATTTTACAACCCAATTGCGCCCTTTTGCTCCTCATAGTCCCAAGTCCCGACCTTTGATTCCCAAGACTGAAGATCCCCACGTGCACTTTCTCAAGGACATGGCAGTGGCTGGAGATTTGGCCGTTGCCTTCACCAGAGCCATTGCTGGGAACTCAACAACTCTTGATTCCAAGAACTGGGTCTGTGGGGCACCATTGGGAAGCCTCTGCAACAATGGGGTGAAGGTGAAGAGGAAGGCTTCTGGCGGTGGGGTCAGAGCGACGCTGCAAGTTGGTTTTGAGCCAAAGGAGGGTCTGAGGAAGAATGTGGAGGGGGCTCTAGGGTTTGATGTGGTGTCAGAGTCTGAGCTGAGGGAGAAGGGGTTCTTGGGGATGAGTAAGACGAAGCTCGTGTGCACTATTGGCCCTGCCTGCTCCTCGATGGAGGATTTGGAGAAGTTGGCCTTGGGAGGGATGAATGTGGCAAGGCTTAATATGTGCCATAACACCAGGGATTGGCACCTAGATGTGATTAGGAAGATCAAGAAGTTGAACGAGGAGAAGGGGTTCTGCGTGTCTGTCATGATGGACACCGAAGGGAGTCAGATTCATGTGGTTGATCATGGGGCCCCTTCATCTGTCAAAGTCGAGGTGAGTCAGCTAAAGCTCCCAGTTCGCGTCTCCGTCTCGGTTCATTTTATGCTACTCTGTCGAGTATTTGGCTTGTTCGTTCAATGATCACTATGTTTCAAGAATAGATTAAAACAGGTTATTGCGATTTGTGTTAAGCTTGGAACTAGGTAACCCAGACTAGTAAGTTACCGTGAGTAAGTTCGATGGTATCTGTTTGAGCTAGTATGTCTTGATAACGGCTCTGCTATGATCTTTCGGGGAGGATTTTGATGCATATCAAATCAAGCTGTATATTAGTATGTGATGCATCCTCAACTTCAACTCTAGAAAGATCAGATTTGCAGTCATATACTCTGCTTAATAATTTAATTGACTTCAAGTAGTGATCTGCGATGGTGTTCTCTTTGCTTTGGAGTATTAGGAAGGTTCGATCTGGCTGTTTACAGCAAACAAGTTTGAGGGTACTCGCCCTCGCACGGTTCAAGCGAACTATTCAGGCTTTTCTGAAGGTAAATGATATACAATAGCATAATTTTCGTTGAACATCTTTTTTAGTTTGTATGTACAGCATTATCTCCACCTTCACTTTTCCTCTCATAGTCAAATGTCGTTTGCAGGTATCAAGGTAGGAGATGAACTTGTGATCGATGGTGGAATGGCAAGTTTTGAAGTAATAGAAAAGATTGGGAATGATTTGAAATGCAAGTGCACAGACCCTGGTCTGTTCCTTCCTCGAGCTAAGTTCAGCTTTTGGCGAGATGGGAGGATTGTGGAGAGGAATTACGAGTTGCCGACTCTATCAACCAAGGTATATCTTCTGTTTATTGCTAAATGATAGGTCAATTTCGATGAGCTACTTAATGATGGCTCACTGAAGTTCACTAAGTATAAAGGTCAATATAAATTCTTGTTCACTTGGTCATTCGGTATCTGCAGGATTGGGCAGACATTGACTTTGGTATATCAGAAGGTGTTGATTTCATCTCTCTATCATTTGTAAATGATTCCGATGCAATAAGTAATCTAAAGGATTACATCTCCACTAAATCACCAAAGTAAGTACCAAGTCATGAATTGATTCTTTATAATTACCTTTTTTCATCTGAATGTTGGGATGAAAAGCTTGAAAATAAGAGTTCAATACTTGTTTGTTTCAGGCCAATTAGAGTACTGGCGAAGATTGAGTGCCTTCAGGCTCTTCATAAACTGGAAAAAATTGTGGAGGCTTCTGATGGGATTATGATCGCTCGGGGTGATCTTGGAGTAGACATCCCTCTCGAACAGATACCAACAGTCCAAGAGGGAATCACTTGTTTCTGCCGCCAAATGAACAAGCCTGTGATTGTGGCTTCTCAGCTTCTCGAGTCCATGGTTGAATATCCTACTCCAACCCGTGCCGAGGTATCATGGAGTTTTTCCTCAGACTTGGCTGATTCTTGCTTTGAATTAGTGCACTCTTCCCTGCATATAATTTGAATCAGTGCCGTGACAATAGATGCATGCCTCAAGTTCTGAGAACTCGATTTTGGAATTTAGCGTATCCTATTTTATTTTGTATGGAGATGAAATTTTAAAGCTAGGGCATGCTTCAATGCCTAAATCTGTATGCTGACAGAGGCATTTGTGCATGATAAGGTTGCAGATGTCTCGGAAGCAGTTAGACAATATGCGGATGCTTTGATGCTGTCTGGTGAGTCTGCAATTGGATCTTACGGACAGAAAGCTCTCTCTGTCTTGCGAATGACAAGCAATCGAATGGAGTCGTGGAGCCGCGAGGAAAATCAGGAAAGTCTCCCAGTGCAGCATCAGCTTGGAGTGTCGCTGTCCGAGCGGATTGCTGAGCAAATCTGCAACTGTGCTGCTGAAATGGGTCAGTTCTCTCTTTCCATGAGCTTGCTCTGCATTTTACTTTGTTTTATTCCATTTACCAATTTACGCTTGTTCCTCGAACTGCAGCTGACAAACTTGGGGTTGACGCAATCTTCGTGTACACAAAGCATGGGCACATGGCATCCCTGCTCTCACGGA
This sequence comes from Punica granatum, assembly GCF_007655135.1. NCBI lineage: Eukaryota > Viridiplantae > Streptophyta > Magnoliopsida > Myrtales > Lythraceae > Punica > Punica granatum. Next base: position 38,537,857 of record NC_045128.1, on the reverse strand, counting down.
ACAGACCAAACTCTCCCATATTCGCATTCACGGATGAAGAGAGCACACGAATGGCCCTAACCCTGCAATGGGGAGTCATTCCACTCTCCATCGACCTCACGGACGACATGGAAGTCAACATTGCAAAGTCAGTCGATCTGCTGAAAGCTAAGGGGATGGTTCGACAGGAAGATGCTGTCCTGGTGGTATCTGATGTGACCCCGACTTGCTCGGCCTCCTCGACTGCTTTCCAGTTGATCCAGGTGAAGACCATTTCCTAGAAGGGGCAAAACTCAAGCCTGATATACGACACACTCATTTCGAAGCAATAATGAGATCACTAGTATCACCTCTATCGAACGATAATTTTGATCGATTTATATTCTATGTCGGTGTAGTCGGAAGTTTTGTATGTGCTTTATCATTATCGTTTATCAGGACTGCTCAATACGACAGAAAACAACCTTCTGTTCACCATTTTAGTATCTTCTCCTACTCGTTTGCGACTTCATGAGGGGGTAATCAAATGTTCAAGATTCAGCTCGAGATTGGATTCAAATCCGGACACTTGATCGAATAGAATACGATTGCTACATTTTGACTAGTACTAGCTTGCCCCATGCAGTTAGTTTCGGAAACGACTCCCTCGGGGCATAGCAAAGTTCCAAATCTGGAGAATTTGCTTGCACGCCTCATGTTATGAGATTGCCCCACCAACCTTTTCCCGACCCCAACAGGGCCAATTTCATCTCTTCTACTCATTCCTTCACGTTACGAAAAGCTGTGAATACGAAGTGCATGCTAAATACGAGCGTCGAGGATATTAATTTTTTATGGAAAAGATGAATTAATATTTATTAGTTTATATGAGACATGATACTAACACTTATGAGTTTGAATTTTTAAATTGAAATGGGTCCAAGACCATATAAGGTCAATAGAAATACAATATGCCATCAGAGCTTAGTTCATGCGTATGCACGTCTCTGTGCTTGTGCGCACCCACACTATGCTAAGTCTAATATATCCGAGTGTAATCAAGAGTGCACCTCGTGCTTAATTAATATTATTTAATTAATACGAATCGAACATATGGATCGTACAAACGGTTCCGGTGAATGTTTAGAACAGCTGAGCTCTAAACTGAGTGTTGTATACAATCGTTCATTCCTTCACTCATCCACGAAAATTGGAAATTAAGAGAAAAATAAAAATAGATAAATAAATAAATGGAAGGGAGAAAATAACAACCACGTCACCGCATCTCTCTCTAACGGCAAACTTCTAGTCTCAGCCACAGAACAAGACGTCACACGAAACATCTCTGCGCACTTTAGTCGTCCCTCGCCAATATAGCTAACATGCGCCGAAGAAGCGTCACTAAATGGAGCCGACCCTCCAATAGTCGCCCCTTTGCCTCCAACTCCTCGCTTGCTTCTTCCTCCTCCTCTCTTGCACTCATCAAATTTTCTACGGTTTCGCTCCCCATAAATATGAAATCTTCCCCCCTGTGAGGCGGAATTGCGGACCCAGATGGCTTCTTCGTTTCAGGTCGTCAAGTCCACCCTGACGGCAGTCTCTGCTTCGGTACCCAGAACGAAATTCGGCGCTCCGGGGCTGAGGAGCGGCGGCGGCTGTTGCTGCTGGAGCCCCCCGCCGCGGGTCGTGAGGGAAGGAACGTTGAGGGTGTCGTGTAAAGCTCAGGAAGGGGACAAGCAGAGTAGCGGAGCCGGCAAGTTTGCTTTTTTAACCGTTTTTTTTTTCTTGCTTTCTCCCGGGATACAGGGGGCTATGCTTTGTCGTTCTTCCTAGACATATTCTTTCAGCTGAAATCTGTGATTTTGGAGATGACTGAGCTGGACGTGGTGAAAATTCATGCGTCATCATTCTGAATTTTCGTGGGTGTTGTTCAAGTTGATTAGGATTGCATCATTATCAGTCGTATCAGCTGCCCTTCAATGAGTAGGATGTTTTCTTGGATTGCTATAATTGAAAATGTCTCTTTTTGAGCTCATATATCTCTTTGAAGTTTGAATTTAAACTCAGGGCACTGCCTTTTAGTTTGAATGTCACTCATGGAATCGCTCGTATAAATTGGGGCGGACATGATTTTGTTGTGATATTTCATTTCGTTCTGTTCCATTTCGGTTCCTTGTGCCTGCATGGAGAACTAACTCAAAATGGGAGAAGGCAGTCGCATAATGAGTTTCTAAGACCGATGCAAATTGTAGATGGATGGAATTGCCGAAAATCAAAATACCATAAGCAAGAGGTGTAGCATGTAAACATAGACGGAATTGTTCATTTTTTTGCCGAGTATCTGTGTGCTTTTCTTGGTGTGTTGCACCAGTGTGGTTCATTTTTAGTAAAATCAGTGTCCCTGAAGGCTTTCAGAAGTATTTGTGACCTGACTATGCATTTGCAAATGTTTTCAGGTGAAGAACCTCCGGAATCATTGTTTATCAAAGAATTACGGAGGAGAGGCATGACTCCTACTTCAATCCTTGAAGAAAGTAAGAGGATAAATGAGGGTTCAGATGATGGGTTCCAAGGAGAGAGGGATTTCTCGAGAAGCAATGCAGTGTCTACAGACCCTGGAACCAATTTAACCAATCAAAGGGAGCAGTCCATGGCATTGAACAGTGAGGGCCTCGAGGTTCACAAACTCTTCCTCTCTTAATCAACTGTTACAGCGATAATGGCTATCCAGTTTCATGTAAACAGTCGTCAAGGAATATTTTCTTGAGTTTTACCGAAAACTACAATCTGTTCAGTATCTTCTTTTTTGGTCATGGAAGAACCTTCAATGAATATGTCACATTTGTAATGCACCCTTTGTACTCAACGGCTGCACTTTCGTTTTATCTCTTTCCAGGGCCTAATTCCTCGGGCTAAACTATTGCTGACCATAGGGAGCACGTTCTTTCTGGGATTTGGCCCATTGATTCTTATAACCGTGGCATTTTTTTCTGTTCTGTATCTTGTAAGCAACCTTTCTCCATTGCTTTTCCAATTCTTTATCTATCAAGTTTGCTTCATTCCATGGCTTTGGGAATAAATGATTATGATAGAGTACCTTTCATATTTAAAATTAATCTATGATGTTTACAAGCTGTACGATCATATGCTAGCATCCTAGAGAAGCCATACCCTTAGGTAGGAACATTCTATAATGACCTTAATTTGCATCCCTCAAATGAGGCTTGCCTTTTCTCTCTATCGAGGAAGGGTTAGACTATAATTTTGTTCAGTTGTGGATAGAGTTGAATAAGGTAATGACTGATCATGTTTGTAAGATATGATTGGATGGAGTCTCTATACAAACTAGTCCACAATCCACATTTATATGGCTGTTCTATTTAGAGATAGAAGCTTCCACCCTTTCTGTATAGAGCATGACCTTAGAGGTATTTCTGTCGAATCAGTTGTGGGAATCTAGAAATTGGGCTGCTCTAAAACTTATGTGCTTCATAGATTCATACTTTGCTGCTCTAAAACCTATATTCTTTATAGATTCACGCTTGGTCGTTTGTGAACTGTTGACAGAATTATGTTGTTTCGATCCATTTCCAGAACTGATATGTTCATAACCCCCCATGTCTTCTTCATTGTTTACATTTATATTATATTTTACTTGTAGTTTCTTGCTTGCTTCTCACATGCTCTGTCTTTTTTTTTTTTTGGCAGTACTTTGGACCAACGTTCATCCATGATGCAAGTAAGATGCAAATGTCGCCTCCGCAGTACATCGACCCATATGAACTGTTGGAAGATGAAAGGATATCCCAAATGGCTCCTCCTGTCAAGTGAAAAGGGATGCACATGTTTGTGGTTGCTCCTTCTAGGCTTACAGATCTCTGGAGCCTATTCGATGCCCATGTTTATTCTCACCCACATTCTCTTTGTAAATCCTCCGTATCGAGAAAGAACCTGGAGCATGAACAGATTTACACCCTGTTGGTGGTTACTTTACTGTACACTTCACAAGCTGTTGGATATTTTTCGATTTCCTGCAATGTTTTGCAAAGATGATGTAATTATTTGACACTCGATTCTATGCTCAGTGGCTAAAATCCCGAGAAGCTGCGTCTATGCTCCCGGGGCCTGCCTTTGAACTGTGTGTTTCAATGGTCAAATGCGATTGCTAACAGTCATATCAGCATATCGTATGCACCAAAATGACAGTGACTGTCGGTAGCCCACCTCCGGGAAATTATGTACATCAACCTCTCCTTTGCTTTTTACCCTCTGCTAAAACCGGACGGGCAAGTCTCTCTGCTAAAAGTCATATGCAATTGGCAAAATCTACAAGTCATGTATAAGTACCTTGCGAAATCTACAAGTGAAGTATAAGTACCTTCTGAGAACCCTGCCTCATCCCTTTTTGTCCTATTAATTAATTATTGCACCAGTTCTTTTTTATTCATTTTATATTATTGAATAGGGCCTTTTCCAATTTAATATACCGAATTGCTGCCTTAGCCTGCATCCATTAGGAGTCATATATCGGCGCACATGTAGAGATTCTATAGCAGCTTGAGAGGCAAAGGGAAATAAGCAGCTTGATCTGCGGTTTCTTTGGGCAGTCGCGTTTATCTCAGTTTGGTTAGGCATGAGTTTCTCAAAGAAGCGACTGACTGAACTGGATGCAGATCCACAGGTATATATGCATATCCTCGTCTACTCTGATATACTGTGTTTCATTTCAATTTTATGCTGCTGCATACACTGTGATATCTATTCTGATATAGCGTGTTTCATTTCAATCTTATGCGGCATACACTGTGATTCTTGCTATCTTTCTGCTTTTCTTCTGTCACCATTTGGCTGTGGAGACTGGAGATGCATTACTTCTTGCATTTTCAATTACCCTAACTCGTCTGATTCTTCACCAAAAAAAAAAAAAAAAGGATTCAAAACCAAACTCACTACCAGCACCTAGGTGGCTTGTTCCTGGCACCCCGGTTGCACACGAGGTCGTGGATGAACCCTCGAGCCACCACAGATCTGGCTCTGCCCTGGGGGTCAAGCGGGCTCTGTTCCAGCTACTTGGACCTTGCAGTAAGTTGGCGGAGAGGTCTCTCCTCCCATTGACCTTGTCTGCGATAACATTGGGTCACTAGGGTGCTTGAGCCGCAGACTAGGTAGCCGGATAGGTATGAACTCTGCTGCGGGATCTTCCATGAACAAGGTGGGAAGGATGTGAGCCACCATGGCCCAGATCCAATCAGGGTAGATCGAGAAAGACGATCCTCTTTCACATAGAAATTTACACCCCGATGATTGTTACAGTGCTGCACTGCTCTCAAGCTGCTGCTTATTGTTCATTAATTACCTTCAATGTTTTGCAAGATGATGCGATTATTTATCACTTGAATTGATGCTCAATGGCTAAAATCCCAAGAAGCTGCATCTATGCTCTTGGGGCCTTTCTTTGAAGGGTTTCGATGGTCGACTGTTATTGTTATCAATCAGATCAGCATACTGTATGTACCTAAAACATAGTAGCCCATCTTCAGGAAATAACTGTCTGAAGATAGACCCACCTCGAGACAGTTATGCTTCTTCCAAAGAGTAGGAAACTATCTCTCCTTTCTCCTAACCTTCGACTAGTTGTATCCTCAAAATTGTGAACTTAGGCAGCTCGAGGAATTCAACACAATGTTCTTAAATTCTACAAAAATCATGCCAGACTAAGTCATGCGAGTGGAAAAATTTACAAGTCAACTTGATGCAGCTTCCTAGAACGATGCCTAATCCCTTTTTGTCCCTTTATGTCCTATTAATTATTGTCATATTAATTTTTCTATTCATTTATTTTATGTTAGTGCCTTCTCCAATTTAATATCCGAATTGCTGCCTTATAGCTTGCATACATTGAATCATATATTGGCTTACATCTAATACAAGACATTCTGTATCAGCTTGGGAGGCAAGGAGGAAGTAAGCAGCAAATGGAAATGGCTCCTACAAAACATGATCAGGCATGTATATATCGTCATCTATTCTGATATAATTTCAATCTTATGACGCATACTCTGTGATTCTTGCTCTATATTTGCTTGCCTTCTGCCACCATTTGGCTGGGAGACTGGAGGATAGTTCCACCACTCTGAAAAGAAACTATGCATAAAAATTTGTAAGGGAAATTACATAGGAAAGGACTATTTAATGGATTAGTTAGTGAGCAATTTCCTGCCAAAATTCAGTGAGAGAGCATTTTCTCTATTTAAAGAGTGAAGAAAGAGATTCATATGTACATCACTATGATATTGATACCTCCTTTGGACCCCAAAAGCCCTGTAAAACAGTGTAAAGCATTATCGTATGCATCGGAATGACCATTCAATGAATTAATGCATGGTGATTAGCAATCATATATCACAATTATCCCCATGAGGTGTGGAATATCTACTAATTCATCACACTCTTTTCAGGTCAATGCTGAAGCTGGACATGAGTATGAAGTTTTTTTGAGCTTCAGGGGACCGGACACTCGCTTAGAATTCACTGACAACCTATACCATCGCCTGAAAGATGCAGGTGTCCAAACCTTCAGGGACGATGAAGAGCTCCGAGTTGGAGAAAAGATCGGACCTGAGCTCATGAGGGCAATCAAGCAGTCAAAAATCTCCATACCCATCTTCTCAAAGGGCTACGCTTCGAGTAAGTGGTGTCTCCTGGAGGTGGCGGAGATGGTGAAGCTCAAGGATGAGACGAAGCACATGATCATGCCCATTTTCTTAGACGTCACGCCGGATGAAGTTAAGTACCAGACAGGGAGTTATGCTGAAGCCTTTACCCAGCACGGGGAAAACTACGACTTCGAGACTGTTCAGGAGTGGAGAAATGCTCTCCAAGAGGTTGTGAAACTGAAAGGGTTGGAACTCAAGAAAGAGGCAAACGGGTAATACCCTTGTCTTGTTTTCATTTCATTTCAGTTTTTCTAATTTATTTTTCAGTTTTCAATCGGTTAAAAATAGTTTATAGTTTCCAGTTTTTGTATGAATTAATGTACTGACTTGATTTTATGCTTCATGAATTTATCATACCTTTCAGGAAACATGGAGAGTTCATCAAAAAGGTGCTTGCAATGGTTCTTAACTGTCTGAAGAAAGCTTATCTAAATGTCAATGATCTCTTAGTTGGAATCGATGATCATGTCGAAGCTGTCAAGAAATTGCTGGAGCTTGGAAAGGAAGGTGTTCAAATTGTTGGAATATGGGGCATGGGAGGAATTGGGAAAACGACTCTTGCAAAAGTTGTCTACAACCAACTGTTGAAGAAATTTGAATCCTCTGGCTTCCTCAATGACATTAGAGAAACATCCTCACAACACAAGGGTCTTCCGTACTTGCAAAGCAAGCTACTTTCTGACATCTTAAACCGTGAGCGTGAAGACTTTGCAAATACGAATGAAGGAACCCAGGAGCTCAAGAACAGGCTCCGTGACAGGAAAGCAATCATTCTTTTGGATGATGTTGATCAAGTTGATCAACTCAAGGCTCTAGCTGGGGATCTTGCTTGGTTTAGTCCAGAAAGCAGGATTATAGTTACAACCAGAGAAAAGACAGTTCTAGATCAATTTCGAATAAAGAATATCTATGAACTCACACTACTGAGTGCAGAGCAAGCTTTTGAACTCTTCTGCAGGCATGCATTTATAAAAGGCTCGCCGACACCTGACTTTATTGACTTGTCCTGGGATATCGTGAGGACTACTGGAAGGCTCCCTCTGGCTCTTGAGGTAATAGGTTCTTCTTTATCTACAAGCAGCGGGCGCAAGGACTTATGGCAAGGTACACTGAAGAAGTTGGAGAAGAAACCCCCTAAGGAGGTCCAAGATACATTGAGGATAAGTTATAATGGACTGGATCATGAGGAGCGGGAGATATTTCTCGATATCGCATGTTTCTTCATCGGAATAGATGCTAGAATTGCAAAACCCATGTGGGATGATTGTGAGTTTTTCCCAGGAGTTGGAATCGAGATCCTTCTTTTGAAGTCACTAATCAAAATCAAAAAGGACCATAGGCTATGGATGCATGACCAACTTAGAGACCTTGGCAGGGTAATTGTGGAAGAGGAAAACTATAAAGAGTCGCGGTTACGGAGTAGACTGTGGCACAGCAAAGTGGTGATGCATGTATTAGAGAGGCAGCCTGAGGAGGTAATGAAAGCTCAAAAGCATTAGACCTACTTCGCTAATTTGTCTCCTAGATATATGTATGTTTGTTTGTACTTCAATCCATTTATCGAAGTTGAAACTTTGTCACAGCTGTAGCCAGTATTGTCTTTGGTGCAAGAATATAGCGTTGTCTAGCATAGTGCTATTGATTTCGTTTCTTTTCTTGGAGCAGGGGATGACAAATGTTGAAGCTATCAGTTTAGAAGGATATCAGTTCCGCTCGGAAGATCTCTGCTTTAAGGATGATCAGTTTAGGAATCTACCGAACTTGAGGATCCTTCTGTTAGATAAAGCTAGTCTCAGTGGAAATTTTGAGCGTATTATCCCAAACCTGCGGTGGCTGAGTTGGCACCTCTGCAACTTCAATGCTATGCTGCCGACCAATCTAAATCTGAAGAACCTAGTTGTCCTTGATCTGTCGAGGAGCATGGTCAGTGAGGATTGGGCTGGCTGGAGCTTGATGAAGGTATCAACAGTTGTCTTTTGCCCGGTTCTGTGTTGGCCTTGTGATTCAAGCTGAATAATCATCTGATGAGAATATTATCTCTCTTTCTTCCCCATCTTTTAAATCGTTTTCATTCCTGCAGGTAGCCGCGAAGCTAAAAGTTCTTGATCTTACAGAGTGCAGGCATCTAACAAAAACACCCAGTTTCTCAGCATTTTCTGCTTTAGAGAAACTCATTCTTCGATCTTGTCGCAACTTGGTCTCTGTTGATCCATCAATAGAGCAACTTAGTGCTCTGGTCTCCTTAGACATAAGGGACTGCACGAAACTCGAATATTTGCCTCGGCTGGGTTCTATGGATGCGCTGACTGAGCTTCTGGTTGATTATGAAGTTTTTTTGAGCTTTGGGGGATTAGATGATAGCGAAGGATTCACTGACCAGCTGTACCATCACCTGAAAGATGTAGGAGTACACACTGTGAGGGACAATGGAAAGCTCCGTGTAGCAGAAGAGATTGGGCCTGAGCTCATGATGGCAATCAAGCAGTCAAAGATCTATATACCCATCTTATCAAAGGGCTATGCTTTGAGTACCTGGTGTTTGACGGAGGTGGCGGAGATGATGAAGCTCGAGGAGGAAACGAAGCATAGGATCATGCCCATTTTCTTAGACGTTACGCCAAATGAGGTTCAGCACCAGACTGGGAGTTATGCTGAAGCCTTTGCCCAGCATGAGGGAAACTACGACTCTGAGACAGTGCAGGAGTGGAGGGATGCTCTTCAAAAGGTTGTGAAACTGGGAGGGCTGGAATTCAAAAAGGAGGCAAACGGGTAACACCCTTATCTTGTTTTCATTTCATATCTGTTTTTCTTATTTATTTTTCAGTTTTCAATCGGTTAAAAATAGTTTATAGTTTCCAGTTTTTGTATGAATTGATGTACTGACTTGATTTTATGCTTCATGAATATATCATACCTTTCAGGAAACATGAAGAGTTCATTAAAAAGGTGCTTGCAAGGGTTGTTATGGCTTATCTAGAAGTCAATGATATGGTGGTTGGAATCATTGATCATTTCAAAGTTGTCAAGACATTGCTGGAGCTTGGAAAGGAAGGTGTTCAAATTGTTGGAATATGGGGCATGGGTGGAATTGGGAAAACGACTCTTGCAAAAGTTGTCTACAGCCAACTGTTGGGGAAATTTGAATCCTCTTGCTTCCTCAATAACATTAGAGGCACATCCTCACAGCCCAAGGGTCTTGAGTACTTGCAAAGCAAGCTACTCTCCGACATCTTAAATTGTGAGCGTGAAGACTTTGCAAATACGAATGAAGGAATCCAGCAGCTCAAGAACAGGCTCCGTGACAAGAAAGCAATCATTCTTTTGGATGATGTTGATCAAGTTGATCAACTCAAGGCTCTAGCTGGGGATCTTGCTTGGTTTAGTCCAGAAAGCAGGATTATTGTTACAACCAGAGATAGGGCAGTGCTAAATCTATTTCGAATAAATAATACATATGAACTCACACTACTGAGTGAATATCAAGCTTTCGAACTCTTCTGCGAGCATGCATTTAAAGAGGTCCCACCGACGCCTGATTTTGCTGACTTGTCTTGGGATATTGTGAGGGCAATTGGAAGGCTACCTCTGGCTCTTAAGGTAACAGGTTCTTTTTTATCTACAAGCACTGGGCGCAAGGAGATATGGCAAGATACACTGAAGCAGTTGAAGATGGAACCCCATAGGAAGGTCCAAGAGAGGTTGGCGATAATTTATAATGTTTTGGATCGTGAGCAGCAGGAGATATTTCTCGATATCGCATGTTTCTTCATCGGAAAAGATGCTAGAATAGCAAAATCCATGTGGGATGATTGTGATTTTTTCCCAGAAATTGCAATCGAGATCCTTCTCTCGAAGTCACTAATCAAAATCACAGATGACAGTAGGCTATGGATGCACGACCAACTCAGAGACCTTGGCAGGTTAATCGTGGAAAAGGAAAACTATAAAGAGCCGCGGTTACGGAGTAGACTGTGGCAAGGTGAAGTGGCGATGCGTGTATTAGAGAGGCAGCCTGAGGAGGTAATGAAAGCTCAAAAGCATTAGACCTACTTCGCTAATCTGTCTCCTAGATATATGTATGTTTGTTTGTACTTCAATCCATTTATCGAAGTTGAAACTTTGTCACAGCAGTAGACGGTATTGTCTTTGGTGCAAGAATATAGCGTTGTATAGCATAGTGCTATTAATTTCGTTTCTTTTCTTGGAGCAGGGGAGGACAACAGTTGAAGCCATCAGTCTAGAAGGATATCAGTTCCGCTCAGAAGATCTCTGCTTTAAGGATGATCAGTTTAAGAATCTACCGAACTTGAGGATCCTTCTGTTAGATAAAGCTAGTCTCAGTGGAAATTTTGAGGGCATTCTCCCGAACCTGCGGTGGCTGAGTTGGCACTTCTGCAACTTCAGTCCTACGCTACCGACCAATCTAAATCTGAAGAACCTAGTTGTCCTCGATCTATCGAAGAGCATGGTCAGTGAGGATTGGGCTGGCTGGAGCTTGATGAAGGTATCAACAGTATCCGGTTCTGTTTCGGTCATGCGATTCAAGCTGAATAATCATCTGATGAGAATATTATCTCTCTTTCTTCCCCATCTTTTAAATCATTTTTCGTTCCTGCAGGTAGCTGCGAAGCTAAAAGTTCTTGATCTTACAGAATGCGGGCATCTAACAAGAACACCCGGTTTCTCAGCATTTCCAGCTTTAGAGAGACTGATTCTTCGATCTTGTTGCAACTTGGTCTCCGTTGATCCATCGATAGAGCAACTTAGCGCTCTACTCTCCTTAGACATAAGGGACTGCACGAAACTCGAATATTTGCCTCAGTTGGGTTCAATGGACGCACTGACCGAACTTCTGGTTGATGGAACCTCTATACAGGAATTACCTGTACTGAGAGGTACAGACAAGCTCGGGAATCTGGAGGCCCTCGGCTCCAACTGACTGCGGATTGCTTGCTCACTGTTAGGATACGAACTTCTGCTACTATCACCATAATTCGCTCCATCCTTCTTATCACAATTCGTCCGCATCAAGCCTATAGTCGAAGCAAACCTGGACTCATCCAGACAGATCCTATACAGCCCCGACTTCCCCTTGGCTAGAGACCCATAGAACAGTCAGGTTGTAACGTCCCAAAATTTTCACGTGCTTATTCACATGTGCTTTCCCATTTTTCCAATCTTCACTGCATTTGTTTACTGAATGATCATTATAATTTTTATTTGATTATTTAATTATAAAGATAATCTTCCTGAGGCTTACCTACATAATTCTGATGTGCGTCTCTCTTCCACGTGGGCCACTAATTTTCCTTGACTTTCACCGCCTTCTTTTATGCTTGCTTTATGTATTGCCTTCTCTATTCATCCCTTCCATTCAGATTTCAAAATAGAGAGAGAAGTGAAGAATGGAGAGGAGCTGGGAGTGATTTGAATGAAAAAAAAGAAAAGAAAAGAAATCGATTGTTGTTCGATGTTTCAGGATTGGACGGCTTATCAATGTAAGTAGCCTATTCTTAATCTAGTATTTTTATCGTGATTATTATCAATTTATTATGATTGTATTTTTATGGCCATATCAATATTTCGGATCGTGTATATATATATTTTTTACGATCAATTACGATATTTGTGAATGAATTAGTGATGAAAATTGGTGAATCCCGTGTCTTGTGATGCCCTGAGCCAATCGTAAGTCGAGCAGTAGAAAATGGTTGCCTCAAGCAGAGAGGTTAGTGTGGAGCCGTTATTGCGATCAAGAGCTTGGAAGAGGCATAGGGATAATTTGAGTTTTGAAGGTCTCGATAATATTTTTGCAATATTGCTCAACCTGTATCATGATCCTTCTAGTTAGGTTGTGGTTATTCACTGAACGTCAAGTTCACCCTCAAAATATTTCTCAATTGTTTTACAGATAAAAATGGCAGTGAATTTTTACTCGTTCGGTCGAATTTATAATTTTTTGAATATTCTTTATATGTATGAAAATTCTTTATGTATTAATTGATTTGTCATCGAATAATTTTTCGGATTTTACACAGGTAATGGCCGATACTATGAAATCTTCAGATTCATACTCTCAACCTCATTCCCACCCATCAGCAACGAGCTCAAGCAGAGCGTACGTCAACGAGATGGAAAAACCTGCAGAGGGCCTCTGATGATAGAGGTGGAATTTTTAAAATGAGAAAAATTCGTATTTCTTTGAGCAATTAACCATATAAATATGATTTGATTTGCTTGTGGATGGACATTGCCCGAAATAGCGCCGGGCCATTCAAAAACAAAGTGAGAGCTCGAGAGAGGCCACTTCAAAAGATTAATTACTTCTTCTTTGGCGACTAATATATTATCATAAAATATGAGTATTTCCCTTTTTTGCCCTTTCCTGTACATGAATTTATACAAGAATAAAAAAAAAGTAAAATAAAGAAGTACGAATATTTCACTCATGAAAATTGAATCCCAACGTCTTGATTTCCGAGTTGGTGACCTATGCAACTTACTAGCTTCCCTGCTTAATAGGATCATAGTCAAATTTAGCCAAGTAGAGAGATTTTTAGTTGCGTATTACTAATATCTATCGAAAAAACGAAGCACGTATTTGTTTCAATTTAATTATAAGTTTTGAAAATTAATTGTTGAATTTTTATGTGCTAATTGAAATAAGTGCTTACTTAATTAAGTCAATTTTTTTTTTGGTGGGATAAATATTGAAATTAAAAGTCAAGTTTATTTGCATTCAAATTATCGCATCAAAGTTAGGCTGGGGAGCTCAATCGGTACGTTTGGGATGCGGTTGTGAACCCCACATCACATTAGGGACGACCCGAGCTCTGATGCGTTTGGCTTGCTCAGTTAAGCAGCCTCTGCCATTGTTCGGTCTGTCACACTCCGGTTTTTTAAAATGAATTTAAGTTTGACTGGTCTACTTTGCCAATGGACAAAAGAGAATTGAACATGTCGAGCAAATTTTATAAATTTTCCACATATCAAGTTGCTTTCCAGAATTGTCGTGACCATATATGCTATACTAGCCAAAATATACCATTTTTTTCAAAAAAAATAATTAGAGCATGATCTGCGGTACATACGGAATAAAAAAATAATTAACGTTTAATTCCGTGTGTTGCACAAATTTATATTCATATATTTATATTTTGCACTAATAATAATGGTCACGGTTTATACTTTCGTACCACGAGTTTACCATATATTTTTGAGTTTCAAGATGAATTTGATTAGACGGTTCGCTACTGCTGCAGGTTTGTTGGCACGGTTTGGATGGACCACAGGGACCCACTCTCCGGGACTTGTTATTATCTCAAGGGGGAAGCTTTTTTATATGGGACGTTAGTCCAAAATGGTAAGCCAATGGAAACTGTCCAACATGATAGCACGATCCACTCATGATGACCCCATCAATAACGTTGAGGGTCCCATCGACTGACTTGTTTTGTCGCACTCACATCAATGTATCTTAAAGCCTTATACTGAAATATGTCGGTCCAACAGTCTTAAAATCGAAAGTAGACATTAAAAGGATCCTTCAGAAACATATATTACATTACAGCTACTTGTTAGTGATTGGAATGCTATCCGTTGATTTCAAATTAGGTACGTACGACCCGATGGACCTCAAGGAAGTTTTTGGCGGGTCCGATGAGTTCATTAAAACGTCTGCAGCAAATGAAGAGGCCATGTGAAAACCGGGGCAGCTAATGATACTTTAGCTGCCTTGGAGGTAGATGATCTTGTCTTATACTGAAACCAAGATCTAGAGATTATACCATGGAAACATGCTGCTCTGTATCCATGTTGATGCATAAAATATGATTTTCTAATTTTTATTATCTATATTGCTCATAAGCACGATAAGGATAATACACTTTCATTTGTGGAGTACGGGGAAGTCATGAATATTCTTACATTCCTCCTCTCTCTTGTATGATCCACTGCCCTCATATTTCTCACTCTCTTCCTCCCCCCTGTTGCCGTGAGCCCTCTCTCCTTTCATAGGCTAATTTGCCTCGTGCAACAAGTGGGTGGCGGGGCCCCAATCAAGTTGACCCACTCGTGTAACTTGCTTCTTTGGTCAGCCATGATATCACTTCTTCTCCAATCATGAATAACGGTAGCAAGATTATCATCAATCCAATGTAGTGCACCCTTCGGACTTAACTACTGCCGACAACAGGGAGCACATTCTTTCTGGGATTTCTAGTTCTTCGCTTATCAAGTTTGCTTCATTCCATGACCGTTTGGGGGTAAATGATCGTGACATAGAGATTGCTTTATATTTAATGTGTGTCTACATCGTTTGCAATGGAACTGAGTTGTTCATGACCCATCAAGAAAGTAATATGATATTAGTTGTTTGACGTGGCACGTTATATGATATTGTTTTAGTAATAATTTCTTTGCTGTGCTTGTCATATGTTCTGTCTTTTGTTTTGCAGTACTTTGGACTGATGTTCATCCAAGATGCAACTCGGATGCAAATTTTTCCCCCGCGGTACATCGACCAACTGTTGGAAGATGAAACGATATCCCAAATGGTCCCTCATGTCAAGTGAAAAGGGACGCATATGTTTCCAGTTGCTCCCCTTGGCTTGCAGATCTCTGGTGCCTATTTGATGCTCTCGTTTATTCTCACCCGCAGCCTCTTTGTAAATCCTCCATATCAAGAAAGAAGAACCTCTTGCATAAAGAAATTTACACCCTGATGGTTGTTACAGTACTGCAATGCTCTCTAGCTGCTGGAATTTTTTGATTTCCGGCAATGTTTAGCAAGATGATGTAGTTATTAATGACTCGATTCTATGCTCAATGGCTAAAATACCGAGAAGCTGCGTCTACACTCCCGGGGCCTTTCTTTGAAGTGTTTCAATGATCGATTGTGATTGTTACATGTCAGATCAGCAAATTGTATGTACCGCAATGACAGTAGCCTATTGTCGGGAAATTAAATCCGAAGACAGACTCTCCTCGAGAAACATATACATCTTCCATAAATCTTTTTCATTCAGCAAAAACTTGCTTTATGTTGCAAATGTTTCATGCGGACCCAGCAGGGGGGGCTTCTACAATCACGCCTAACTTTCGATGGCTAAAACTGGACGGGCAACTCCGCGCTGCATAGTCAAATGCTATTGTCGAGATCCAAGTCAACTTAAGGCAGCTTCCTAACGCCCTACCTAATCCCTTGTTGTCCTATTAATTATTGTCATAGTTGTTTTTATATTCATTTAATTTTATTGAATAATGCCTTGTCCATTTTACTTTTTGAGCCATGTGCCTCCTCAAATTAAATATACCGAATTGCTGCCTTAGCTTGCATCCAGTAAGAGTATTATATTGGCTGGCGGACATCTAATACCAGGCATGCTATAGCAGCTTGAGAGGCAAAGGGAAATAAGCAGCTAATGGATTCAGTTACACTTGGTGGGCTTGATCTGCGTGTTCTATTGGCAGTCGCACTTATCCTGGTTTTGGTAAGTAAGCGTATACTAGAGAAGGGATGAAAGAGCAAGATTCATAGTAAGGATGCAAATCCATGTATGCATATGTATATCTGGTCATCTATTCTGATATAGTGTGTTTTATTTTCAATCTTATGCTGCATACACTGTGATTCTTGCTATCTTTCTGCTTGTCTTCTCTCACCGTTTGGTTGTTGAGACTGGAGATTAATTCTTACATTTTCAAATTTCAGAACTTGTTTGATTCTTCAAAAAACGCCCCGATCCATAATCAAACTTATTAGCAACCCCTATGTGGCCCGTTCCAGGCACCCTGGCCGTACACAAGGTTGTGGGATCAACCCACAAGCCATGACAGATCTGGCTGTGGCCTGGGGGTCAAGCTGGCTGGGTCCCAGCTACTTGGACCCTAGAGGAAATTGCCGGAGAGGTCACTCCCTCCCAATGGCCTCGTCTGCAGTCACATATAGGTCAGTAGGGTGCTCGAGCCGCAGACTAGTTAGCCGGATATAGGTATGATCGCTCCTGTGGAATCTTCCACGAACAAGGTGAGAGGGATGTGAGCCCCCTTGACCCAGATCCAATCAGGGTCGTTGTATGGGGGGTTAGAGGTGGCTCGTCTCCAGCCACCTCAACTTAAGCCTTGATAATAATATCTTCTTTGAAAAGAGTTTTCAATTTTTTATTTTTATTAAATATTTTAAAACAATTTAAATATAAATGTGTGGGACAAGTAATTATTTTCTCAATTTTTGAGATTTTTCTTCTAGAAAAGGAACTTTTAAATTAAATTTAAGGTTTTTTAAACATATCAATACAGATTCAGGGGGTCACCATTATTTTTTCAATTTTGGGCTCTTCTCTAGGAAACAAATTTTAATTTTTTGTAACACATAGATATAGATTTGTGGGACTAGTAATTATTTTCCTATTCTTTTGAAAATAAAAATTTTAATGTAAATGGCCTCAGAACGGCAAGATTGCTTAATTTTATTCAATTTTTTGAGCTTTTTTATAAGTAATTTTTATGTTTCTTAGCATGCATATAATTTGTGGGACCGATCATTATTTTTTCTACTTTTTCAGCTTTCTTAAAAAAGAACATTTTAATTTTTAATTTTTAAAAAATATATAAATTAGATTTGTGGATGGTTGTTACTCTTTCAGTTTTTTAAGTTTTTCTAGAAAACGAAATTTCTAATTTTTATTTTTTTAATTCTTTGAATCATATAAATATAGATTCATGGGATGACTATTATTCTATGAGAATTTTTTAGGAAACAAATTCTTTTGAATTTGCAAAACATATAGATATAGATTTATTGAGCAATCTCTAGTTTCTGGATTTTTTTAACTTTTTAAAAGTAAAAATATTTTATGAAAAGATCCAAGTAAAAACAATGAGGTACAATCATATTTACTTTTCAAAAAATAAATTATATCATATTTTAATGATGTGTTATATATTTGCTTTCCAAAAAGCAAATAATGCCATATTATATATATATATATATATATATATAGATGTGATGTATTATTTTTATTATATTTCGTATGGCACGTTACAATTAGTGAAAATACCAAAAATAAACTGTAATTGATCCGGACTTAAAAAATATTGCTACCTTTAGATGCGTGTTCCTTCAATTTTTGCGCACATGGAAGTTTATTTTAATATGTCTACCATTAAATGTGAAAATGAGTTTTTCAACTTTTTTACATTTTCTTCACCCATAAACTTTGCAGAAATTTTGGATTCTCTAATTTTATGTTGGATCACCCTCTAATCGGTGAACTGTACTGGTTCCAAAACTAGTACAATATAAAGTGGACCTGAAGTACGCCTGACCTCAAAATACTTGGTTGTTAAATAGACTTTTCTCAATTTTTGAGATTTTTTACGCAAAATTTTAATTTTAAAAAAATATAAATAAATTTGTGCATTGGTCATTATTTTCTCAATTTTTTCAACTTTCCTTAAAAATAATGTTTTATTTTTATATTTCAAATGCTTTAAGGATGTTTATTTTTATATTTTAAATGCTTTAAAACACAATAATAAAATTGTGAGAGTATTTGTTCTTTTCTTGGTTTTTTTGGCTTTTCTCAAAAACGAAATTTCTAATTTTTAATTTTTTAAAGCATATAAATATAGATTTGTGAGATCGGTTGTTATTTTTATTTTTTATTTTTCTAAGTTTTTTTATGTGGAATTTTTTATATTTCATAATATATATTTTGATGGTATTAGTTATTTTCTCAATTTTTAAAATTTTAAAAGTAAGAATATTTTGTGTGGATTGTCTCTGAATGCCCGGATTGAAAAATGAAAGTTTCACGATTTTTTGAGAGTTTAAAAACCAAATGTTTAATTTTAAATTTTAAAATTTTTTAAATATATAAATATAGATTTATGAGAATGATTTTTATTTTCTCAGTTTTTTTAAGTTTATTCTAGAAAAGTAATTTTTAAATTTTTTATGACATGTGAGTATAGATTTGTAGGAACAACGGTAAATTTTTTGGTTTTTAAGCTTTTTTTTTTAAATGGACATTTAGTTTTTCAAAACTTATAGATACAGATTTATAAGACATGTCGTTATTTTCTGATTTTTTTGAACTTTTTCTTAATATAAATATATTTTGAATAAGATCCTAAAAAACAAATCATGTAAGAAGATATTTGCTTTTCAAAAAATAAATCTGATATTATTTCTCATAGATATAATGTGTTATACGTTTGCTTTTCAGAAAAAGCAAATCTATATTGAAAGAGCTTTACCCCTTAGTCGGAGCCCAATTAAACTTCTGGATACTAGAGTTCACTCTGAAAAAAAGCAAATCAAATCCTAGTTTTATCGATAGAGATAGATATGATGTGCTATTTATATTATTATATTTCTTATGATATGTTATAAATAGTAGGAGTACTACATGACCGGTCAAATTCCAAAAAAGAATATCATTACCACAAGTTCTTCAATTTTACCCACACATGAGTTTATTTTAGTGTCTCTACCATTAAATGTGAAGGCGAACTCTTCAACTTTTTGCTTTTTTTTCACGCGTAAGTTTTTATAAATTTTTTTTGTGTTTTATGTAGAATCACGTTCTAATATGATATCTCCCTTGAACCTTGAAAGCCGTGTAAAACAGGTGAAGGCACTATTCTATGCGTCGGAACGACCATTCAGTGGATTAGTGCATGACAATTAGCACTCATATATATCACCATTAGCCCCGTGAGGCGGCATGGAATGTCTACTAATTCATCACACACTTTTCAGGTCAATGCTGAAGCTGGACATGAGTATGAAGTGTTTTTGAGCTTCAGGGGACCAGACAGTCTCGAAGAGTTCACTGACAACCTATATCATCGTCTGAAAGATGCAGGAGTCCAAACCTTCAGGGATGATGAAGAGCTCCGTGTCGGAGAAGAGATCGGGCCTGAGCTCATGAGGGCAATCAAGCAGTCAAAAATCTCCATACCTCTCTTCTCAAAGGGCTATGCTTCCAGTAAGTGGTGTCTCAAGGAGGTGGCGGAGATGGTGAAGCACAAGGATGAGACGAAGCACATGATCCTGCCCATTTTCTTAGACGTTACGCCAGATGAAGTTCAGCACCAAACTGGGAGTTATGCTGAAGCCTTTGCCCAGCACGAGGAAAACTACGACTTCGAGACTGTTCAGGTGTGGAGGGATGCTCTCCAAAAGGTTGTGAAACTGAAAGGGTTGGAACTCAAGAAAGAGGCAAATGGGTAACACCCTTCTCTTGTTTTCATTTCAAATCTGTTTTTCTAATTAGTTTTACAGCTTTCATAGGTTAAAATAATTTATGAGATTTCTGCTTTTAAATGAATTTGTATACTGACTTTGGTTCATAAATTAATCATACCTTTTAGGAAACATGGCGAATTCATTAAAAAGGTGCTTGCAAGGGTTCTCATCAGTTTGAGGAATGCTTATCTGGATGTCAATGACATCCTGGTTGGAATCAATCACCATGTCGAAGCTATTAAGACGACATTGCTGGAGGTTAATGAAACAGGTGTTCAAATTGTTGGAATATGGGGCATGGGCGGAATTGGGAAAACAACTCTTGCAAAAGTTGTCTTCAACCAACTGTTGGATCAATTTGAATCTTCTTGCTTCCTTAATGACATTCGAGAAACATCCTCACAACATAAAGGTCTTGAGTACTTGCAAAGCAAGCTAGTTGCTGACATCTTAAATAGTGAGCGCAAAGACTTTGCAAATACGGATGAAGGAACCAAGCAACTCAAGTACAGGCTCCGTCACAAGAAAGCGATCATTCTTTTGGATGAAGTCGATCGAGTCGACCAACTCAAGGCTCTAGCTGGGGACCTTGCTTGGTTTGGTCCAGGAAGCAGGATCATTATTACAACCCGAGAAAAGAATGTTCTAGATCTATTTCAAGTAAGTGATATTTATGAACTCACACTACTGAGTGCAGATCAAGCTTTTGAACTCTTCTGCAAGCATGCATTTATAAAAGGCTTGCCGACACTTGACTTTATTGACTTGTCCTGGGATATCGTGAGCACAACTGGAAGGCTACCTCTGGCTCTTGAGGTAATAGGTGCTTCTTTATCTACAAGCAGTGGGCGCAAGGAGATATGGCAAGGTACACTGAAGCAGTTGAAGAAGAAACCCCATATGAAGGTCCGAGATACGTTGAAGATAAGTTATGATGGCTTGGATCATGAGCAGCGGGAGATATTTCTCGATATTGCATGTTTCTTCATTGGAACAGATGCTAGAGTAGTAAAACCCATGTGGGATGATTGTGATTTTTTCCCGGAAGTTGGAATTGAGATCCTTCTCTTGAAGTCACTGATAAGAATCACAGATGACAGTAAGCTATGGATGCACGACCAACTCAGAGACCTTGGCAGGGAAATTGTGGAACGGGAAAACTATAAAGAGCCGTGGTTGCGTTGTAGATTGTGGCACAGTGAAGTGGCGATGCGTGCATTAGAGAGACATCCGCGGGAGGTAACTAAAGGCTCACGAGCATTAGACCTGCTTAATAAATTTTCCGCCTATAATATATGTATATAGGTGACTGTGTGTGTTTATACATTTATCCATTTATCAAAGTTAAGAACTTTGCTGTTGTTAAATATCTTCTTTGGCACAAGAATATGGAATCATCTAGCTAGTATAGCGCAGCTAATTTCATTTCTTTTCTTGGAGCAGGGGATGACAAAAGTTGAGGCCATCAGTCTAGAAGGATATCAGTTCCGCTCGGAAGACCACTGCATTGAGGATGATCGGTTCCTGCATCTAACAAATTTGAGAATCCTTCAGCTAGAAAAGGCAAGTCTTTGTGGAAATTTTGAGCTTCTTCTACCGGATCTGCAGTGGCTAAGCAACTCCAATCCTACGCCACCAACCAATTTAGATCTGAAGAGCCTAATTGTTTTGGACCTGTCAAGGAGCATGGTCAGTGAGGATTGGGCTGGCTGGAGTTCATTTGTTTTTGTCTTGTGATTCAAGCTGAATGTTTATTCAATTATTCTCTTTCTCCCTTCCCCTCATTAAAATCCT
The DNA here is from genome assembly GCF_007655135.1 of Punica granatum. Classification (NCBI taxonomy): domain Eukaryota; kingdom Viridiplantae; phylum Streptophyta; class Magnoliopsida; order Myrtales; family Lythraceae; genus Punica; species Punica granatum. The sequence goes on along the minus strand of NC_045128.1, from coordinate 38,516,134 downwards.
TTTCATTCCTGCAGGTGGCCAGGAAGCTAAAAGTTCTTGATCTTACAGGTTGCCTGCAACTAAGAAAAACTCCTGATTTCTCAGCATCTCCAGCTTTGGAGAGACTGATTCTTAGATCATGTCACAACTTGGTCAGCATAGATCCATCTATAGAGAAACTCAGTGCTCTCGTCTCTTTAGACATAAGGAACTGCACGAGCCTCAAGAATTTGCCTCAGTTGGGTTCTATGGAAGCACTGACTGAGCTTCTAGTTGATGGAACCTCTATACGGGAACTACCTGTATTGAGAGATACGGACAAGCTTGAAAATCTGGAAACCCTCAGCGCCAACAACTGCAAATTGCTTGCTCAAATTCCAGACTCATTAAAATGTTTAAAGAAACTAAAGCTACTCTCGTTGGACAACTGCCAGTCACTGGGAGCAGTTCCAGACTTCATTGGGCAGCTGACCTCATTGGTCGAGCTGAGCTTGTCAGGCACACAAATCAGGAGATTGCCCGACTCCATAGGCAATTTAACTCTCTTGACTGTGCCCAAGATTGATCATAGTCATATGACTTGCTTGCCGAGCACTCTTGCAACTTTGGAGAATCTACAAGTGCTAAATGCCAGTGGTTGTGTAGACTTGGAAGGAGACATTCCAATTAACATTGGAAGCAAATCCTCTATGAGGATCTTACAGTTAGCTGATACAAAGGTTAGTAGCCTTCCGACAAGTATTAGTTGCCTCCGCCAACTCGAGATTCTTGATTTAGGAGGGTGCCAGAGGCTCCAGGCTCTGCCTAATCTGCCCTCTAGCTTAATCAGTCTAAGGCTCGGTGGTGAGTTGATCCACATTTTTCCGAATCTGGAGCACCTGATCAACTTGAAGGAATTGATATTCTCGGGGTGCCGCCAGCTTGTGGAAGTGCCTATGGGTATCAGGAACCTATCCAAGTTGGAGAAGTTGGAATTATCCAATACGGGCATAACCACCTTGCCTGGCGCCCTCCCTCATCTCAGAGAGCTCCGCATTCAGAAGTGTTTGAAACTAAAATGCCTCCCGAGGCTTCCATCGAGCCTGTATGAGCTGGAGATTTCGTTCTGTTCTTCACTCGCGAGGTTGCCAAATCTTTCGAACTTGAACAACTTGTCTCTGTTACGTGTGTACAACAGCTGCAAAATAACCGAGATTCCAGGCCTGCAGGGTTTAACATCTCTCAAAAGATTGGATACATCATTATGCCCGATAACTCACCTTGATGGTCTTGAAAGGCTAGACTTTTTACGTTCTTTACATATTCAGTTGAGCCAAATGGAAAAGCTACCTAACCCGTCAAAGTTGTGGAGATTGTTTCAGATGAATGCTTCCTACCATAGAAAGCTTGGACCTCGACCGGTTGCATGACTTAAGAAATCTCTACTTGGTCAGTTGCAATTCAATGGAAAAGTTACCAAAATTGTCAAAGTTGAAATTGTTGAAATTATTGTATTTGGACAACTGCATGAAGCTAAGTCAAGTTGAAGGGCTTGGAGAATTGCAATCAATGGAGGATCTGGACGTTTTGGAGTGCAGAGCGCTTGAAAAGTTGCCGCATGTATCAAAATTGCATAACTTACAGAAGCTGGCAATGAGCGGATGTGAAAAAATAACTGAGATTCCGGGACCTGGGCATTTGGAATCTGTAGAATTCTCAGACATTTCTGAATGTAAAGCAGCTGAGAAGTTGCCAAATCTGTCGACGCCTTGAAGGTTAAGAACTTTGGTAACGTGAGGGTGTAGAAATCTCAGAGAGAATCCGGGACTGGAGGAGCTGGAAGATCTCAAGTCTTAATATATCCCGTTGCAAAGCAATTGAGAAGTTACCGAACTTATTGAAACTGCAGAAGCTGACTGTTCTACAGATGCAAGGATGCAACAATCTTACTGGGACTGAAGGAGTAGAGGAGCTAAAATCACTGAAATCATCGACTATCTCAGGATGCAACAAACTCATCAACGTATGCATCTGCCAAGTTCCCAAAAGATTAGAAGAAGCGGCTAGATAAGGTTTGCTCTCACCCTCATACTTTCATTTGATCTCGTTTTTCAGGAAAACGATTATAAGATTCTGTTCATTTTGTTGAAAATGTAAAGTCTGCCGAAAGAGGATTGCACTCATGCCGCGAACCGGAAACCTGATCAAGAAATTCTCTTCCTATCTGTGAGTGTGATACATTAGTTTGTTAGGACCTCTTATGGTTCCATTCTGTGAGGACTTGTAGCTATAATATCTTACCAAATGGGAAGCTCCACCTACAGAAAACAATAAATTCTGCTAATACAGAATGTGCTCTGAGTGCCAGGTTTGTGCGGTTCAAAGGAAAGGGAAAGGAGGACTCATGGAACTGTCAGGAAAGATTATTTGGGGATGTCGTAGGGGGGCACCATGCATTGCTTTTGTAATGTTTAATATATTTGGGCTTCAGCCCCCAAATTCACGAAGAAAAAAAAAAGGCGATTACATCCCATGCAATTTCTATTTCGATACAAGTCTTGAGCTTTAACAGTGATGTTGGCTTAGTTGTTTGGTAATCTGCACGCAACTTTGACCAACTACGTGCTAGCATCGTTCCTCCAAACATCATCGTGATTTAATTTTCTTGCAATTCAAGCTTACATCATTCTAACTAGTCGTGAAGCCCATGTATTGCACATAATAAAATGCGATCTCTTTCTTTACTAATTTTATTATATAAAATATTTGTAATGGATTGTTGAAAATAGTAATTAACAAGTGCACACCGAAAAAGATAATGATATGCAATCACTAATAATACATTATTAGATATGTAATACTAATGGTAATTTAATTTCACAAATAAGATAAAGGACAAATTATATAAAACAAGATAATTTAATAAGACTTGGAAAATTCAATATTGTCAAGATTATACATAAAAATTAAAGAGAGAAATTCCAATCACAGCAAGATAATTAATCTTTAATATTGTCACGATTCATATGGTGTTACATCCTGTCTTAAGTAAATACATACATAGAATTGAAGAACCTATTACGGAAAAAATTATCTGTAAGAAAAAAATAAAAAGTTGAAGAACTCATTTTTATAAGTCTCATTATAGGCGTACTAAAATAAACTCATGCGCGGGACAAATTGAAGAACTCTAATAATAGCATTATTTTCCAGAGGTGGATTAGTGACCACTATTCATAAGTATCATATAAAATATAGGCTGCTTTTTCAGTGCAGATTTTTAAATTTTCTATACCATATAAAGCCAATATGAGCTCTTATATTCCCTCTATTTAATATGGACCGTCCATTGTACATATATATATATTTTTTAAGTATTTCCATTCTTTACTTTCCTATTTTCCTCCCTCAAACTTTCAACGATGTTATCGAAATCCACCAACCTGCATGTGTTCGTATCAATCTGTACTGAAACATCAAATGGTGTCATTCCATTTCAAAAGATATAAACCACAATGTCTCGAAAAGATTTTCCTCGATCATAACAAGAATGATTTAGAATAAAAAGAGAAGACGAAGCTTACCGCTTGGAGAATTTCTAAGACACAAGATTCTTTCAACTTCCAGGGAAGATTCTTAGCAAAGCCTGCACAAAAACTATCAAAGTATGCCACCAAGAAGAAGCTTTAATGAGAAAGAATCAGCATTGCAAGTTTGGAGTAAAAATTCACCTGCAAGTGCTAAATAATGCCTCTGATTGCGAAGACTGGGAGGGAGAAATTCCAATCAACATTGGAAGCAAATCCTCTCTGAGGATCTTACAGTTAAGCTGATGCAAAAGGTTAGTAGCCTTCCTACAAGTATTAGTTGCCTCTGCCAACTTGAGATTCTTGATGTAGAAGGGTGCCAGGGGCTTGAGGCTCTGCCTAATCGTCCCCTCTAGCATAGTCAGTCTAAGGCTCAGCGGTGAGTCGATCCAGATTTTTCCGAATCTAAAGCACCTGATCAAAGTTGGAGGAGTTGACACTCTCGGACTGTTGCCAGCTTGTGGAAGTGCCTCCGGCTATCAAGAACCTATCCAAATTGGAGAAGTTGGAATTATGCAATACGGGCATAACCACCTTGCCAAAAGTTTTACCAAAACCCGGAAATGATTGCCAAGATTTACCAGCGAGTGGTTGGTATGACTCGAGAGTTCTCAGCTTTCATCGCAATTTAATGGAAAAGTTACCAAATTTGTGAAAATCATTGAAATCATTGCGTTTGGAGAACTAAAATCACATCAAGTTCTGAACATCTCGGAGCGTAGAGCGCTTGAGAAGTTGTCAGATCTGTCAGAATTGCGTAAGTTGCAGCAGCTGGTAGTGGACATACGCGAAAAAAATAACTAAGATCCCAAGGACTTGGGGATTTGGATATATTTAGAATCTTTTAGGCATTTCTTAATGTAAAGTAGTTGATAACTTGCCAAATCTGTCGAAGCTCTGGAGAAATAAGAATTTTGGTGATGGGCGGGTGTAGAGATCTCGCAGACATTCCGGGGACTGGAGGAGCTGGAAAATCTCGAGATTCTGAATATTTCTCCCTGCAATGCAATCGTGAAGTTACCAAACCTGTCAAAACTGCAGCAGCTGACAGGTCTTCATAAGGAAGGATGTGATAATCCAACTGAGATTGAAGGAGTCAAGGAGCTAACATCTCTGAGGTTTTTGAATATCTCAGGATGCAAGAAACTGGCCGACACATCGCATCTGCCAAACATACAAATCACGCTCTGGATTGGCAACAATTTTTCGGGAAAACGCTTATAAGAAAGATACGGATTAATTTGTTGAAGGTGTGAAAATCTGCTGAAAGAGGATTGCATCCATGCAGCAAACGGACACACAACGCTATGTTTTCCAATTATTTAGAACTAGTCTGATCCATCTAAATCTTTGTCCAAAATTGTTATTTGTAACCGATCTTAATATATTTTTTTTATCATTTAATTTGATTACAAAATCTTAATTGGTTTACCAGTAATTCTGAATGCAACCATGACCAAACTACGTGCGAGTATTGTTCCTCCCTCCAAACATCATTGTAAGTTATGGCTCTTGCAATCCAAGCTTGGAAAGAACATCGGGTTATGAAATTCAAACAAGACTAAAGGTCATGGTTCTATTATGTGCCATTAGTTAGTTTCGAGGCATCAAGATAGATAATTTCTGGGTTGACATGTTTCGGTTTCTACCATATAGGAAGAAGCCAGGTTCAGTCAGTATTAGCGTGAACTGATTCTCATGAATAATCATAAAAGCGAAACTAATCACTGAATGATGCATGGGGAAAGAATATGCAAAACGAGCTCGACTTTATTTGAGCATATACTGTCGCAACTACCGGTAAGGTAGGAGCACCTACTGCACTGTACCTACCACCCCTTTCTTTTCAAGTGACTTTTAGCCACAATACTGATTGTCATCTATTGCTGAAAGATAAACCAAAAGGTCCAAAAATCGAACCTTTTATATGCAAAGAACATAACTAACATGTTCTTCTGATATGTCTCCTGTGAAGAATCCTGAACCGAGAACTACCGATCCAATCATCCAAGATTGCAGTTGCAGTCAGGCCCAGCATTTCGACAGATCGAAAACCGAGGAAAGCCACTGTGCCAATTGAGATAAGGCAGCCCCAGCCAATCATGATCTCCCCCGATTACGCGACGAACACCTGGAGGGTCCGGGTCCCTTCACATCCTTGGAAATGGAACAGGCCTGATCCATTGGGATTGCCTCTCCCCTCGCACAAACTGATTTTTGTCTCCCTTCCTCTTCAAGTACTCCAGTTTCCAGTTCGACACACCTTGCATATCCTTCACATCTCCAAAATCGCTGAGAAACTTCTGCTTCTAGAAATCATCATGTGATAACAAGTAACCGACCTCTTTGTTTGTGAGAGCCACTAAGGTCACTTACATCAAACAGCTCCAGAAAGCTCCAGCTCAGTCGGAAGTCGCATGAGACAAGATGGGAGCGAAAAAGTAGCCCTCTCGCAGAGGTCTACTAAGAGAGGCAATGCCAACCCATCCTTCCAAAATTCGAAAACTTCACTGTTAGGATACGAACTTCTGCTACTACCCCCATAATTTGCTCCATCCTTCTTATCACAATTCGTCCGCATTAAGTCTATAGTCTGGACTCATCCAGACAGATCCTATACAGCCCCGACTTCCCCTCGGTTAGAGACCCATAGACAGTCAGGTAGCCGATATTCTGAATCTTCAGATTCACACTCTCAACCTCATTTCACTCATCAGCAACGAGCTCAGGCAGAGTGTATGTGAACGAGATGGAAAAACTTGCAGAGGGCCTCTGATTGGGGAGGTGGAAACCATCCGCTTGTGTCTGAGTCACCGAGATGAACACAACAAAGCCATATTCTAATGATACTTAGCTGCCTTGGAGTTAGATGATCTTGTCTTATACTGAAACCAAGATCTAGATATTGCACCCTTCGGACTTAACTACTGCTGACAGTAGAGAGCACATTCTTTCTGGGATTTGGCCCATTGATTCTTATAACCGTGGCATTCTTCTCTATTCTCTTACCTTGTAAGTTGCCTTTCTCAACTGCTTTTCCAGTTCTTCGCTTATCAGGTTTGCTTCATTCCATGACCATATGGGGGTAAATGATCATGACACAGAGTTTGCTTCATATTTAATGTGTCCCTACATCGTTTGCAAGGGAACTGAGCTGTTCATAACCCATCGAGAATGTAATATGATATTACTTGTTTGATGTGGCACATTATATGATATTGTTTTAGTAATAATTTCTTTGCTGTGCTTGTCGGATGTTTAGCCTTTTGTTTTGCAGTACTTTGGATAGACGTTCATCCACGATGCAAGTAGGATGCAAATTTCGCCCCTGCAGTACATCGACGAACTGTTGGAAGATGAAACGATATCCCAAATGGTCCCTCATGTCAAGTGAAAAGGGATGCATATGTTTCCAGTTGCTCCCCCTAGCTTGCAGATCTCTGGTGTCTATTCGATGCGGCAGAAGACCTGGCAAGTCGGTACTTGAAGGAAAATAGGTTCTGACGATCCTATTTCAAAGGAAACGGCCTCATGAGCAAAACTCACGGCCTTGGATTTGTTCGAGTTGGATGCCAATTTCCTAGGAGTTCGAAGAATCAATAGGGATTGAAGGTCGTAGTTTCGGTATTCGTGTGCAAATCAACGGGTCTGCGACAGGTTACTCGCATGTACGCTGCGTTTGTTGATATCAGAGCCTACGGTTTGATCTTGATTGACCATGCCGCCCAGGAGGAGGGATCGTGTGGAAGATGTTCATGACCATGAAGATCTGCGACATCTGGAGCAGAGGCTGGATCAGAGGGATCAGATGATGGATTGTATGTTGGTGCAGCTAACACAGCAGATGGCTGCACTTATGGAGAATCAGAATCGGAGAAACTCTAATCCGAATTCTGACCCTGATTGAGAGGAAATCGAGTATGATTCCAATTATGAAGGGGAGGCGACTTTGTTTTCCGAATAGGGTCCATCTAATGACGCATTTTTTTTAGCGAGAGGCGATGGAGAGCCTGAGTTCGACGAGGATGATGAGAGAGATGACAAGGGTTATGACGAGAACTGAAAATTCAATGAATTTGAGGGGAATGATGTGGGTGTCTTTACTTTTGCGAAGTATGATGAAGACGACAAGGAGACTGATACGGTCTGGGAGGCCATCGACAAGAGGATGGACTCGCAAAGAAAAGATAGGAGGGAGGCGAGGCTAAAGCAGGAAATTGAGAAGTACCGTGCCTCGAATCAACAGTTGAAGACGAGGATGTCAGATGTCTCTATCGAACCAATCATTGCGATAGAGTATTTTGAGTCAGAATTTTTTCCAATCATCCGTTCTGAAGCATGGGCTAACATTGGTTTTTGGTCAAGTACGGAAGATGTGTGTGTTTGTGTGGATAATTTTATCTCTGGACTCTTAGGGCGAATTCTCTCCACCCAGGGGAGAATGATGCGGCTGAAGACCTGGCAAGTCGGTACCTGGACAAAAATAGGATCTGATGATCCTATTTCGAAGGAAACGGTCTCAGGAGCAAAACTCACGGCCTTTTGATGAGTTTTAATATTTTTGGACTACCTAATATGTTATACTGAGTTGTCTTGACGAAATAATTGATGTTGGTTTGAGCAAGTTCTATTGATGACATCCTTTTAATATATTCTTGAAAGTTTGTGAGCTGCCCATGAAATTTAACCCTTGAGCATTATGTTCAATCTTTATTTAGACGGATGTTTGGTGAGATATGAAAGCCTTATTAGAATATAGTTTTTATCTATCGTTGACCTTCAGCTTTTCTTGATTGAATCTCAAGTGGTGGTGAATTGTTGTTCTTGGCTTTATTCTGCTTGGTTTAATTGATTTGGTGTATTAATGTACATGGCTGAGTGTGGAGATACTGAAAAAGGTTTAGATCCTGTTTGGGTTGGATTTTTTTTTCCTAACCATGCTCGATGGTGTCTCTGTTTGTGGGTTTATTTTTAGGGGCAAATTGATAGTGCTCATATCTTTTTGTAATGTTCACTAAAATCACAAAGAGAAGTCGGAAATGATGTTTGAACCTTTTCTTCGAGGTATTTATATTTTCGCACGTTAGGTAATATTGATAGGAGAAACATCAAGGAAGAGTTATTGTATTGTATTGATTTTATGAGAGTCCTTCCTTTGACTTGTTTTACTTTGCTTGAGGATAAGTTCTTCGAATTCCATTTTCAGCCTATTGACTAACTAGGGGACAGGAAAGCATCTTTGAAAAACTGATTTTTGTTGGGTCTCGAAATATTGGTGAGATATTTCAATTTGGGTAAATTTATTAGAATTTCAACATGATAACTTATGGAATAAGGTTAGTTATTGATAAGAAAAAGTTAGCTACTGCCCCAAGATTATTTTTAGCTTGAATAACTTATTTATTGCATATTAATTTGAAGCTAGTTAGGTTCCGAGGCTCTCCGAGGCAATTAAGTCTGAATGAATTACTTCCGGTCGGGTTTAAATGCAATATTATTTGTCAAAAGGAATATATGAAGAAAATGAATATATTTTATAATTGTTTCTTGCTATGCTTGTTACTTGTAGGAGCTGAAGAGACTGAAACTTTGTGTTCTAAAAGATCGGCTTCACTAAATAATTTGAGTGTTCGGTGAGTACTTCATTCCATTATAAAATAATATATATATATATGTTATGTGAGTACTCTATTCCCTTATAAAATAATGTATTATAATTATATAAATTATTTAGGAAAAATATTGTGATAGTTAGAGATTAAGAAATCGGTCTTGTTATGTTATGTGAATTGATTTGAGAGATATTGTCCTTTTATGTTTCATTTTGATTTGAGATATACAGTGTGATTGTGTATGCTGATTGTGTATGAGATATGTTATGATAACATGCTGTCATTGTAATGTGATTGGGTTTGTATATGATGATATATGAGGTGAGATTGCATTATTGCAATTGATTATGCTTGTGTTGTTGTTTAACTATAGCTATGGGACCGCTGGACCCGGTGGATTATAAAATGGGTTCGATCGGCTGCTGAACCCGGCAGAATATAAATATGGACCAGATTGGCCTCTGGACCGCGACGGAATTGAAAAAGGGACTCGATCAGCCACTGGACACGACAAAATATAAATTGAGGTCAACTCTTACCGCCAGAGGTTAATAGGCGGTTCTCGCTTATGAGACATGGATATTGGGAGTTGAAGATGATATGAATGAGATGTGCGGGGTCACGGTACCGTCATAATTCTGTTGCGAGGAAATACAACCCTATGGCTATATTGATTGGTTGTGTCGGATATTGCGCGTCTGGTATGTTTGTTGGTGATGTGATGATTAGGTAGTCCATCTTCTGATCCATCTACTCCAGCCTCTGCTCCAGATGTCGCAGATTGTCACGGTCATGAACATCTTTCACATGATCCCTCCTCCTGGGCGGCATCGTTGATCCAAGAATGAACGCAGCTTTGATACCAACTGACGTAGCGTACACGTGAATAACCTGTCACAAACCCGTTGATTCGTGCACGAATATCGAAATTACGACCTTCAACTCCCTATTGATTCTTCAAATACCTAGGTAATTGGCATCCAACTCAAACAAATCCGAGAATTGGACAAAGAGCACGAAAGCACCAATTTTTATTGATAATCCAAAAATAACTCTTTTAGCCTTAGGGCTTATACAAAACTTAAATAGGGTTTAAGAAAATCTAAATTGCAAAAAAAGAAATAACTTTTCTAAAATTGTAAAAACACCTTAATTAACATAAAATTGCTTGTTTGAAACCCTAAATGTTGAAATTTGCCTAAAATATCGAAATTGCATGGCCACAGGCCATGAGTTTTGCTCCGGAGGTCGTTTCTTTCAAAATAGGGTCGTCAGAACCTATTTTTCTCCAAGTACCGACTTGCCAGGTCGTCTGCCGCATCATTAAAATCCCGAGAAGCTGCGTCTACACTCCCGGGGCCTTTCTTTGAAGTGTTTCAACGATCGACCGTGATTGTTACAGGTAAGATCAGCAACTTGTATGTACCTCAATGACAGTTGCCTATTGTCGGGAAATTAAATTCGCAAACAGACCCTCCTCAAGAAACATATACGTCTTCCAGAAATCTTTTTCATTCTGCAAAAACTTGCTTTTATGTTGCAAATGTTTCATGCGGACCCAGCAGGGGGTGCTTCTACAATCATGCCAGACTTTCGATGGCTAAAACAGGACGGGCAATTCTGCGCTGCTAAGTCATATGCGATTGTCGAGATACAAGTCAAGTTAAAGCAGCTTCCTAACGCAACGGGGCTGGTTACTGTTCCCAATCATGGATTAGATTAGATTAGATTTCAAGGAAGCAACTTAAAAAGAGATGTGGTGTGGCTCCACAACAATATATTGTACAAGAAATGGTGGATTTTGGCATGATTTTCACGGATGCTTTATAGATCTCCCTGTACCTTTTTAATGAGGAAGACAATTCACTTGTTCGATAATTAACCGGATAACTTAAGGCCCTTTTTTATTCATTTAATTTTATTGGATAATGCCTTGTCCATTTTACTTTTTGGGCCATGTGCCTTCTCAAATTAAATATACCGAAGTGCTGCCTTAGCTTGCATCCATTAAGAGTCATATATTGGCAGGCAGACATCTAATTCCAGGCATGCTATAGCAGCTTGAGAGGCAAAGGGAAATAAGCAGCTAATGGCTTCAGTTATACTTGGTGGGCTTCATCTGCGTGTTCTTTTGGCTGTCGCACGTATCCCGGTTTTGGTAAGTAGGCGTATCTTAAAGAAGTGACGAACAGAACAAGATTCATAGTAAGGATGCAAATCCATGTATGTTTATGTATATCTGGTCATCTATTCTGATATAGTGTGTTTTGTTTTCAATCTTATGCTGCATACACCGTGATTCTTGCTATCCTTCTGCTTGTCTTCTGTCGCTGTTTGGTTGTTGAGACTGGAGATTAATTCTTACATTTTCAAATATCAGAACTTGTTTGATTCTTCAAAAAATGCCCCGATCCATAACCAAACTTGTTAGCAGCACCTATGTGGCTCGTTCCAGGCACCCTGGTCGCACACGAGGTCGTGGGATCAACCCACAAGCCATGACAGATCTGGCTGTGGCCTGGGGGTCAAGCTGCTAGGTCCCAGCTACTTGGACCCGAGAGGAAATTGCTGTAGAGGTCACTCCCTCCCAGTGGCCTCGTCTGCGGTCACATGTAGGTCAGTAGGGTATTCGAGCCGCAGACTAGTTAGCCGGACATAGGTATGACTGCTCCTGTGGAATCTTCCATGAACAAGGTGGGAGGGATGTGGGCCACTTGACCCAGATCCGATCAGTGTTGATGTATGGGGGGTTAGAGGTGGCTCGTCTCCAGCCACCTCAACTGAAGCCTTAATGATAATTTCTCCGTCGAAAGCAATTGAATCGCTGTAATATTTGGTGTAAGGTGTAACGCCTTTAAAAAGTCCTAATTGGATGTATATCGATGTATGCTTCAGCATCCTTGCGTTATTCTATTAGGCAGTAAAATATAGATTAATACAAGAAACAAAGTTTGACTGCCAATGAGTATATAATGCATGGGTACTTCGATGTGTTACTAAACCAAATTCTATATCTATATATATATATATATTATGATATAATATAAAGTGGAGCTAAGTGGGCTTGCCTGGCCCGTCGATTTTAGAGTGCTCAGTCATTATTGAATGAAACTTTCTCGATTTTTTGAGTTTTTGAAAAAAACTTCTTTTTAAAAATTTTAAAATATTTTGATATAAATTTGGAGGACAAATTATTATTTTCTTGAACTTTTAAGCTCTTTGAAAAGGAGTTTTCAATTTTCAATTTTTATTAAATATTTTGAAACAATTTAAATATAAATGTGTGGGACAATTTATTATTTTCTCAATTTTTGAGTTTTTTCTATAGAAAAGGAACTTTTAAAATTAAATTTAAGTTTTTAAAAATATATCAATACAGATTCATGGGGGCGGTCATTATTTTTTCAATTTTGGGCTTTTCTCTAGGAAACAAATTTTTAATGTATTATAACACATAGATATAGATTTGTGGCACTAGTAATTAATTTCCTATTCTTTTCAAAATAAAAATTTTTAATGTAAATGGCCTCAGAATGACCGAGTTGTTTTTTTTTTCAATTTTTGAGCTTTTCTTTGTAAATATTGTAATATTTCTTTGCTTGTATATGATTTTTGGGACCGATCATTATTTTCTCTACTTTTTGAGCTTTCTTATAAAAAAACATTTCAATTTTTAATTTTTAAAAAATAAATAAATTAGATTTGTGGATGTTGTTATTCTATCAGTTTAAGTTTTTCTAGAAAACAAAACTTTTAATTTATAATTTTTTTTAATTCTTTGAATCATAAAAATGTAGATTCGTGGGATGACCATTATTTTTTAAGATTTTTTTAGGAAACAAATTCTTTTGAATTTGCAAAACATATAGATATAAAATTATTGGAGCGATTTCTAGTTTCTTGATTTTTTGAATATTTTTAAAGTAAAAATATTTTAATAAAAGATCCAAGTAAAACAAATGAGGTACGATCATATTTACTTTTCAAAAAATAAAGCATATCATATTTTAATAAATATGTGATGTGTTATATATTTGCTTTCCAAAAAGCAAATAATGCCATATTATATATATATATATATATGTGATTTGTTATTTTTATTATATTTCGTATGGCAAGTTACAATTAGGGAAAATACTAAAAATAAACTGTGATCGATGCAGATTTGAAAAATATTGGTACCTTTAGATGTGCGTTCCTTCAATTTTTTGCACGCATGGAAGTTTATTTTAATATGTTTACCATTAGATGTGAGATAAGTTTTTCAACTTTTTTTTTCACACATAAACTTTGTAGAATTTTTGGATTCTCTAATTTTACGTTGGATCACGCTCTCACGCTCTCTCTGGTGAACTGCATTGGTTCCAAGATTAGTACAATATAAAGCAGAGCTGAAGTAAGCCCGGCCTTAGAATACATGATTGTTGAATAGATTTTTCTCAGTTTTTGAGATATTTTATGCAAAATTTTAATTTTGGAAATATATAAATAAATTTGTGCATTGGTCATTATTTTCTCGATTTTTTTCAGTTTTTCTTAAAAAAGAATGGTTTATTTTTATCTTTTAAATGCTTTAAAACACTATAATAAATTTGTGAGACCGTTTGTTCTTTTCTCGATTTTTTTTTTGCTTTTCTCAAAAACAAAAATTTTAATTTTTAATTTTTTTAAAGCATGTAAATGTACGCTCAAAACCAGACGGGCAAGTCTCTCTGCTAAGTCATATGCAATTGGCAAAATCTACAAGTCAACTAAAGTACCTTCCTAGAACCCTGCCTAATCCCTTTTTGTCCTATTAATTAATTTATTGGACTAGTTCTTTTTTACTCATTTTATTTTATTGAATAGCGCCTTCTCCAATTTAATATACCGAATTTCTTCCTTAGCCTGCATCCATTAGGAGTCATATACCGGCATACATGTAGAGATTCTATGGCAGCTTGAGAGGCGAAGGGAAATAAGCAGCTGATGGCTCCAGTTAAACTTGGTGGGCTTGATCTGCGGTTTCTTTCGGCAGTCGCGTTTATCTCAGTTTGGTTAGGCAGGCGTTTCTTAAGGAAGCGACGGACCGAACCGGATGCAGATCCACAGGTATATATACATATCCTCATTTACTCTGATAATAGTTGTGTTTCATTTCAATCTTATGCTGCATACACGGTAATATCTATTCTGATATAGCGTGTTTCAATCTTATGCGCATACACTGTGATTCTTGCTATCCTTTTGCTTTTCTTCTGTCACCATATGCTATCTATTGAATAGCACCTAGGTGGCTTGTTCCTGGCACCCCGGTTGCCCATGAGGTCGTGGATGAACCCACGAGCCACCACAGATCTGGCTCTGCCCTGGGGGTCAAGCTGGCTCTGTCCCAGCTACTTGGACTTTGGAGGAAGTTGGCGAAGAGGTCTCTCCTCCCAATGACCTCGTCTGCGATCACATATGGGTCACTAGGGTGCTCGAGCGGCAGACTCGGTAGTGAGATAGGCATAAACTCTGCTGCGGGATCTTCCATGAACAAGGGGGGGAAGATGTGAGCCACCATGACCCAGATCCGATCAGGGTAGATCGAGAAAGACGATCCTCTTTCATATAGAAATTTACACCCTGATGATTGTTACAGTACTACACTGCTCTCAAGCTGCTGCCTATTGTTCATTAATTACCTTCAATATTTTGCAAGATGATGTGATTATTTATGACTTGAATCGATGCTCAACGGCTAAAGTCCCGAGAAGCTGCATCTATGCTTTTGGGGCCCTTCTTAGGGTTTCGATGGTCAACTGTTATTGTTACCGGTCAGATCAGCATACTGTATGTACCTAAAAGACAGAAGCCCATCTTCAGGAAATTATTGTCTCAAGATGGGCCCACCTCGAGACAGTTATGCTTCTTCCGAAGAGTAGGAAACTCTCTCTCCCTTCTCCTGACCTTCAACTAGTTGTATCCCCAAAATTGTGAACTTAGGCAGCTCGAGGGATTCAACAAAATGTTCTTAAATTCTACAAAAGTCATGCCAGACTAAGTCATACCAGCGGCAAAATTTACAAGTCAACTTGAGTCAGCTTCCTAGAACCCTGCCTAATCCCTTTTTGTCCTATTATTTGTCATATTAATTTTTCTATTCATTTTATTTTATGTTAGTGCCTTCTCCAATGTAATATCCGAATTGCTTTCTTATAGCTTGCATACATTGAATCATATGTCGGCATGCATCTAATACAAGACATTCTGTATCAGCTTGGGAGGCAAGGGGGAAGTAAGCAGCAAATGGAAATGGCTCCTTCAAAACTTGATCGGCTTTATCCACAGGCATGCATATATCGTCATCTATTCTGATATAATTTCAATCTTAGGATGCATACTCTGAGATTCTTGCCATATTTCTGCTTGCCTTCTGCCACCATTTGGCTGTGGAGTCTGGAGGATAGTTCCGCCAATCTGAAAAGAAACTATGCATTAAAATTGTAAGAGACATTACATAGGAAACGACTATTCAATGGATTAGTTAATGAGCAATTTCCTGCCAAAATTCAGTTAGAGAGCATTTTCTCTCTTTAAAGAGTGAAGAAAGAGATTCATATATACATCACTGTGATATCTTCTTTGGACCCACAGAGCCCTGTAAAACATTATAAAAAGCATTATTGTATCATCGGAACGACCATTCAATGAATTAATGCATGGTGATTAGAAATCATATATCACAATTATCCCCATGAGGCGTGGAATATCTACTAATTCATCACACTCTTTTCAGGTCAATGCTGAAGCTGGACATGAGTATGAAGTTTTTTTGAGCTTCAGGGGACCGGACACTCGCTTAGAATTCACTGACAACCTATACCATCGCCTGGAAGATGCAGGAGTCCAAACCTTCAGGGATGATGAAGATCTCCGAGTTGGAGAAGAGATCGGGCCTGAGCTCATGAGGGCAATCAAGCAGTCAAAAATCTCCATACCCATCTTCTCAAAGGGCTACGCATCTAGTAAGTGGTGTCTCAAGGAGGTGGCAGAGATGGTGAAGCTCAAGGGTGAGACGAAGCACGTGATCATGCCCATTTTCTTAGACGTCACGCCAGATGAAGTTAAGCACCTGACAGGGAGTTATGCTAAAGCCTTTACCCAGCACAAGAAAGACTACGACTTTGAGACTATTCAGGAGTGGAGGAATGCTCTCCAAGAGGTTGTGAAACTGAAAGGGTTGGAACTAAAGAAAGAGGCAAACGGGTAATACCCTTGTCTTGTTTTCATTTCATTTCTGTTTTTCTAATGTATTTTTCAGTTTTCAACCAGTTAAAAATAGTTTATAGTTTCCAGTTTTTGTATGAATTAATGTACTGACTTGATTTTATGCTTCATAAATTAATTATACCTTTCAGGAAACATGGAGAGTTCATTAAAAAGGTGCTTGCAAGGGTTCTTAACTGTCTGAAGAAAGCTTATCTAGGTGTCACTGATATCTTGGTAGGAATCGATGATCATGTCGAAGCTGTCAAGACATTGCTGGAGCCTGGAAAGGAAGGTGTTCAAATTGTTGGAATATGGGGCATGGGTGGAATTGGGAAAACGACTCTTGCAAAAGTTGTCTACAACCAACTGTTGGAGAAATTTGAATCCTCTTGCTTCCTCAATGACATTAGAGAAACATCCTCACAGCACAAGGGTCTTCAGTACTTGCAAAGCAAGCTACTATCCGACATCTTAAATTGTGAGCGTGAAGACTTTGCAAATACAGATGAAGGAACCCAGGAGCTCAAGAACAGGCTCCATGGCAAGAAAGCAATCATTCTTTTGGATGATGTTGATCAAGTTGATCAACTCAAGGCTCTAGCTGGGGATCTTGCTTGGTTTAGTCCAGAAAGCAGGATTATAGTTACAACCAGAGAAAAGACAGTTCTAGATCTATTTCGAATAAAGGACTATGAACTCACACTGCTGAGTGACTATCAAGCTTTTGAACTCTTCTGCAGGCATGCATTTATAAAAGGCTCACCGACACCTGACTTTATTGACTTGTCCCGGGATATCGTGAGGACAACTGGAAGGCTCCCTCTGGCTCTTGAGGTAATAGGCTCTTCTTTATCTACAAGCAGTGGGCGCAAGGAGATATGGCGAGGTACACTGAAGCAGTTGAAGAAGAAACCGCATATGAAGGTCCGAGATGCGTTGAGGATAAGTTATGATGGCTTGGATCGTGAGCAGCAGGAGATATTTCTCAATATTGCTTGTTTCTTCATTGGAACAGATGCTAGAATAGTAAAACCCATGTGGGATGATTGTGATTTTTTCCCGGAAGTTGGAACTGAGATCCTTCTCTTGAAGTCACTGATAAGAATCACAGATAACAGTAAGCTATGGATGCACGACCAAATCAGAGACCTTGGCAGGGAAATTGTGGAACAGGAAAACTATAGAGAGCCGTGGTTGCGTAGTAGATTGTGGCACAGTGAAGTGGCGATGCGTGTATTAGAGAGACAGCCAGGGGAGGTAACTAAAGGCTCACGAGCATTAGACCTGCTTAATAAATTTTCCGCCTATAATATATGTATATAGGTGTCTCTGTGTGTTTATACTTTTATCCATTTATCAAAGTTTAGAACTTTGTTGTTGCTAAATATCTTCTTTGGCACAAGAATATGTAATCATCTAGCTGGTATAGCGCAGCCAATTTCATTTCTTTTCTTGGAGCAGGGGATGACAAAAGTTGAGGCCATCAGTCTAGAAGGATATAAGTTCCGCTCGGGAGATCACTGCATTAAGGATGATCAGTTCATGCATCTAACAAATTTGAGGATCCTTCAGCTAGAAAAGGCAATTCTTTGTGGAAATTTCGAGCATCTTCTACTGGATCTGCAGTGGCTAAGTTGGCAATTCTGCAACTCCAATCCTACGCCACCAACCAATTTAGATCTGAAGAACCTAATTGTCCTCGATCTATCGAGGAGCATGGTCAGTGAGGATTGGGCCGGCTGGAGCTTGATGAAGGTATCAACAGTTGTCTTTTGCACGGTTCTGTTTCGGTCATGCGATTCAAGCTGAATAGTCATCTGATGAGAATATTATCTCTCTCTCTTTCCCATATTCCCCATCTTTTAAATCATTTTCATTCCCGCAGGTAGCCGCGAAGCTTAAAGTTCTTGATCTTACAGAATGCAGGCATCTAACAAAAACACCCGATTTCTCAGCATTCCCAGCTTTAGAGAGACTGATTCTTCGATCTTGTCACAACTTGGTCTCTGTTGATCCATCAATAGAGCAACTTAGTGCTCTAGTCTCCTTAGACATAAGGGGCTGCACGAAACTCAAATATTTTCCTCAGCTGGGTTCTGCACTGACTGAGCTTCTGGTTGATACTGAAGTTTTTTTGAGCTTCAGGGGGCCAGACATTCGCGAAGGGTTCATTGACAACCTATATCATCGTCTGAAAGATGCAGGAGTCCAAACCTTCAGGGATGATGAAGAGCTTCGTGTCGGAGAAGAGATCGGGCCTGAGCTCACGAGGGCAATCAAGCAGTCAAAAATCTTCATACCCATCTTCTCAAAGGGCTACGTATCTAGTAAGTGGTGTCTCAAGGAGGTGGCAGAGATGGTGAAGCTCAAGGATGAGACGAAGCACGTGATCATGCCCATTTTCTTAGACGTCACGCCAGATGAAGTTAAGCACCTGACAGGGAGTTATGCTAAAGCCTTTACCCAGCACGAGAAAGACTACGACTTTGAGACTATTCAGGAGTGGAGGAATGCTCTCCAAGAGGTTGTGAAACTGAAAGGGTTGGAAATAAAGAAAGAGGCAAACGGGTAATACCCTTGTCTTGTTTTCATTTCATTTCTGTTTTTCTAATGTATTTTTCAGTTTTCAACCAGTTAAAAATAGTTTATAGTTTCCAGTTTTTGTATGAATTAATGTACTGACTTGATTTTATGCTTCATAAATTAATTATACCTTTCAGGAAACATGGAGAGTTCATTAAAAAGGTGCTTGCAAGGGTT
Organism: Punica granatum; assembly: GCF_007655135.1. NCBI lineage: Eukaryota > Viridiplantae > Streptophyta > Magnoliopsida > Myrtales > Lythraceae > Punica > Punica granatum. The sequence goes on along the minus strand of NC_045128.1, from coordinate 38,496,984 downwards.
CTTAACTGTCTGAAGAAAGCTTATCTAGGTGTCACTGATATCTTGGTAGGAATCGATGATCATGTCGAAGCTGTCAAGACATTGCTGGAGCCTGGAAAGGAAGGTGTTCAAATTGTTGGAATATGGGGCATGGGTGGAATTGGGAAAACGACTCTTGCAAAAGTTGTCTACAACCAACTGTTGGAGAAATTTGAATCCTCTTGCTTCCTCAATGACATTAGAGAAACATCCTCACAGCACAAGGGTCTTCAGTACTTGCAAAGCAAGCTACTATCCGACATCTTAAATTGTGAGCGTGAAGACTTTGCAAATGCGAATGAAGGAACCCAGGAGCTCAAGAACAGGCTCCGTGACAAGAAAGCAATCATCATTTTGGATGATGTTGATCAAGTTGATCAACTCAGTGCTCTAGCTGGGGATCTTGCTTGGTTTAGTCCAGAAAGCAGGATTATAGTTACAACCAGAGAAAAGACAGTTCTAGATCTATTTCGAATAAAGAATATCTATGAACACACTCTGCTGAGTGAATATCAAGCTTTTAAACTCTTCTGCAAGCATGCATTTTTAAGATTCCTGCCGACACCTGATTTTGTTGACTTTTCTCGGGATATTGTGAGGACAACTGGAGGTCACCCCTTGACTCTTGAGGTAATAGGTTCTAGTTTATATTTGAACAGCGGGCGCAAGGAGATATGGCAAGGAACATTGGAGAAATTGAAGAAGATACTCCCTAGCGATGTCCAAGAAAAGTTGAGGTTAAGTTATAATGGCTTAGATTAGGAGCAGCGGGAGATATTTCTTGATATAGCATGTTTCTTCATCGGCACAGATGCTAGAATTGCAATCTCCATGTGGGATGATTGTGAATTTTCCCCAAAAGCTGGAATTGAGATCCTTCTCTTGAAGTCATTGATTAGAATAACAGATAACGATAAGTTATGGATGCACGACCTACTCAGAGACCTTGGTAGGGAAATTGTAAGAGAGGAAAACTATGAAGAGCCACGGTTGCGGAGTAGATTGTGGCGCAGTGAAGATGTGATGTATCTATTAGAGAGGCAGCCACAGGAGGTAATGAAAGCTCATGAACATCAGATCTGCTTTGCTAATTTATTGCCTCAGATATGTGTATACATGTCCGTGTGTGTGCGTGTGTGCTTCTATCCATTTATCGAAGTTGATGCTTTGTCATAGCAGTATTGTCTTTGGTACGAGAATACAGGTTTGTCTAGCATAGCACTATTAATTTCGTTTCCTTTCTTGGAGCAGGGTATGACAAAAGTTGAAGCCATCAGTCTAGAAGGATATCAGTTCCACTCGGAAGATCTCTGCTTTAAGGATGATCAGTTTAAGAATCTACCGAACTTGAGGATCCTTCTGTTAGATAAAGCTAGTCTCAGTGGAAATTTTGAGCGTATTCTCCCGAACCTGCGGTGGCTGAGTTGGCACTTTTGCAACTTCAGTCCTACGCTGCCGATCAATCTAAATCTGAAGAACCTAATTGTCCTCGATCTATCGAGGAGCTTGGTCAGTGATGATTGGGCCGGCTGGAGCTTGATGAAGGTGTTAACAGTTGTCTTTTGCCCGGTTCTGTTTCGGCCATGCTATTCAAGCTGAATAATCATCTGATGAGGATATTATCTCTTTTTCTTCCCCATCTTTTAAATCATTTTCGTTCTTGCAGGTAGCCGTGAAGCTAAAAGTTCTTGATCTTACAGAATGCAGGCATCTAACAAGAACACCCTGTTTCTCAGCATTTCCAGCTTTAGAGAGAGTGATTCTTCGATCTTGTAACAACTTGGTCTCCGTTGATCCATCGATAGAGCAACTTAGCGCTCTAGTCTCCTTAGACATAAGGGATTGCACGAAACTCAAATATTTTCCTCAGTTGGGTTCAATGAACACACTGACCGAACTTCTGGTTGATGGAACCTCTATACAGGAATTACCTATACTGAGAGGTACAGACAAGCTTGGAAATCCATTGGCGCCAACTGACTGCGGAAATCCATCTCCTTAGACTTTGCTTCATTTGATATTAAAGAAAGATTGCCACTTCCACACTCTCTCTCCTCTACTCTCTCTTCTGCAACCCCTCTTTGCTCGTCTCTGCTCTCCCCTGGTGATCTCCATGGACATCGTCCTCAATTCCATCTCATCCTCATCACTTGGAAACGGATCTGCAGTGGAATCAGAACCCCGCTTCCTTCAATTCCTATCTCAGCGGGGCAATCCAAAGCGCAGTTGCTGGAATGGCAGCTTCTTCTTCGACAACCAGCACCGCCGCCTACCTCCACTTCATCGAGGATGTCATCAACGGAATCCGTGATGAGTTTGTTAACAACAGTGGCCCCGGCGAGGATGTCCTCAGTGAACTGACTGCAAGAACTAATCTTTCCGCTACCAATTTGAGGGTTTTTATTTATTTATTTATTTATTTTGTGTTTGATCGAATTCTGTAGTCGAGATTCATCTATCTCATCTCCCAGCGAAGATTTTGTGTTTGAAGTGAATTTCTAAAATAATTTTTTTAGCTCACTTTTGTATTTCGTAAATACGTAATGGAAATGGAGTGAAATGAATGTGCTCAAGATTGAGGATAGTCGTATGACTTGCTTGCCGGGCACTCTTGCAACTTTGGAGAATCTGCAAGTGCTAAATAATGCCTCTGATTGCGAAGATTTGAAGGGAGAAATTCCAATCAACATTGGAAGCAAATCCTCTCTGTGGATCTTACAGTTAGCTGATGCAAAAGGTTAGTAGCCTTCCTACAAGTATTAGTTGCCTCCGCCAACTTGAGATTCTTGATGTGGTAGAAGCGTGCCAGAGGCTTGAGGCTCTGCCTAATCGTCCCCTCTAGCATAGTCAGGATAAGGCTCAGCGGTGAGTCAATCCAGATTTTTCCGAATCTTTCTGAATATAAAGTAGTTGATAACTTGCCGAATCTGTCGAAGCTCCGGAGACTGAAGAATTTTGTTGATGGGCGGGGGTAGAAATCTCGCAGACATTCCGGGGACTGGAGGAGCTGGAAGATCTCGAGATTCCGAATATTTCTCCCTGCAATGGAATCGTGAAGTTACCAAACCTATCGAAATTGCAGCAGCTGACAGGTCTTCATATGGAAGGATGTGATACTCCTACTGAGATTGAAGGAGTCGAGGAGCTAACATCTCTGGGCAACACATCGCATCTGCCAAACATACGAGTCACGCTCTGATTGGCAACAATTTTTCGGGAAAACGCTTATAAGAAAAATACTGATTAATTTGATTGTTGAAGGTGTAAAAGTCTGCCGAAAGAGGATTGCATCCATGCCGCAAAAGGACACACAATGGTATGTTTTCCAATTATCTAGAACTAGTCTGATCCATCTAAAGCTTTGTCCGAAATTGTTATTTGTAACCGATCTCAATATATTTTCTATCATTTAATCTGATTACAAAATTTTGATGGGTTTATGATAATATGATTATATAGAATTTATTTTTCTGATAACTTTTAAGTTGACATCGAAACATAAAATACTTATTAAATTCTGGGCACTTACTGCGTGCGCATATAAAAGTAAGACAATAATTAATCATTGTCGGTACACACTGAGCGTTAGGTAGGCGCGGTTCAAAGGAAAGGAAAAAAGGTGATTACATCCCACTCAATTTCCGTTCTTCAATACAAGTCTCGACCTTGAACAGTGATGTCGGCACGTATAGTTCAGTAATTCTGAATGCAACCGTGACGAAACTACGTGCGAGTATTGTTCCTCCCTCCAAACATCATTGCGAGTTAGGGTTCTTGCGATCCAAGCTTGGAAAGAACATCGGGTTATGAAATTCAAACACGACCAAAGGTCATGGTTCTATTCTGCGGAATTAGTTAGTTTCGAGGCATCAAGATAGATAATTTCTGGGTCCACGTGCTTCAGTTTCTACCATATAGGAAGAGCCCAGATTCTCATGAATAATCATAAAAGCGAAACTAACCACTGAATGATGCACGGGGAGAGCTCGACTTCTATTTAAGCATATACTGTCGCGACTACAGGTAAGGTAGGAGCACCTGCTTCACGTTACCTACCACCCCTTCCTTTTCAAGCGACTAAGCTTGCGTTTGGTTTTCGAATTGGATCATGATCCAACTTAACTTGATTTTATATGATGATCGCAAGTGATGAAAAATATATGGATGAGCGAGAATATATATATGTATGTATATATAAGTGTAAAAATAGATAAGGAATTTATTACTAAAAAATTATTATAAAATGGTTGGAAAATGTATAAGTGGAAAATTGTCATTAAATCTTATCAAAAAAATTGTTATTAAATGAAAAAAAAAATGACAAAACAGTAATGATTGTAACGTTGAATTTGGAGAAAAATATAGTTAAGTTGGATAGGTTAAAATTTTTTATTTAAAAACCAAAACAAATCCATTTAGCCATAATACCGATTATCATCTATTGCTGAAAGATAAACCGAAAGGTCCAAAAATCGAACCTTTTATATGCAAAAAAACCTAACTAACATGTCCTTCTGATATGTCTCCTGTGAAGAATCCTCAACCGAGAACTACTGATCCATTGGGATTGCCTCTCCCCCCGCACAAACTGATTTTTGTCTCCCTTCCTCTTCAAGTACTCTCAGTTTCCAGTTCGACCACCTTGCATGTCCTTCACATCTCCAAAATCGCTGAGAAGCTTCTGCTTCTAGAAATCATCACGTGTTAACAAGTAACCGAACTCTTTGTTCATGAGAGCTACTAAGGTCACTTACATCAAACAGCTCCAGAAAGCTCCATCTCAGTTGGAAGTCCGCATGAGACAAGCTGGGAGCGAAAAAGTAGCCCTCTCGCAGAGGTCTACTAAGAGAGGCAATGCCAACCTATCCTTCCAAAATACGAAAACTTCACTGTTAGGATACGATCTTCTGCCACTATCCCCATAATTCGCCCCATCCTCCTCATCACAATTCGTCCGCATTAAGCCTATAGTCGAAGCAAACCCGGACTCATCCGGACAGATCCTATACAGCCCCAACTTCCCCTTGGCTAGAGACCCATAGTCAGTCAGGTTGTAACGTCCCAAATTTTTGCACGTTCTTAATCACATGTGCTTTCCCATTTTACCAATCTTCACTGCATTTGTTTACTGAATGATCATTATAATTTTTATTTTATTATTTAATTATAAAGTTCAGGTTAAGAAATCAACTTTCCATGTGTCCTTTCTTCCTGAGGCTTACTCACATGATTATGATGTTTGTGTCTCTTCCACGCGGGCCACTAATTTTCCTTGACTTTCACCGCCTTCTTTTTTGCGTCCTTTATGCATTGTCTTCTCTATTCATCCTTCCATTCAGATTTCAAAATAGAGAGAGAAGTCAAGAATGGAGAGGAATTGGGACTGATTTGAGTGAAAAAAAGAAGAAGAAGAAATCAATTGTTGTCCGATATTTTATCAACGTGAGTAACCTATTCCTAACCTAATATTTTTATCGTGATTACAATCAGTTTATTATAATCGTATTGTCATGACCTGTTAATGTTTTGGATCATACATGTATTTTTTTTTACAACCAATTACGATATTTGTAAATGAATTAGTGAGGTTTTGAGATATGAACTGAGATTGATGAAAATTGGTGAATCTTGTGTCTTGTGACGCCCTGAACTAGTCGTAAGTCGAGCAGTAGGAAATGGTTGCCTCAAGTAGAGAGGCTACCAGGATGAAGCCGCTATTGCGGTCGAGAGCTGAAAAGAGACATGGGGATAATCTGAATTTTGGAGGTTTTGATGATATTTTTACAATATTACTGAATCTGTGTCATGACCCTGCTAATTTAGATTGTGATTATTCACTGAGCGTCAAGTTTACCCCTTAAATGTTCTCTCAGTTGTTTTGCAGGTCAAAATGGCGGTGGATTTTTACTCGTTCGGTTGAATTTATTTTTTCTGAATATTCTTTATATGTATGAAAATTCTTATGTATTAATCAAATTGTCATCGAAAATTTTTTCGGATTACGCAGGTAATGGCCAATACTCTGAAATCTTCAGATTCACACTCTCAACCTCATTCCACCCATCAGCAACGAGCTCAGACAGAGCGTACTTCAAAGAGATGAAAAAACTTGCAGAGGGCCTCTGATAAGGGAGGTAGAATTGATAAAATATGAAAAGTTTGTATTTTTTTGAGCAATTAATCATATTATGATTTGGGTGGACATTGCCCGGAACAGCGCCAGGCCATTCAAAAACAAAGTGAGAGCTCGAAAGAGACCACTTCAAAATGGCTACTAATATATTATCATAAAATAGTATTTCCCTTTTTTTTTCCCTTTCCTGTACATGAATTTATACAAGAATAAAAAAAGTAAAATTAAAAAGTACAAATGGTCTCACATATAAAGATTGAATCCCAATATCTTGATTTCCAAGTTGGTGACCTATGCAACTTACTAGCTTCCCTCCTCAATAGGATCATAGTCAAATTTAGCCAAGTAGAGCGATTCTCAGTTGCGTATTAATAATATCTATTAGAAAAATGAAGCACGTGTTTGTTTCAATTTAATTGTAAGTTTTGAAAATTAATTGTTGAATTTTTATGTGCTAACTGAAATAATTGCTTACTTAATTAAGTCAATTTTTTTTGGTTGGGATAAATATTGAAATTAAAAGTCAAGTTTATTTGCATTCAAATTATTGCATCAAAGTTAGGGTGGGGAGCTCAATCGGTACGTTTGGGATGCGGTTGTGAGCCCCACATTAGAGACGACCCGAGCTCTGATGTTATGAAAGTCTTCTTTCTAATTTCCATCACGTAGATAGGCTTGCTCAGTTAAGCGGACTCTGTCATTGTTCGGCCTGTCACACCCCGGTTTTTAAAAATGAATTTAAGTTTGACTGGTCTACTTTGCCCATGGACAAAAGAGAATTGAACATGTCGAGAAAATTTTATAAATTTTCCACATATCAAGTTGCCTTCCAGAATTGTCGCGAGCATATGCGCGAAACTCGCCAAAATATACCATTTTTTTTCGAAAAATAACTAGAACATGATCTGTCCTACGCACGGAGTAAAAAATAACTAGGGTTCAATCCCGTGTGTTATACGGATTTGTGTTCATATATTTGTATTTTGTACTAATAATAATTGTCACAGTTTACTATATTAATTTATTTATTAATATTATTTTATTGAAAATAAAAGTTCTGAACAATTAATTTTCAATAGAATTACATGAATGCTTTTAAATAATTTAATTATAATTTTATAATCAACATTCTTCTTATATCTTGTAAATTTATTTAATTTCTTTCACAATTTTAATTTGTATTATATATAATTATATATTTTTATTTTTATATTATTTTCAAATTTATAAAATCTTTCTTTTGGATAAATATTATTATTATTCTATATAATATTATTTTTTCAATTTATATAATAAAATGCAGTCAATTGTTGTTTTCCTTGAAAGAGCACAACATGTTTTTAAGATCCACCCCGATCATTGATGGTGTATTCCATTTTTATACACTCGTATCACGAGTTTACCATATATTTTTGAGTTTCAATATGAATTTGATTAGACCGCTCGCTACCGCAGCAGGTTTGTTGGCACGGTTTGGATGGACTACAGGGACCCTTACTCTCCGGGACTTGTTATTATCTCAAGGGGGAAGCTTTTTTATATGGGACGTTAGTCCAAAATGGTAAGCCAATAGAAACTGTCCAACATGATATCACGATCCACTATGATGACCCATCAATAATGTTAGCGGTCCCATCGAGGGACTTTGTTTTGTCACACTCACATCAATGTATCTAAAAGCCTTGTACGGCAATATGTAGGTCCAACAGTCGAAGTAAACAGTCGGTTTAAAATTGAGAGTAGACATGAAAAGGATCCCTCATAAACATATATTATATATATTATATTACAGCTACTTGTTAGTGATGGGAATGCTATCCGTTGATTTCATTAAACGTCTGCAGCAAATGAAGAGGCCATATGAAAACCGGGGCAATGACTGTGTCTGAATCACCGAGCTGAACACGACAAAGCCAGATTCTAATGATACTTTAGCTGCCTTGGAGGTAGATGATCTTGTCTTATACTGAAACCAAGATCTAGATATTATACCATGGAAACATACTGCTCTGTATCCATGTTGATGCATAAATTATGATTTTCTAATTTTTATTAACTATATTGCTCATAAGCACGATAGGGATAATACACTGTCATTTGTGGAGTAAGGGGAAGTCATAAACATTCCTACATTCCTCCTCTCTCTTGTATGCTCAACTGCCCTTGCATTTCTCATTCTCTTCCTCCCCCCGGTTGCCTTGAGCCCTCTCTCCTTTCATAGGATAATTTGCGTCATGCAAGCAAGTGGGTGGTGGGGCCCCAGTCAACTTGGCCCCCTTCTGTTACTTGCTTCTTTGGTCAGCCATGATGTCACTTCTCCTCCAATCATGAATAACGGTAGCAAGATTATCATCAATCCAATTTGATGTAAATATACGTCACATTTATACTATAGTGCACCCTTCGGACTTAACTTCGCTGACAATTTCTGGGATTCGGCCATTGATTCTTATAACCGTTGCATTCTTCTCTATTCTCTTACCTTGTCAGTTGCCTTTCTCAATTGCTTTTCCAGTTCTTCGCTTTATCAAGTTTGCTCATTCCATGACTGTTTGGGGGTAAATGATCGTGACATAGAGTTTGCTTCATATTTAATGTGTCTCTACATCATTTGCAAGGGAATTGAATTGTTCATAACTCATAAGGAAAGTAATATGATATTTACTTGTTTGACGTGACACTGATATTGTTCTAGTAATAATTTATTTGCTGTGCTTGTCATATGTTCTGTCTTTTGTTTTGCAGTACTTTGGACCGACGTTCGGAAGATGAAACGATATCCCAAATGGTCCCTCATGTCAAGTGAAAAGGGACGCATATGTTTCCAGTTGCTCCCCCTGGCTTGCAGATCTCTGGTGCCTATTCGATGCTCTCGTTTATTCTCACCCGCAGCCTCTTTGTAAATCCTCCATATCAAGAAAGAAGAACCTCTTGCATAAAGAAATTTACACCCTGATGGTTGTTACAGTACTGCAATGCTCTCTAACTGTTGGAAATTTTTTATATCCGGCGATGTTTAGCAAGATGATGTAGTTATTAATGACTCGATTCTATGCTCAATGGCTAAAAATCCCGAGAAGCTGCGTCTACACTCCCGGGGTCTTTCTTTGAAGTGTTACAATGATCGACTGTGATTGTTATGGGTCAGATCAGCAAATCGTATGTACCTAAATGACAGTAGCCTATTGTCGGGAAATTAAATCCGAAGACAGACCCTCCTCAAGAAACATATACGTTTTCCATAAATCTTTTTCATTCTGCAAAAACTTGCTTTACGTTGCAATTGTTTCATGCGGACACAGCAGGGGGTACTTCTACAATCATGCCAAAACTTTCGATGGCTAAAACAGGACGGACAATTCCGTGCTGCTAAGTCATATGCGTGTCACGAACTGAAATTTCAACAGAATTTTCCCTGAATGTCATCTATATTTATTACTACATAAAGTATTCATATATAAGCATTCTTTGATTAACTCCCAAATACATGTCACCAATCTAACAAGCTCTAATATCTATATACATCTCTTGAGTACTCTTCTTACTAACATCCGTAAACCAACTAAACAAAAGTTTTAGGTCGTAACATATTTATAGTATTCTACATGAACTTACTATTTATATTACGAGTGTGTCTAGCTATAAAATCCTTCACGGTGATCCCCAATGTCCAAAAAGATTCTTTCGTGCTGCTAATCTAGCTCCTAGTTCATCTGAAAAATATGCAGGTTGCATGTATTAAATTCTACAATAAAATGAAGTATCAAACTTATTTATGCATTCGCATCAACAATTACAAAACTACAATTTATAAATTCTACAGTACTATTTACTTCAAAATTACTAGTGATATATATACTAGTCTGGGACATTTCTCTTACCAACCAATTCAATATCACATAACTCAAGCAATCATTCTTAAGCAACAAATAATAGCCATAGGATCCCAATCCTCGCAACAGAGTTTCAACGGTACAGTGACCTCGTACTCATATCCACAAATTACTCATTTTTTATTTCTCATAAGCGGGGCTACTCATTATCCTCTGGCAGTAGGAGTCTACACGTCCATTTTATATTTCGCTGAATTAGTGGTCTAGACGTCCCTTTTTGTATCCCACCTGATCAGCGGTCTAGGCATCCTATTTATATATCGTCAAATCAACGGTCCCATGGCGATAACAACAATATCACAACATCGCAATTAACCGAATTCATTTACAATAATTCCTCAAAGTCCTCATACTATCTTCATTCAACTTATCTCGTTCAAACAAGCATTGATATAATTAATTTAAGATTTAATTTCAGTCTATAGTGGAATAAAAATACTCACAAAGACCCCCAAAATGATAACTCAACAAGTTGAGCCTTCCGGGTATATAGTTTGAGTCTCCTCGGCTCCTATAAATTATAAACATAGTTAGAAAATCAAGTATAAATATGTATGTATGCTTATATATTTTCAACTTAATCTATCCATGGATTTTTCATAATGAATTTCAACTCGATGAAGATCATTCACGCCAAATTCACAAATACCAGTTATGAAGTACGCCCCCCTTTAAAATTAAAAAAAAAAAAAAAACTCTGTTAACAACACTTGAAGGTAACAGAGCAATTCTTTGCAAAATTTTCACGATAACCAACTCCAAACAAAACAACACAAGTCAAGAGACTCAAACTAACAGCATGGAGTAACCCCACTCATTATAAGTGAAATCTCATATCAGTTATTTTACATGATCTAACAGGAAATAAAACCAACATCGATAACTATGAGCATATGAAAAGCTTGCCTAATGGCTTGACGAACCCATCTCATGCCTTAAGCAAGTTTATATCTTACAATTCACCCAAACGATAATTGAAGTGGTTCAATGAAAAAAAAATCGAATATAGGCTACTCAAACAGTAAGAATAAATCTAGAACTTAAACACTAGAAAAGTCAGCTTCCATTAATTCCATCTCACAATTAAACCAAGCATATAAGGGCAGCGACTTCAATGGAAAACTAATTCTCAGTACAACAACTAAATCATCAAGAACAACAATGGGTCATATCTAAACGGGTTCGTGTCAGAAAATTTTAAATCTGAACATGACACGCCTAATAAACTTGTCAAGATTTTCGAACACAAACACAACATGTTTAATTACTGATTGACACGGACACGACATGTTAAACCCATTTAACTAAGCGTGTCTAAATATGTATGTATACTTACCCGATATGATACTATTACCTTTAGGTACATATGATACCTACATGATATGACAATTTTAACTTTAATTACAGATTTTACTATACGATTGACATGATAAAAGCACCATAAACCGGTGATTTATATAAATAAATTTCGATATTTTAGTGTATTTTCTTCTATAAATTAATACGATACGTGAAACAAATTTATTAACACGATAACACATAATATAAATGGGTCTAACCGTGTCTAAACGGATTACAAGGGTTGAATCCGTTTAAACATAATTATTTATCATATACATGTCGTGTTATCGTATCGTGTCAAATACTACCTGCCCTATAGTCATTAAATATATTTCATCACCATCAACTTATCCTAGCTTAGTTCGCTAAACATTTGATGGTGCTAGTCTAAGCTATTCCATCAATTTCTTTGATTTAGTCATCCAACTAATGCGTTGCTTCTTATTCCATAGCAAAAGGGATAATCGAATAAATGGAGCTCAATCAAGAAGAATCAATAATATACCTAACAATTGCAATATAAACTCATCCCTGTTCTATTCACCCCTCTTTATTAAGTCTCGTTCTCTTCTGCCCCCTCATCCGTGAGCTCCATCTCGAGCTCTCGAACTCTCTGTCGTTCTATCTTGCTCTCTCCTCTCTCTATTTTTCTCTCTCTCTCTCTCTCTCTCTCACTCACTCTCTCTCCCCTTCTCCTCCTCTTGAACCGTTTCGTTCTCTTCTCTCTAGTGCTCTGTTCTCCTTTTCAGACAACAAGCAAAAACGAAAAATAAAAATAAAAATAAAAAAAGAGAAGAAGGGAAGGGATAAGGACAGCTGTGGCGGTGGAAGGGTTGACTTGGGTGGAATTAATAAGTCATACTTGATAAATGATTACATGGCTGGGCCCATGGTCCAAATTAACAAAAAGGCCGTACATACATATAGTCACACACACACATATATATGCACGTTAATTGCGTATAATGTAGATGAAGGTGTATAAGATGCATGATGTTCACAATGCGATTGTCAAGATCCAAGGCAACTTAAGGCAGCTTCCCAACACCCTACCTAATCCCTTGTTGTCCTATTAATTACTGTCATAGTTGTTTTTTTATTCATTTAATTTTATTGAATAATGCGTTGTCAATTTTATTTTTTGGGCCTTGTGCCTTCTCAAATTAAATATACCGAATTGCTGCCTTAGCCTGCATATATTAAGAGTCATATATTGGCAGACATCTAATACCAGGCATGATATAGCAGCTTGAGAGGCAAAGGGAAATGAGCAGCTTATGGCTTCAGTTATACTTGGTGGGCTTGATCTGCGTGTTCTTTTGGCAGTCGCCCTTATGTTGGTTTTGGTAAGTAGGCGTATCTTAAAGAAGGGACAAACAGAACAAGATTCATAGTAAGGATGCGAATCCATGTATGAATATGTATATATGGTAAGTCATATGCGATGGTCAAAATCCAAGTCAACTTAAGGCAGCTTCCTAACACCCTGCCAAATCTCTTATTGTCCTATTAATTATTGTCATTTAGTTTTTTTTATTCATTTAATTTTATTGAATAATGCCTTGTCCATTTTAGCCATCGAAAGTTAGCCGCAGAGGAAATTGCCGTAGAGGTCACGCCCACCCAATGGCCTCATCTGCTGTCACATATAGGTCAGTAGGGTATTCGAGCCGCAGACTAGTTAGCCGGATATAGGTATGACTGCTCCTGTGGAATCTTCCATGAACAAGTTGGGAGGGATGTGAGCAACCTTGACCCGGATCCGATCGGGGTCGATGTATGGGGGTTAGAGGTGGCTCGTCTCCAGCCACCTCAACTTAAGCCTTGATAATAATTTCTCCGTTGAAAGCAATTGAATCACTATAATATTTGGTGTAAGGTGTAAGGCCTTTAAAAAGTCCTAATTGGATGTACATCGATGTATGTTTCAGCCCCCTTGCATTATTCTATTAGGCAGTAAAATATATAGATTAATACGAGTAACAAAATTTGACGGCCAATGAATATATATAATGCATGCGTTAGGTACTTGTATGTGTTACTAAACCAAATTCTATATCTATATTATGATTTTTATTATGATATAATATAAAGTGGAGATAAGGTGGGCTTGACTTGATGGTTTTAGAATACTCGGTCATTATTCAATGAAACTTTCTCGATTTTTTGAGTTTGTTTAAAAACAATTTCTTCTTAATTTTTTTTTATTTTTTGATATATATTTGTAGGACCAATTATTATTTTCTCAAACTTTTGAGCTCTTTGAAAAAGAGTTTTCAATTTTAATTTTTATTAAATATATTAAAACAATTTAAATATAAATGTGTGGGGTCAATTATTATTTTCTCTGAGTTTTTTTTCTAAAGAAGGAACTTTTAAATTAAATTTAAGTTTTCCAAAACATATCAATACATATTCATGGGGCCGTCATTATTTTTTCGATTTTGGCGTTTCTCTAGGAAACAAATTTTAAATTTTTTAGATTTGTGGATTGTTGTTACTCTATCAGTTTTTTTTTTAAATCTAGAAAACGAAATTTCTAATTTCTATTTTTTAATTCTCTAAATCATATAAATATAGATTTGTGGGATGACCATTATTTTTTGAGATTTTTTTAGGAAACAAATTCTTTTAAATTTGCAAAACATATAGATATAGATTTATTGGAGCGATATCTAGTTTCTTGATTTTTTGAACTTTTTAAAAATAAAATTATTTTATGAAAAGATCCAAGTAAAACAAATGAGGTAAGATCATATTTATTTTTCAAAAAATTAATTATATCAATTTTTGATATATTTTACACAAAATTTTAATTTTAAAAATATATACATAAATTTGTGCATCGGTCATTATTTCTCGATTTTTTCAGCTTTTCTCAAAAAAGAATGTTTTATTTTTATATTTTAAATGCTTTAAAACACTATAATAAATTTGTGAGACCATTTGTTCTTTTCTCGATTTTTTTTGCTTTTCTCAAAAATGAAAATTTAAATTTTTAAAATTTTTAAAGCATATAAATATACGCTCAAAACCGGACGGGCAAGTCTCTCTGCTTTGTTTTTTTTTTGGTTAAACCGAGGTTAGCGGGCATCACCCGACTAAACCCCGGAGCTCCGTGAACCCCCGGCGGCACATGGAGCTGGTAAATATGTCAAAAGCGCTCCGGTAGCCCCAAAAGGATTCGAACTCGGGTCTCGATACAAATTTGAATACACATTAATTACTATGCCGAATCCCTTGGGTTGGGCAAGTCTCTCTGCTAAGTCATATGCAATTGGCAAAATCTGCAAGTCAACTTAAGTCGCTTCCTAGAACCTTGCCTAATCCCTTTTTGTCCTATTAATTAATTTATTGTACTAGTTCTTTTTTATTAATTTTATTTTATTGAATAGCGCCCTTCACCAATTTAATATACCGAACTGCTGCCTTAGTTTGCATCCATTAGGAGTCATATATCCGCATACATCTAGAGATTCTATAGCAGCTTGAGAGGCAAAGGGAAATAAGCAGCTGATGGCTCCTGTTAAACTTTGTGGGCTTGATCTGCGGTTACTTTCAGCGGTCGCATTTATCTCAGTTTGGTTAGGCAGGCGTTTCTTAAGGAAGCGACGGACTGAACTGGATGCAGATCCACAGGTATATATGTGTCAGCACTCAATTTTGGTTCACCAACTCCAGAGGGGCAAAATCGTCATTTTGACGCCCCTGAGAGAAGTATTTTCAATTAATTACTTGAGTATTCACGACTTTTTGAAAATGATATTTTCCTAATTTAACACTAATTTTATAATTTTTTTTAAAAAATAATACCATTTGGAACGTTTTCGAATTTCGCGTACATCGACGTCAATTTTTAAAATTCGGGACAAAATTCGAGATTAAAAATAATTTTATTGCATAATATCGATCATCAAATTTTTCGGAGCGTGATGGCGGTCTTGAATTATTATTCCGACATTCGATCAAGAAGACGAGATTTTAAATTTGTACGCACGTCGATTTTGAAATTCGAAAAAAAAAAAGTCAGCAATGACTGCTGCTTCCTCTTTCATCATCTCTTTTCCTGTTCTTCTTCTTACTCTTTTCTTCTTTTCTTTTTCTTTTCTTTTCTTCTCCTCGGCTGCCGATCGAACCGAGCCCGTGACCGCACGGCGTCAGAGGCCTGCCACACGCCAATCCCTCTGTACACGCCAACGATTTTCGACACGCCATCTCTCTCTCTCTCTCTCTCTCTCTCGGTTTGTCAGAAAACCGGAACTTACGGACACGGGGGGGAGCTAGTTCGAAACAAAAACCCGCAGCTCACAGAGTTCGGGGGGAGGAAGATCTCAGAGCTGGCGGAAGAAAAAAAACCCGGAAGCTCACCGATTCACTGAAAAAAGAAAAAGAAAACCCGGAGCTCATCGATTCTCCCCGAAAAAATTCCCACAGCTCACGACTCCCTCAGCTCGACGATCCACGCTCACGAACGGAAGCCCTCAGCTCGCGGTACCCCAGCTCAAACTCCGAAAAATTGTTTGCCTTCCCCTGGTTCGGACCCCGGATAGAATCACGGGATCCGACTCCTCGTCCCGGTCCCCCGTCACGCGAACGGATCCGAGCGTTCCCCGTCGCACGAGCCTCCTCTAGCGAGCCGCCGAGCGCCCCCCCCCCCCGGAGTCGGAAGTCGCCGCGACTCGTCAACACATCCGCCCGGACCACCCCTCTCCTTCTCTATATTTTTTCGATTTCTTTCCTAATCGGGTCTACCGTGATTTTCCGGGTTGAGCAGACACGAACCGCCTAGCATCCGGCGTCCGACGGCCCAGCCCGCGTCCAGCAGTGCAGCCCGTGTCCAGCGGCAGCCCAGCCCGGTCCAGCGGTAGCTCAGTCGGCCCAGCTCGCGTCGGCCCAGCTCGGCCCAGTTCGCAATCCGTCCGCTCGGCCCAACAGCAGCCCGTTCGGCCCACTCGGCCCAGTTCATTTGTCACGGCCCAGCCCAATTCGTCCGGCAGGGATTTTAATTTTTTTCTTCATTTTTTTCTTTTTTACAGAACCACCCATCAACTTCCCAAACTAGGTAAATCCTTCACTTAGTGGCATGATTAGGGCTCCATTTCTGAATTTTTATGTTTGCTTGGATGAATATGATGTGGAATGAACGTTATTGGGTCGTGTGGGTGATCGGATTCGTCCCGAACTCGATTTTACGAACTTTTCATTTTGTCTCATTTCAGTCCAGAGGACGTATTTTATTTTTTTTCAGATCTGCCCCGAATTTCAAAGTTATTTTCAGTCAAGTTCTGGTCATTTTAATATTCCCAGATCAGTCCCTGAAATCTCCAAATTTTTCAAGCACTCCAAGGAACTTTTCAAGTTGTTTCAGTTTAGTCCCGGGGCCATTTTCGCTCTTTTTCAGATCTTCCCCGATTTTTAAAGTTATTTCCAGTCAAGTCCTGGTCATTTTAACATTCCCAGATCAATCCTCGAAATTTTCAGAAGTTTCAAATCAGTCCCCAAAACTTTATCCGAATTTTCAAATCAGTCCCTGTTCTTTTAAAATTATTCGAATCAGTCCCTGGACATTTTTAAGATATCCACCCCTTTCCTACTTGGATCACCGACCGACAACGTATGTGCCCTGTTTAAATATTTTATTCCTGTAATTATATGTATACGGAATGACAACGTGTGTGCTTTGCATGATTTTCCGCTTTCCATAAACCGATGCTGTTTTATCGATTTCGTTGATATTATGTCTGCATGTTTGTTTGTATGTGTTTATCATGATCATGGCGGCACCGGTTATGTAAATTTGTATGTTTGTCGTGCTTGATGTGGTAATATGCTCTTGATCCGTGCTTAAATGCTTTATTCTCGTTTTAATTGAAACCTCACATGAATCGGATTAATCATGCAAACTCGACCTAAAATCAATTTTTAAATTCTAAGGTGGTCGGGAATTAGGATTCGCATCGGACGGTCCATCAATGATCGGCTCGACGGTCCAAAACCCGAATATTTAGAGCATTTGACAAAACATTAATTAATTTAATCAATAATTTCACTAATGGGGTAATTGGACGTTCATGCGATTAATTAATTCACTTGGCCCTAATAATTTTGTACGAATTGGTAATAAATCGGTAACACGCGTCGATAGGTTGCAAACATGCGTTGGTGCCCTTCTCAAAACTTGCAAATTTTATAAAACTCGAGACACGTAGTTCGATGTGACATGGATGTCTAGGAAAGACTTGCGCGTCTTGACTCGAGGCCTCACCTGATTTCAGGAAACTCAGGTCGGGACGTGGAAGTTCTTCTTATAGATCACTTCCGGATAGATTAACCGATCTTTTGGTTTTCTGGGGTCCTTGACAACCCTGGAAGGTCCAGGGGATCGGTTAGCGCCAGTCACAGGCCGAGGCGGCCCGCACCGCGTTATCTCTTTTCCGAAAATAATTTCCGCCTCAAGGGCAAAATCATCTATTTGCAACTTAGCGATACCCCTAGGTTTAAAATAATAGAAACACTACGGTATTAGGGTAGGGATGGGCTACCTGTCTAGGCGCAGCTTCATCTGCATAGCCCGCTCTATCCGATCGATGAGTTTTTGTTATTTTAGCATAGTCTTGGGTAGTTAGTCCGAGTGGATTGGCTCAAAATACAAATACCGGACTAATTATATACTTGGTTAAGACAAAAATGGGCAATAACGGGATAGGTATTAGGTTCTAGGACTCACGAGCGGAATCCGTATTCGGTAATAACTTGTAATAACCGTAATGTCACAACATAGAATAATCCTAAAAGCAATCCACAAACACAAGACTTGACAACAGACGTCACGTACGTCAAGTTCTCGGAAAATAATGCCAAATGCAAAATACCTTCCCGAGGCGATCCTGGATCGACTCATACCTTGTACCCACTTTGTTTGCTTTAGGATAGAATTTGTGTGCCAAGATACCCCGGTTAATAATTGGTTAATTCACGTAAATTCGGCAATAATAAAATCCCATTGTTTGTTTATTTATGCCCGTTTTGTTACATTCTTGCACTTGTTTTGTTATGCGGATCGAGCTCGATCCCTTAGGACACGATCCATAGGGGTTCAACGCCCCAATCGTAGATCACGGGGTCTAACCCCCTAACACTGAGCGCGCATCTTAGTTTCAATTCCAGTCTTTTTAAACCACACGGTGAACACGAGTGGAATAATAACCGAACGCGATTCGACCGAGATTCAGTTGTTGTAATTTGTATTTTATTTATTTGAGAGGACAATGTAAGGATTCATGTTGTACATTTATTCATGTAAGAATCCCGGTCGGAGAGTGGACGGTCGGAGTGTTGCTTCGAATTTACGGTGTCAAAACGCGTAAGATGAGTGGAACTTAATTAAGCGGTAATTAAACTAAAATGACTAGCCTAGACAAGCCAGAGTACCGATAGGGCGTGCGAGATATAGGCTCGCATGTAACAAAACCCTTGAACTCGGAACCTCGGGTTTCGCAGACTATATGCCTTAGTAATTAGGTGTACCCCGTACCCTTAGACCCGGGTAACTTGCCGGCCCTCGACCTTCGGGTTGTAAAATGGCAAGTGGCGACTCCTTCTCACGTGCGTCCGTCGCGCGTCCCCGGGAAGGTGGACACTTCCAAGCCGCGTTGCATAGACGCGCGCACGCGTGCCCCGACGAGATGAAATTCGGGTGCGCACAATATGCATATCCTCATTTAATCTGATATAGTGTGTTTTCAATCTTATGCAGCTGCATACACTAATATCTATTCTGATATAGCGCGTTTCAATCTTATGCGGAATACACTGTGATTCTTGCTATCTTTCTGTTTTTCTTCCGTCACCATTTGGCTGTGGAGACTGGGAATTACTTGTTGCATTTTCAATTACCCTAACTTGTCTAATTCTTCAAAAAAAACACCCCGATCCAAAACCAAACTCACTGCCAGCACCTAGGTGGCTTGTTCCTGGCACCCCTGCTGCACACGAGGTTGTGGATGAACCCACGAGCCACCACAGATCTGGCTCTGCCCTGGGGGTCAAGCTGGCTCTGTCCCAGCTACTTGGACCTTGGAGGAAGTTGGCGGAGAGGTCTCTCCTCCCAATGACCTCGTCTGCGATCACATATGCGTCACTAGGGTGCTCGAGCTGCAGACTAGGTAGCCGGATAGGTATGAACTCTGCTGCGGGATCTTCCATGAACAAGGTGGGAAGGATTTGAGCCACCATGACCCAGATCCAATCAGTGTAGATCGAGAAAGACGATCCTCTTTCATATAGATAATTACACCCTGATGATTGTTGCAGTACTGCACTGCTCTCAAGCTGCTGCCTATTGTTCATTAATTACCTTCGATGTTTTGCAAGATGATGTGTATATTCATGACTTGAATCGATGCTCAATGGCTAAAATCCCGAGAAGCTTCATCTATGCTCTTGGGGCCTTTCTTTGAAGTGTTTCAATGGTCAACTGTTGTTGTTACCGATCAGATCAGCATACTGTATGTACCTAAAAGACAGTAGCCCATCTTCAGGAAATAATTGTTTGAAGATAGACCCACCTCCAGACAGTTATGCTTCTTCCGAAGAGTAGGAAACTATCTCTCCCTTCTCCTAACCTTCAACTAGTTGCATCCCCAAAATTGTGAACTTAGGCAGCTCAAGGAATTCAACGCAATGTTCTTAAATTCTACAAAAATCATGCCAGACTAAGTCATACGAGTGGCAAAATTTACAAGTCGACTTGAGTCAGCTTCCTAGAACCCTACCTAATCCCTTTTTGTCCCTTTTTGTCCTATTAATTATTGTCATATTAATTTTTCTATTCATTTTATTTTATGTTAGCGCCTTCTCCAATTCAATATCTGAATTGCTGCCTTATAGCTTGCATACATTGAATCATATATCGGCATGCATCTAATTCAAGACATTCTGTATCAGCTTGGGAGGCAAGGGGGAAGTAAGCAGCAAATGGAAATGGCTCCTACAAAACTTGATCGGCTTTATCCACAGGCATGTATATATCGTCATCTATTCCGATATAATTTCAATCTTATGATGCATACTCTGTGATTCTTGCCATATTTCTGCTCGCCTTCCACCACCATTTGGCTGTGGAGACTGGGGGATAATTCCACCAGTCTGAAAAGAAACTATGCATAAAAAATTGTAAGAGAAATTACATAGGAAACGACTGTTTAATGGATTAGTTAGTGAGCAATTTCCTGCCAAAATTCAATTAGAGAGCATTTTCTCTCTTTAAAGAGTGAAGAAAGAGATTCATATGTACATCATTATGATATCTCCTTGGGACCCAAAAATCCCAGTAAAGCAGGATAAAGCATTATAAAGCATTATCGTATGCATCAGAACGACCATTCAATGATTTAATGCATGGTGATTAGCAATCATATATCACAATTATCCCCATGAGGCGTGGGATATCTACTAATTCATCACACTCTTTTCAGGTCAATGCTGAAGCTGGACATGAGTATGAAGTTTTTTTGAGCTTCAGGGGACCGGACACTCGCGAAGAATTCACTGACAACCTATACCATCGCCTGAAAGATGCAGGAGTCCAAACCTTCAGGGACGATGAAGAGCTCCAAGTTGGAGAAAAGATCGGGCCTGAGCTCATGAGGGCAATCAAGCAGTCAAAAATCTCCATACCCATCTTCTCAAAGGGCTACACTTCGAGTAAGTGGTGTCTCAAGGAGGTGGCGGAGATGGTGAAGCTCAAGGATGAGACGAAGCACATGATCATGCCCATTTTCTTAGACGTCACGCCAGATGAAGTTAAGTACCAGACAGGGAGTTATGCTAAAGCCTTTACCCAGCACGAGGAAAACTATGACTTTGAGACTGTTCAGGAGTGGAGGAATGCTCTCCAAGAGGTTGTGAAACTGAAAGGGTTGGAACTCAAGAAAGAGGCAAACGGGTAATACCCTGTCTTGTTCTCATTTCATTTCTGTTTTTCTAATTTATTTTTCAGTTTTCAATTGGTTAAAAAGAGTTTATAGTTTCCAGTTTTTGTATGAATTAATGTACTGACTTGATTTTATGTTTCAATTTATCATACCTTTCAGGAAACATGGAGAGTTCATTAAAAAGGTGCTTGCAAGGGTTCTTAACTGTCTGAAGAAAGCTTATCTAGATGTCAATGATATCTTGGTTGGAATCGATGACCATGTCGAAGCTGTCAAGACATTGCTGGATCTTGGAAAGGAAGGTGTTCAAATTGTTGGAATATGGGGCATGGGTGGAATTGGGAACACGACTCTTGCAAAAGTTGTCTACAACCAACTGTTGGAGAAATTTGAATCCTCTTGCTTCCTCAATGACATTAGAGAAACATCCCCACAGCACAAGGGTCTTGAGTCCTTGCAAAGCAAGTTACTCTCCGACATCTTAAATTGTGAGCGTGAAGACTTTGCAAATACGAAAGAAGGAACCCAGGAGCTCAAGAACAGGCTCCGTGACAAGAAAGCAATCATTCTTTTGGATGATGCTTATCGAGTTGATCAACTCAAGGCTCTGGCTGGGGATCTTGCTTGGTTTAGTCCAGAAAGCAGGATTATAGTTACAACCAGAGAAAAGGGAGCTCTAGATCTATTTTGAATAACGAATATCTATGAACTCACAATACTGAGTGAATATCAAGCTTTTAAACTCTTCTGCAAGCATGCATTTATAAAAGGCTCACCGACACCTGACTTTGTTGACTTGTCTTGGGATATTGTGAGGACAAATGGAAGGCTCCCTTTGGCTCTTGAAGTAATAGGTTCTTCTTTATCTACAAGCAGTGGGCGCAAGGACTTATGGCAAGGTACACTGAAGAAGTTGAAGAAGGAACCCCCTACGGAAGTCCAAGACACGTTGAGGATAAGTTATAATGGCTTGGATCGTGAGCTGCGGGAGATATTTCTCGATATCGCATGTCTCTTCATCGGAAAAGATGCCAGAATTGCAATCCCTATGTGGGATGATTGTGAGTTTTTCCCAGAAGTTGGAATCGAGATCCTTCTCTTGAAGTCACTAATCAAAATCACAGGTGACAGTAGGCTATGGATGCATGACCAACTTAGAGACCTTGGCAGGGCAATCGTGGAACAGGAAAACTATAAAGAGCCGCGGTTGCATAGTATATTGTGGCACAGCACAGTGGCGATGCGTGTATTAGAGGGGCAGCCACAGGAGGTAATGAAAGCTCACAAGCATTAGACCTACTTCGCTAATTTGTCTCCTAGATATATGTATGTTTGTTCTTACTTCAATCCATTTCTCGAAGTTGAAACTTTGTCACAGCAGTAGCCAGTATTGTCTTTTGTGCAAGAATATAGCGTTGTCTAGCATAGTGCTATTAATTTCGTTTCTTTTCTTGGAGCAGGGGATGACAAAAGTTGAAGCCATTAGTCTAGAAGGATATCAGTTCCGCTTGGGACATCACTGCTTTAAGGATGATCAGTTTAAGAATATACCGAACTTGAGGATCCTTATGTTAGATAAAGCTAGTCTCAGTGGAAATTTTGAGCGTATGCTCCCGAACCTGCGGTGGCTGAGTTGGCACTTCTGCAACATCAGTCCTACGCTGCCAACCAATCTCAATCTGAAGAACCTAGTTGTCCTCGATCTATCGAGGAGCATGGTCAGTGAGGATTGGGCCGGCTGGAGCTTGATGAAGGTATCAACAGTTGTCTTTTGCCCAGTTCTGTTTCGGTCATGCCATTCAAGCTGAATAATCATCTGATGAGAATATTCTCTCTCTTTCTTCCCCATCTTTTAAATCATTTTCGTTCCTGCAGGTAGCCGCAAAGCTAAAAGTTCTTGATCTTACAGAATGCAGGCATCTAACAAGAACACCCGGTTTGTCGCAACTTGGTCTCCGTTGATCCATCAATAGAGCAACTTAGCGCTCTAGTTTCCTTAGACTTAAGGGACTGCACGAGCCTCAAAGATTTGCCTCAGCTGGGTTCAATGGACGCACTGACCGAGCTTCTGGTTGATGGAACCTCTATACAGGAATTACCTATACTGAGAGGTACAGACAAGCTTGGGAATCTGGAGGCTCTCTTCTGCAACCCCTCTTCGCTCGTCTCTGCTCTCTCCCCTGGTGATCTCCATGGACATCGTCCTCAATTCCATCTCATCCTCATCTCTTGAAAACGAATCTGCAGTGGAATCAGAACCCCACTTCCTTCAATTCCCATCTCAGCGCGGCAATCTGAAGTGCAATTGCTGGAATGGCGGCTTCTTCTTCGACAACCAGCACCACCGCCTGCCTCCACTTCATCGAGGATGGCATCAACAGAATTCGCAATGAGTTTGTTAACAACAGTGGCCCCGCGAGGATGTCCTCAGTGGACTAACTGCAAGGACTAATCATTCCGCTACCCCTTTGATGGTCCCTTTTTTTTTTTGATCGAATTCTGTAATCGAGATTCATCCATCTCATCTCCCGGCGATGCCGAAATTGGCTGATTTCGGGCACACTCTGCTGCACATGTATTGAATCTAACTGATGCATAACTACGTGGATTCACCCAATCTGTAAATAAACCACCATCGAGATGGCCGTGGACATGAGAAGGTGTGGGCAGGGGCGGGGAAAGGAAGAAAACAATGGAGAGAAGTTGTGGAGAGAGAGAGAGAGAGAGAGAGAGAGAGAGTGGGGTGAAGTGAATTTCTAAAAATAAAAGTTTTTTTTAGCTCACTTTTTGTATTTTGTAAATACGTAATGGAAATGGAGTGAAATGAATGTGCTCAAGATTGAGGATAGTCATATGACTTGCTTGCCGGGCACTCTCGCAACTTTGGAGAATCTGCAAGTGCTAAATAATGCCTCTGGTTGCGAAGACTTGGAGGGAGAAATGAAATTCCAATCAACATTGGAAGCAAATCCTCTCTGATGTAGGAGAAGGGTGCCAGAGGCTTGAGGCTCTGCCTAATCGTCCCCTCTAGCATAGTCAGTCTAAGCCTCAGTGGTGAGTCGATCCAGATTTTTTCGAATCTAAAGCACCTGATCAAGTCGAAGGAGTTGATACTCTCGGACTGTTGCCAGCTTGTGGAAGTGCCTCCGGCTATCAGGAACCTATCCAAATTGGAGAAGTTGGAATTATGCAATACGGGCATAACCACCTTGCCAAAAGTTTTACCATAACCCAGAAATCATTGCCAAGATTTACCAGCGAGTGGTTGGTATGACTTGCGAGTTCTCAGCTTTCGTCGCAATTCAATGGAAAAGTCACCAAATTCGTGAAATTCATCAAAATCATTGCGTTTGGAGAACTAAAATCACTGCAATTTTTGAACATCTCGGAGTGTAGAGCGCTCGAAAAGTTGTCAAATCTGTCAGAACTGCATAAGTTACAGCAGCTGGTAGTGGCCATACCTGAAAAAATAACGGAGATCCCAAGGACTAGGGGATTTGGATATATTTAGAATCTTTTAGGCATTTCTGAATGTAAAGTAGTTGATAACTTGCCGAATCTGTCGAAGCTCCGGAGACTTAAGAATTTTGGTGATGGGTGGGTGGAGAAATCTCGCAGACATTCCGAGGACTGGAGGAGCTGGAAGATCTCGAGATTCTGAATATTTCTCCCTGCAATGGAGAAATCTCGCAGACATTCATATGGAAGGATGTGGTAATCCTACTGAGATTGAAGGAGTCGAGGAGCTAACATCTCTGAGGTTTTTGAATATCTCAGGATGCAAGAAACTGGGCGACACATCGCATCTGCCAAACATACGAGTCACGCTCTGATTGGCAACAATTTTTCGGGAAAATGCTTATAAGAAAGATACTGATTAATTTGTTGAAGGTGTAAAAATCTGCCGAAAGAGGATGGCATCCATGCAGCAAACGGTATGTTTTCAAATTATCTAGAATTAGTCTGATCCATCTAAAGCTTTGTCCGAAATTGTTATTTGTAACCGATCTTAATATATTCATTCTATCATTTAATTTGATTACAATATCTTAATTGGTTTATGATAATATGATTATATAGAATTTACTTTTTCTGATCACTTTTAAGTTAACATTGAAACATAAAAATATTTATTAAATACTAGGCACTTACTACGTGCGCATATAAAAGTAGAACAATAATTAATCATTGTTGGTACACACTGAGTGTTAGGTAGGCGTGGTTCAAAGGAAAGGAAAGGGAGGACTAATGGAACTGTCCTGGAGATTAAAGGTGATTACATCCCCCTCAATTTCCCTTCTTCACTCTCGACCTTGAACAGTGATGTTGGCACGTACTAGTTCAGTAATTCTGAATGCAACCGTGACCAAACTATGTGCAAGTATTGTTCCTCTCTCCAAACGTCATTGTAAGTTATGGTTCTCGCAATCCAAGCTTGGAAAGTACATCGGGTTATGAAATTCAAACAAGACCAAAGGTCATGGTTCTATTCTGCGGCATTAGTTAGTTTCGAGGCACCAAGATAGATAATTTCTGGGTAGACATGCTTCAGTTTCTACCATATAGGAAGGGCTCAGATTCAGTTAGTATTAGCGTGAACTGATTCTCATGAATAATCATAAAAGTGAATCTAACCACTGAATGATGCACGGGGAAAGAATATGCAAAACAACGAGCTTGGCTTTACTTCAGCATATACGGTCGCGACTACAGGTAAGGTAGGAGCACCTGCTTCACTGTGCCTACCACTCCTTTCTTTTCAAGTGACTAGTTAGCCATAATACCGATTATCATCTATTGCTGAAAGATAAACCAAAAAGGTCCAAAAATCAAGCCTTTTTTATGCAAATGTCCTTCCGATATGTCTCTTGTGAAGAATCCTGAACCGAGAACTCCCGATCCAATCATCAAAGATTGCAGTTGCAGTTGGGCCCAGCATTTCGACAGATCGAAAACCGAGGAAAGCCACAGTGCTGATTGAGATAAGGCGGCCCCAGCCAATCATGATCTCCCCGGATTATGCGAGGAACACCTCGCATGAGACAAGATGGGTGCAAAAAAGTAGCCCTCTCGCAGAGGTCTACTAAGAGAGTCACTGCCAACCCATCCTTCCAAATTTCGAATACTTCACTGTTAGGATACGAACTTCTGCTACTATCCCCATAATTCGCTCCATCCTTCTTATCACAATTCGTCTGCATTAAGCCTATAGTCAGAGTAAACCTGGAATCATGTAGACAGATTGATTTCACTCAAATAGGCTGCATGTGTCGGGCATGTAGCTAATTCAGCTTCTTCATGTACTTGATTTTGATTGCTAGAATTCGGATTCGATTTATGGACTGAGTTACATGCCTACTCTTTGTTCGATTTATGAAGAATTTGACTGGTTTTGATGATAGGAAGTCGTGTGGGGAAAAAATAGCTGAGTTGCAGGATAGTTCTTGGATCGGATTAGGGAGGTTTTGCTTAATTTCGATTACTCACTGCTGCATTTAAGTATGTGGCTGAGCTGTGTGGTGATTCCTTGACCGGTTTAAGGAGATTTTGTTTGTCTACGACAATAGGAGACGTGCTTAGGATGTGAGATAAGTTAAATGGTCTTTTCGTACTCAATTTAGGATGGTTTTGATGGCTTAAGGCTAAGTTTGGGATGTGGCTGAGTTGTATCCGATTTTTCAAGCGATTTAAAGTACTTTAACATGATTTTTTTTTTGAATTTAAGTCGAGCTTACAATGTGGGCTGGATAGGATGAAGATTTTTGATCAATTCGAGTATGCTTAGCTTAGTTTGGTGATTTGGAGATGGGTTCATGTTGTGGACGAATTGCCTGGTAATTTTTGTTTGATTTGGGATGTTTGAACCCGATCTTGATGACTTGTATTGATGCCTGAATATGTGGCTGAATTGACTAGTAGAGGAAGGATGATATTTGCTTAGTCTCAGATTGAGTTTTGGGTGCTTGTTTAGTTGATTGATCCTCTGTTTGGTTGATTTCGATTTGGAGTATAGACTATAATAAATTATAGATACTTTTGGATGCCTGATTACTTATATTTGGGTCTCTATAAGATCGATCTAAATAACATTGCATGTTGTCCAGTCATGAGTGAGGCTTATAGAGGCTCGTTTCTGTCACCTTCATGGCATATGGTAAGTTGTCTTCGTTCCTATATGCTTTAAGGTCATTCTCCCCAGCTTTTCATGTCATTTTGGGTATTCCAGAGTTGAATTAAAGGACATTTGAATCAGGTCATAGTTGATTTGAGGATCTTGGAACTCACTTTTATTAAGTTTATCTTAAACTCGTTCCATTGTTCTCATATTTGTATTTGCCTCGATTCTTTTGTTTCTCTTTCTTTATTTTGCATGTCTCTTGAGCAAGAGGAGAAGAAATGAGGAGACAATAGTTGTATAATTTTGATGAAGAGTTGAGTTTATATATTTAGTTGTATTCTTCCTTATATGATTTGGGTTAGTTGGTTGAAGTAAGTGGGTTTTTCATCATTTAAGCACGGGTGTCTAATGAGTTTAGTGAAGCTAGAGTTTCTCTTGTTAGATTGAATTCGGTCTTGTCTTGAGCTGAAGGAATCTGATTAGAAGAATTTGATTGAGTTTTTGGAGTTCTGACAAAGGATTCGAATTTACATGCTGAATTTATACTTGACAATTTCTATTGATTCCGATTATTCGGGTGAAAGTTTGATCATGGGGTAGAGGAAGTTTTATTTTTAATGTTCTCATTAGTAGATTAATGGATGACTTGTTCATTAAAGTATTCCTTTGCTTTATGAAAAGTGGGAACAGTAGTTTGACAGAAATAACATGTATATTAATATATTATTTTGCATATTAAGAGATATTTTATGATTGTAATGGATAGGGATCGAGGAGACTGAATATTTGGATTTTAAAGGCACGAGCCAATGAACTATACTTTTCGGAATTGTCGGTAAGTACTTTATTCATTTATGAAATGATATATATATATATATATATACACGCACATATATTATATGAATACAAATTTTACGGAGTATTATTTAAGGAGATATTGTGATAATTTGAGAATAAAAATTCGATATGGATATATGAGGTGAGATGACATGGTTGCAATTGAGTATGCTTGTGTTATTATTGTTTATAGCTATGAGACCATTGATCCCGCAGTATATAAAGAGAGACGCCTAGGCCGCTAATCCGACGAAATAAAAAAAGTGACGCCTAGACTGTTGATCCCGCGGGATACAAAAAGGGACGCCTAGACCACTGATCCGACGGAATATAAAATAGACGTCTAGACTCCTACTGCCGAAGGATAATGGACAGCCTTCGCTTATGAGATATGATGATGATGATATGTGTATAAATTATTTGAGATGTGCTGGGTCATGGTACCATCACAACTCTGTTGCAAGGAAATGCAACTCTATGGCTATATTGATTGGTTGTGATGTATATTATTTGTCTGATCCGATTACTATAGATGTGATGATTGTTGATGTTGTCTGAAGATATTTTGTGAAAGCCATGTTGTTGCTAGAGTATAAATATTAAGTGGTGCTGAATTAATGGTTAAATTCGACTATTATTATATGGGTATAAAGATGATTGATTGTTTAAGAATCAATTTAGTAATTATTTGCGTATAATGTATATCATGATGTGTTAGGGAATTAAATGATAGACTTGGGTATGCTAATAGTATCTCTGTTCATTTAAAATTATATTTTTAGTTAATAATAGTTTATTTCACTTTGAAATTTTGTGTTCACTGGGATGCAGCTCACATCCTGCATATATTTTTTAGATGAGCTAGGAGCTAGACTAGCAGCACAAGAGATTTTTTTTTGGAAATCAGGGATCGGTTCGGAGAATTAGATAGAGACCTTAGTTATTTGATAAATATTCTTTTTGTATAGAATATATTTAAATATGTTACGACCTAAAACTTTTATTTAGTTGGTTTAGTGATGTGGTTGAGAAAAATTACTCTCTTTGAGAAGTACATATACAAATTAGATATTGCTGGATTTGTTATATATTTTTGGAGTTCTGGAAAGTAGGTTTTATAGGAATAATTTATGTGATAATGGATATCGATGAAACTTAGGGAAAACTTCGCCGAAATTTGGAGTCGTAACAGATACGTTGAGGATAAGTTATGATGGCTTGGATCGTGAGGAGCGGAAGATATTTCTCAATGTTGCATGTTTCTTCATTGGAAAAGATGCTAGAATTGCAATCCCCATGTGGGATGATCGGGTGTTTTCCCCATATGTTGGAATCGAGATCCTTCTCTCGAAGTCACTAATCAAAATCACAGGTTTGTCTAGCATAGAGCTATTAATTTCTTTTCCTTTCTTGGAGCAGGGGATGACAAAAGTTGAAGCCATCAGTCTAGAAGGATATCAGTTCCGCTCAGAAAATCTCTGCTTTAAGGATGATCAGTTTAAGAATCCACCGATCTTGAGGATCCTTCTGTTAGATAAAGCTAGTCTCAGTGGAAATTTTGAGGGCATTCTCCCGAACCTGCGGGGGCTGAGTTGGCACCTCTGCAACATCAGTCCTATGCTGCCGACCAATCTAAATCTGAAGAACCTAATTGTCCTTGATCTATCGAGGAGCATGGTCATTGAGGATTGGGCTGGCTGGAGGTTGATGAAGGTATCGACAGTTGTGTTTTGCCCGGTTCTGTTTCGGTCATGCGATTCAAACTGAATGATCATCTGATGAGAATATTATCTCTCTTTCTTCCCCATCTGTTAAATCATTTTCGTTCCTGCAGGTAGCCGCGAAGCTAAAAGTTCTTGATCTTACAGAATGCGCGCATCTAACAGGAACACCCGGTTTCTCAGCATTTCCAGCTTTAGAGGAGACTGATTCTTCGATCTTGTCGCAACTTGGTCTCGGTTGATCCATCAGTAGAGCAACTTTGCGCTCTAGTCTCTTTAGGCATAAGGGGCTGCACGAAACTCAAATATTTGCCTCAGCTGGGTGACGCACTGACTCAGCTGGGTCGGCCCAATTTGTGTAATTATTGGATATGGCCTCTCATGGATGTAAGAAGGCCCTTTCGAGTATTATTAGATGGGGCCGCGGTGCTGCCTATAAGAAAAAAAGGAAGGTTATTTATTCTACGAAACTTCCAAAAAGACGTGGATGGATGGATGGATCACTCTCTTTCTCTTTGGTATGTTCTAAATTCAATCAAAAGGGGCATAATAAATAAATAAATAAATAAAGTGATGTTTAATCTTAATCTTAATCTATTCCCACATGCACCGCATGTTGCTCTGCCTAATCATTGTGCACCAACACGAAACTCAGGCACCTGTCTGTCCCCGCTTGGCCCTCCGCTTTTCTGACAAACCGGAGAAAAGCAGAAACTCGGGAGGAAGAAAAGAAAAGCCTGTGCCCTTTTGCACCCATTTCATGCGATTCACCACTCTCTGCCCAAAATTTCCGCAAAGTCTAGAATTCAGAATTGGATCCACTCCCAATGATTGATCGAAGCTGTAGCTGTCCGCCATACACGAAGCTTCATTAGTTCTGCTAGACGGGAATTTAGGGGATTTTCTTGGCGGGGAAGGAATGCTCTGTTTCTCCGGTTGACTGTGCTTTGCTTTGTGCATTTATTGAGGTAATATAAATCCGAGATTCTGATATTAATCTTCGGAGGGCAAGTTTGGATATGGTGGAAAATCCAAAAGGGTCTGCGCTGATTTTGAATTTAGGAAGTAAATAGAGGATTTGAATAGTCGTCGGAGTCGGTATTCCAGAAAGATTATATTAATTAACGAGTAAATCCAATAATACATATTGTAGAGACCCATAGACAGTCAGGATGTACCGTCCCAAATTTTTCACGCGCTTATTCACATGCGCTTTCCCATTTTTCCTATCTTCACTGCATTTGTTTACTGAATGATCATTATAATTTTTATTTGATTATTTAATTATAAAGATAAGATTAAGAAATCAACTTTCCATGTGTCCTTTCTTCCCGAGGCTTACTCGCATAATTATGATGTTTCTCTAGTCCACGCGGGCCACTAGTTTTCCTCGACTGTCACCGCCTTCTTTAATGCTTCCTTTATGTGTTGTCTTCTCTATTCATCCTTCCATTCAGATTTCAAAATATAGAGAGAGGTCAAGAATGGCGAGGAACTGGGGTGATTTGAGTGAAAAAAAAAGGAAAAAAAATAGAAATCAATTGTTGTTCGATGTTTTAGGATTTGAGGGCTTATTATCAATGTGAATAAGCTATTCCTAACCTAGTATTTTTGTCGTGATTATAACCAGTTTATTATAATTGTATTGTCATGGGCCAGGTCAATGTTTCTAATTATGCATGTATTTTTCTACGATCGATTACGATATTCGTGAATGAGTTAGTGAGGTTTTAAGATGTGGACTGAGATTGATGAAAATTGATGAGATGTGGCGCACTGAACCAGTCGTAAGCCCAGCAATAGAGGATTACTTATAGCAGAGATTGCCAGTGTGAAGCTGCCACTGCGATTGGGAGCTGGGAAGAGGCACATTGATAATTTGAGTTCTGGAGGTCTCGACAATATTATTACGATATTATTGAATCCGTGTTATGATTCGACTAGTTTAGGTTGTGATTATTCACTTGGAGAAGTGAAATTGATAAAATGTGAAAAATTTGTATTTTTTTAGCGATTAATCATATGAATATGATTTGGTTTGCCAGTGGATGGACATTGCCCGGAACAGCACCGGGCTATTCAAAAACAAAGTTAGAGCTCGAAAGAGGCCACTTCAAAAGATTAATTACTTCTCCCTTGGCTACTAATACATTATCATAAAATATGAGTATTTCCCTTTCTTTTCTTTTCTTTTTTCCTTTCGTGTACATGAATTTATACCAGAATAAAAAAAAAGTAAAATAAAGAATTATAAATGGTCTCACTTATAAAGATTGAATCCCAATGTCTTGATTTCCAAGTTGGTGACTCATGTGACTTACTAGCTTCCTTCCTTAATAGGATCGTAGTCAAATTTAGCCAAGTAGAGCGATTCTCAATTACGTATACTAATATTTATTGGAAAGAGGAAGCACGTGTTTGTTTCAATTTAATAGTAAGTTTTGAAAATTAATTGTTGAATTTTTATGTGCTAACTGAAATAAGTGCTTACTTAATTAAGTCAATTTTTTTTTGGTGGGATAAATATTGAAATTAATAGTCAAGTTTATTTGCATTCAAATTATTGCATCAAAGTTAGGCTAGTGAGCTCAATCGGTACGTTTGGGATGCGGTTGTGAGCCCCACATTAGAGACGACCCGAGCTCTGATGTTATGAAACTCTTCTTTCTAATTTTCATCACGTAGATAGGCTTGCTCAGTTAAGCGGATTTAGTCATTGTTTCGTCTGTCACCCCCCTGTTTTTTAAAATGAATATAAGTTTGACTGGTCTACTTTGTCCATGGACAAAAGAGAATTGAACACGTCGAGTAAATTTTATAAATTTTCCACATATCAAGTTGCTTTCCAGAATTGTCGCGACCATATATGCTAAACTTGCCAAAATATACCATTTTTTTCAACAAAATAACTAGAGCATGATCCGCAGTACGGAGTAAAAAATAACTAGGGTTCAATCCCGTGTGTTACACGGATTTATTTTGTATTAATAATAATTGTCACAGTTTAATATATTAATTTACTTATTCGTATTATTATAATTATTGAAAATAAAAATTCTCAACGATCAATTTTCAATAGAATTGTATGAATGCTTTTAAATAGTTCAATTATAATTTTATAATCAACATTATTATTATTTCTTGTAAATTTATTTAATTTCTTTTGTAATTTTAGTTTGTATTATATATAATTACTTTATTTTATTTTTAAATTTATGAAATCTTTTTTCTAGATAAAAATTATTATTATTCTAAATAATATTATTTTTTCAATTTATAAAATAAAAAGGCAGTCAATTGTTGTTTTCCTTAAAAAGCACCACATGTTTTTATTTTCTTTAAAATTTCTTTCTTACATGTATTAAGATCCCCCTTGTCACTGATGGTGCATTACCATTTTTATACTTTCGCATGACGAGTTTTACCATATATTTTCGCATGATCTCACTTCTCCTCCAATCATGAATAACAGTAGCAAAACTATCATCAATCCAATTTGATGTAAATATATATGTCACGTATACTATAGTGCACCCTTCGGACTTAACTACTGCTGACCATGGGGAGCACATTCTTTCTGGGATTTGGCCCATTGATTCTTATAACTGTGGCATTCTTCTCTATCCTCTTACCTTTGTAAGTTGCCTTACTCAATTGCTTTTCCAGTTCTTCGCTTATCAAATTTGCTTCATTCCATGACCGTTTGGGGGTAAATGATCGTGACATAGAGTTTGCTACATATTTAATGCGTCTCTACATCGTTTCCAAGGGAGCTGAGTAGTTCATAACCCATCAAGAAAGTAATATGATATTACTTGTTTGACGTGGCATGTTATATGATATTGTTTTACTAATAATTTCGTTGTTGTGCTTGTCATATGTTCTGTCTTTTGTTTTGCAGTACGTTGGACCGACGTTCATCCACGATGCAAGTCGGATGTAAATTTTGCCCCTGCAGTACATCGACCAACTGTTGGAAGATGAAACGATATCCCAAATGGTCCCTCGTGTCAAGTGAAAAGGGACGCATCTTGCAGATCTCTGGTGCCTATTCGATGCTCTCGTTTATTCTCACCCGCAACCTCTTTGTAAATCCTCCATATCAAGAAAGAAGAACCTCTTGCATAAAGAAATTTACCCCCTGATGGTTGTTACAGTACTGCAATGCTCTCTAGCCGTTGGAAATTTTTTATTTCCGGCAATGTTTAGCAAGATGATATAGTTATTAATGACTCGATTCAATGCTCAATGGCTAAAATCCCCGAGAAGCATCAAAAGATGGTATAGCGCACTGACGCACTTCTCTCCCGTTGATTAAGAAGTTCCATGATCGATATCCAATGGAACTATTCGTACTCCTTTATTAGATATTTATGATTTCTATTTCAATGCACTAGGCCCATAGGCCTCTTTTATAATTGAAAAAATCCCGAGAAGCTGCGTCTACACTCCTGGGGCTTTTCTTTGAAGTGTTTCGACGATCAACTGTGATTGTTACAGGTCAGATCAGCAAATTGTAAGTACCTCAATGACACTAGCCTATTGTCGGGAAATTAAATCCGAAGACAGACCCCCCTCAAGAAACATATACGTCTTCCATAAATCTTTTTCATTCTGCAAAAACTTGCTTTATGTTGCAAATGTTTCATGCGGACCCAGCCGGGGGGTACTTCTAGAATCACGCCAAACTTTCGGTGGCTAAAACTGGACGGGCAGTTCCCTACCTAATCCCTTGTTGTCCTATTAATTTTTGTCATAGTTGTTTTTTTATTCACTTAATTTTATTGACTAATGCCTGGTCCTTTTTACTTTTTGAGCCCCGTGCGTTTTACTTTTTTCGGGCCACGTGCCTTCTCAAATTATACCGAATTGCTGTCTTAGCTTGCGTCCATTAAGAGTCATATATGGGCAGGCAAAGGGAAGTAACCCTTGATGCTATAGCTATAGCAGCTTGAGAGGCGAAGGGAAGTAAGCCGCTAATGGCTTCAGTTATGCTTCGTGGGCTAGATCTGCTTGTTCTTTTGGCAGTCGCACTTATCCTGGTTTTGGTAAGTAGGCGTATCTTAAAGAAGTGACGAACAGAGCAAGATTCATAGTACGATGCGAATCCATGTATGTATATGTATATCTGGTCATCTATTCTGATATAGTGTGTTTTGTTTTCAATCTTATGCTGCATACACTGTGATTCTTGCTATCTTACTGCTTGTCTTCTGTCACCGTTTGGTTGTCGACACTGGAGATTAATTCTTATATTTTCAAGTATCAGAACTTGTTTGATTCTTCAAAAAACGCCCCGATCCATAACCAAACTTTTTAGTAGCACCTATGTGGCTCGTTCCAGGCACCCTGGCCGCACACGAGGTCGTGGGATTAACCCACAAGCCATGACAGATCTGGCTGTGGCCTGGGGGTCAAGCTGGCTAGGTCCCAGCTACTTGGACCCTAGAGGAAATTGCCGTAGAGGTCACTCCCCCCCAATGGCCTCGTCTGCGGTCACATATAGGTCAGTAGGGTGTTCGATCCGAAGACTAGTTAGCCGGATATAGGTATGACCACTCCTGTGGAATCTTCCATGAAAAGGAGTTTTCAAATTTTATTTTTTTAAAAATATTTTAAAACAATTCAAATATAAATGTGTGGGACAAGTTATTATTTTCTCAATTTTTGAGTTTTTTTTCTAGAAAAAGGAGCTTTTAAATTAAATTTAACTTTTTTAAAACATATCAATACAGATTCATGGGGGCCATCATTATTTTTTCGATTTTGGGCTTTTCTCTAGGAAACAAATTTTTAGTTTTTTATAACACATTGATATAGATTTGTGGTGCTGGTAATTTTTCCTATTCTTTTCAAAATAAAAATTTTAATATAGCTAGCCTTAAAACGGCCAGATTGCTTAATTTTTTTTCAATTTTTTGAGCTTTTTTATAAATAATTTTTATATTTCTTAGCATGTATAAAATTTGTGGGATCGATCATTATTTTCTCTACTTTTTGAGCTTTCTTAAAAAAGAACATTTTAATTTTTAATTTTTAAAAATATATAAATTAGATTTGTGGATGGTTGTTACTCTATCAGGTTTTTAAGTTTTTCTAGAAAATGAAATTTCTAATTTTAATTTTTTTTAATTCTTTGAATCATATTAATATAGATTCGTGGGATGGACATCATATTTTGAGATTTTTTAGGAAACAAATTCTTTTGAATTTGCAAAACAAATAGATATAGATTTATTGGAGTGATCTCTAGTTTCTCTATTTTTTGAACTTTTTAAAAGTAAAAATATTTTATGAAAAGATCCAAGTAAAACAAATGAGGTAAGATGATATTTACTTTTCCAAAATTAAATTATACCAGATTTTCATAAATACATGATGTGTTATATATTTGCTTTCCAAAAAGCAAATCATGCCATAATATATATATATATATATAGATGTGATATATTATTTTTATAATATTTCGTATGGCACATTACAATTAGTGAAAATACCAAAAATAAATTGTAATTAATCTGATATTACTACCTTTAAATGCGTGTTCCTTCAATTTTTTGCACACATGGAAGTTTATTTTAGTATGTCTACCATTAGATGTGAAGATGAGTTTTTCAATTTTTACTTTTTTTTCACACATAAACTTTGTAGAATTTTTAAATTCTCTAATTTTATGTTGGATCACGCTCTATCCGGTGAACTACACTGGTTCCAAGACTAGTACAACATAAAATGGAGCCCGGCCTTAGAATACTAGGTTACTGAATAGATTTTTCTCAGTTTTTGAGATTTTTACAGAAAATTTTAATTTTAAAAAATTATAAATAAATTTGTTCATCAGTCATTATTCTCTCGATTTTTTCAGCTTTCCTTAAAAATGAATGTTTTATTTTTATATTTTAAATGCTTAAAAATACTATAATAAATTTGATAGACCATTTGTTCTTTTCTCGATTTTTTGGCTTTTCTCAAAAACAAAGATTTTAATTTTTAATTTTTTAAAGCATATAAATATAGATTTGTGAGATTGGTTGTTATTTTTTAGTTTTCTAAGCTTTTTTATATGTAATTTTTTTAATTTTCATAAAATATATATTTTTGTGGTATTAGTTATTTTCTCAATTTTTAAAATTTTAAAAGTAAAAATATTTCGTGTAGATTGTCTCTGAATGCTCGGATTGACGAATGAAATTTTCACAATTTCTTGAGATTTTTCTAAAATCAAATGTTTTAATTTTTAAACTTTTTAATTATATAAATATAGATTTATGAGAATGATTGTTATTTTCTCAGTTTTTTAAGTTTATTCTAGAAAAATAATTTTAAAAGTTTTAGGAATATTAGTGTAGATTTGTAGGACTGGCGGTAAAAATCTTGGTTTTTAAGCTTTTCTTTTTTAAATGGACATTTAGTTTTTCAAAACTTATAGATATAGATTTATAAGAAATGTCATTATTTTCTGATTTTTTGAACTTTTTCTTAAAATAAATATATTTTATAATAAGATCTTAATAAACAAATCATGTACGATGATATTTGCTTCTCAAAAAATAATTCTGATATTATTTTTCATATATATATTGTGTTATATATTTGTATTCTAGAAAAAACAAATCCAGGCTGGGAGAGCTTTTATCTAACCCGGCTCGATTGTATTAGTCGGTACTCAATTGGACTTCCAGGTTCACACTGAGAAAAAGCAAATCAAATCCTAGTTTTATAGATAGAGATAGATAGGATGCATTATTTATAATATTATATTTCGTATGATATGTTATTAATAGCAGGAGTACTACATGCCCGATCAAATTCCAAAAAAAATATTACTACCGTAAGTTCTTCAATTTTACTCACACTAGAGTTTATTTTGGTGTCTCTTCCATTGAATGTG
Organism: Punica granatum; assembly: GCF_007655135.1. Taxonomy (NCBI): domain Eukaryota; kingdom Viridiplantae; phylum Streptophyta; class Magnoliopsida; order Myrtales; family Lythraceae; genus Punica; species Punica granatum. The sequence continues at coordinate 38,459,097 of NC_045128.1, read as the reverse complement.
AAGCCGAACTCTTCAATTTTTTGCTTTTTTTTAACGCGTAAGTTTCTATAAAATTTTTTGTGTTCTCCAACTTTATGTAGAATCACGTTCTCATATGATATCTCCTCCGAACCTTGAAAGCCGCGTAAAACAGGAGAAGGTAAATGCATCGGAACGGCCATTCAGTGGATTAGTACTCATATATATCACCATAAGCCCCGGGAGGCGGCATGGAATATCTACTAATTCATCACACACTTTTCAGGTCAATACTGAAGCTGGACATGAGTATGAAGTGTTTTTGAGCTTCAGGGGGCCGGACAGTCGGGAAGAGTTCACTGACAACTTATATCATCGTCTGAAAGATGCAGGAGTACAAACCTTCAGGGATGATGAAGAGCTCCGTGTCGGAGAAGAGATCGGGCCTGAGCTCATGAGGGCAATCAAGCAGTCAAAAATCTCCATACCCATCTTCTCAAAGGGCTACGCTTCGAGTAAGTGGTGTCTCAAGGAGGTGGCGGAGATGGTGAAGCACAAGGATGAGACGAAGCACATGATCCTGCCCATTTTCTTAGACGTTACGCCAAATGAAGTTCAGCACCAAACTGGGAGTTATACTGAAGCCTTTGCCCGGCAAGAGGAAAAGTACAACTTCAAGACTGTTCAGGAGTGGAGGGATGCTCTCCAAAAGGTTGTGAAACTGAAAGGGTTGGAACTCAAGAAAGAGGCAAATGGGTAACACCCTTCTCTTGTTTTAATTTCACCTCTGTTTTTCTAATTAGTTTTACAGCTGTCATAGATTAAAATAGTTTATGAGATTTCTGCTTTTAAATGAATTTGTATACTAACTTTGGTTCACGAATTAATCATACCTTTCAGGAGACATGGAGAATTCATTAAAAAGGTGCTTGCAAGGGTTCTCATCAGTTTGAAGAAGGCTTATCTGGATGTCAATGACATCTTGGTTGGAATCGATCACCATGTCGAAGCTATCAAGATGACATTGCTGGAGGTTGATGAAACAGGTGTTCAAATTGTTGGAATATGGGGCATGGGCGGAATTGGGAAAACAACTCTTGCAAAAGTTGTCTACAACCAACTGTTGGATCAATTTGAATCTTCTTGCTTCCTTAATGACATTCGAGAAACATCCTCACAACATAAAGGTCTTGAGTACTTGCAAAGCAAGCTAGTCGCTGACATCTTAAATTGTGAGCGCGACGATTTTGCGAATACGGATGAAGGAACCAAGCAACTCAAGTACAGGCTCCGTCACAAGAAAGCGATCATTCTTTTGGATGACGTCGATCGAGTCGACCAACTCAAGGCTCTAGCTGGGGATCTTGCTTGGTTTGGTCCAGGAAGCAGGATCATTATTACAACCCGAGAAAAGAAAGTTCTAGATCTATTTCAAGTAAGTGATATTTATGAACTCACGCTACTGAGTGCAGATCAAGCTTTTGAACTCTTCTGCAGGCATGCATTTATAAAAGGCTTGCCGACACCTGACTTATATGGCTTGTCCTGGGATATCGTGAGGACAACCGGAAGGCTCCCTCTGGCTCTTGAGGTAATAGGCTCTTCTTTATCTACAAGCAGTGGGCGCAAAGAGATATGGCAAGGTACACTCAAGCAGTTGAAGAAGAAGCCCCATATGATGGTCCGAGATACGTTGAGGATAAGTTATGATGGCTTGGATCATGAGCAGCAGGAGATATTTCTCGATATTGCATGTTTCTTCATTGGAACAGATGCTAGAATAGTAAAGCCCATGTGGGATGATCGTGATTTTTTCCCAGAAGTTGAAATTGAGATCCTTCTCTTGAAGTCACTGATAAGAATCACAGGTGATGGTAAGCTATGGATGCACGACCAACTCAGAGACCTTGGCAGGGAAATTGTGGAACAGGAAAACTACAAAGAGCCGTGGTTGCGTAGTAGATTGTGGCACAGTGAAGTGGCGATGCGTGTATTAGAGAGACAGCCATGGGAGGTAACTAAAGGCTCACGAGCATTAGACCTGCTTAATAAATTTTCCGCCTATAATATATGTATATAGGTGTCTGCGTGTGTTTGTACTTTTATCCATTTATCCAAGTTAAGAACTTTGTTATTGCTAAATATCTTCTTTGGCACAAGAATATGGAATCATCTAGATAGTATAGCGCACCTAATTTCATTTCTTTTCTTGGAGCAGGGGAAGACAAAAGTTGAGGCCATCAGTCTAGAAGGTTATCAGTTCCGCTTGGAAGATCACTGCATTGAGGATGATCAGTTCATGCATCTAACAAATTTGAGGATCCTTCAGCTAGAAAAGGCAAGTCTTTGTGGAAATTTCGAGCGTCTTCTACCGGATCTGCAGTGGCTAAGCTGGCGATTCTGCAACTCCAATCCTACGCCGCCAACCAATTTAGATCTGAAGAACCTAATTGTTTTGGACCTGTCAAGGAGCATGGTCAGTGAGGATTGGGCTGGCTGGAGCTTGATGAAGGTATCAACAGTTCCTTTAAGTCCATCCATTTTTATCTTGTGATTCAAGCTGAATGTTTATTCGATGAGAATATTCTCTCTCTCCCTTCCCCTTGTTAAAATCCTTTTCATTCCTGCAGGTGGCCAGGAAGCTAAAAGTTCTTGATCTTAAAGGTTGCCTGCAACTAAGAAAAACTCCTGATTTCTCAGCATTTCCAGCTTTGGAGAGACTGATTCTTAGATCATGTCACAACTTGGCCAGCATAGATCCATCTATAGAGAAACTCAGTGCTCTCGTCTCTTTAGACATAAGGAACTGCACGAACCTCAAGGATTTGCCTCGGTTGGGTTCTATGGAAGCACTGACTGAGCTTCTAGTTGATGGAACCTCTATACGGGAACTACATGTATTGAGAGATACGGACAAGCTTGGAAATCTGGAAACCCTCAGCGCCAACAACTGCAAATTGCTTGCTCAAATTCCAGACTCATTAAAATGCTTAAAGAAACTGAAGCTGCTCTCGTTGGACAACTGCCAGTCACTTGGAGCCCTTCCAGACTCCATTGGGCAGCTGACCTCATTGGTTGAGCTGAGCTTGTCAGGCACACAAATCAGGAGATTGCCCGACTCCATAGGCAATTTAACTCTCTTGACTGTGCTCAAGATTGATCATAGTCGTATGACTTGCTTGCCCAGCACTCTTGCAAATTTGGAGAATCTACAAGTGCTAAATGCCAGTGGTTGTGTAGACTTGGAGGGAGAAATTCCAATTAACATTGGAAGCAAATCCTCTATGAGGATCTTACGGTTAGCTGATACAAAGATTAGCAGCCTTCCGACAAGTATTATTTGCCTCCACCAACTCAAGATTCTTGATTTAGGAGGGTGCCAGAGGCTCGAGGCTCTGCCTAATCTGCCCTCTAGCTTAATCAGTCTAAGGCTCGGTGGTGAGTCGATCCGGATTTTTCCGAATCTAGAGAACCTGATCAACTTGAAGGAATTGATATTCCTGGGGTGCCGCCAGCTTGTGGAAGTGCCTCCGGGTATCTGGAATCTATCCAAGTTGGAGAAGTTGGAATTATCCAATACGGGCATAACCACCTTGCCAGAACAGGTTGGCACTCTACCTCATCTCAGAGAGCTCCGCATTCGGAAGTGTTTGAAACTAAAATGCCTCCTGAAGCTTCCACCAAGCTCGTATGAGCTGGAGATTTCGTTCTGTTCTTCACTCACGAGGTTGCCAAATCCTTCAAACTTGAACAACTTGTTTCTGTTACGTATGTACAAAAGCAGCAAGATAACGGTGATTCCAGGCCTGCGGGGTTTAACATCTCTCAAAAGATTGGATACATCATTATGCCCGATAACTCGCCTTGATGGTCTTGAAAGGCTAGACTTTTTAAGTTATTTACATATTGAATTGAGCCAAATGGAAAAGCTTCCTTACTTGTCGAAATGGAGGAGGTTGTCTGGGATGAATGCTTCCTACCGTAGAAAGCTTCGACCTCGACCGGTTGCATGACTTGAGAAATCTCTACTTGATCAGTTGCAATTCAATGGAAAAGTTACCAAAATTTTCAAAGTTGAAATTGTTGAAAAATTATTGTATTTGGACAGCTGCATGAAGCTAAGTCAAGTTGAAGGGCTTGGAGAATTGCAATCAATGGAGGTTCTGGACGTTTCGGAGTGCAGAGCACTTGAAAAGTTACCGCTTCTATCAAAATTGCGTAACTTACAAAGCTGGCAATGAGCGGCTGAGAAAAAATAACTGAGATTCCAAGACCTGGGCATTTGGAATCCGTAGAATTCTTAGACATTTCTTGATGTAAAGCAGTTGAGAAGTCTGTCGAAAGAGGATTGCACTCGTGCCGCAAACCAGAAACCTGATTAAGAAATTCTCTTCCAATCTGTAAGTTTGATACATTGGTTCATTAGCATCTCTTATGGTTCCATTCTGTGAGGACTTGTAGCTGTAATATCTTGCCAAAAGTGGAAAGCTTCACCTACAGAAGGCGGCAAATTCTGCTAATACAGAATTTATGTGGTCCAAAGGAAAGGGAAAGGACTCATGGAAGTGTCAGGAAAGATCATTTGGGGTTGGGGAAGTCATAGAGGTTACCATATCTCGTTTTTGCATGTCCTTCCCATCTCCAAAATCGCTGAGAAAACTTCTGCTTCTAGAAATCATCATGTGATAACAAGTAACCGAACTCTGTTCATGAGAGCCACTAAGGTCACTTACATCAAACAGCTCCAGCTCAGTTGGAAGTCGCATGAGACAAGATGGGAACGAAAAAGTAGCCCTCTCGCAGAGGTCTACTAAGAGAGGCAATGCCAACCCATCCTTTACAACCTTCCAAAATTCGAAACTGTTGATATGAACTTCTGCTACTATCTCCATTAGCTCCATCCTTCTTATCACAATTCGTCCGCATTAAGCCAATTGTCTGGACTCATCCAGACTGATCTTATACAGCCCCGACATCCCCCTGGCTAGAGACCCATAGACAGTCAGGTAATGGCCAATACCCTGAATCTTCAGTTTCAAACTCGCAACCTCATTCCACCCATCAGCAACAAGCTCAGGCAGAGTATACGTCAATGAGATGGAAAAACCTGCAGAGGGCCTCTGATCGGGGAGGTGGTTAGCTGCCTTGAAGGTAGATGATCTTGTCTTATACTGAAACCAAGATCTAGATATTATACCATGGAAATATATTGCTCTGTATCCATGTTGATGCATAAAATATGATGTCTAATTTTTATTATCTATATTGCTCATAAGCACGATAAGGACGATACACTTTCATTTGTGGAGTACGGTGAGTCATAAAACATTCTTACATTCCTCCTCTCTCTTGTATGCTCTACTGCCCTCATATTTACAATTTGATGTAAATATATATGTTACGTTTATACTATAGTGCAACCTTCGGACTTAACTACTGCTGACAATAGGGAGCACATTCTTTCTGGGATTTGGCCCAGTGATTCTTATAACCGTGGCATTCTTCTCTATTCTCTTGCCTTGTAAGTTGACTTTCTCAATTGCTTTTCCAGTTCTTCGCTTATCAAGTTTGCTTCATTCCATGACCGTTTGGGGGGAAATGATCGTGACATAGAGTTTAGTTCATATTTAATGTGTCTCTACATAGTTTGCGAGGGAACTGAGTTGTTCATAACCCATCAAGAAAGCTATATGACATTACTTGTTTGACGTGGCACTTTATATGATATTGTTTTAATAATAATTTATTTGCTGTGCTTGTCATATGTTCTGTCTTTTGTTTTGCAGTACTTTGGACCAACGTTTGTCCACGATGCTAGTCGGATGCAAATATTGCCCCCACAGCACATCGACCAACTGTTGGAAGATGAACGATATCCCAAATGGTCCCTCATGTCAACTGAAAAGGGACGCATATGTTTCCAGTTGCTCCCCCTGGCTTGCAGATCTCTGGCGCCCATTCGATGCTCTCGTTTATTCTCTCACCAGCAGCCTCTTTGTAAATCCTCCATATCAAGAAAGAAGAACCTCTTGCATAAGGAAATTTACACCCTGATGGTTGTTACAATACTGCAATGCTCTCTAGCTGTTGGAAATTTTTGATTTCCGGTAATGTTTAGCAAGATGATGTAGTTATTAATGACTCGATTCTATGCTCAATGGCTAAAATCCTGAGAAGCTGCGTCTACACTCCCGGGACTTTTCTTTGAAGTGTTTTAACGATCGACTGTGATCGTTACATGTCAGATCAGCAAATTGTATGTACCTCAATGACAGTAGCCTATTGTTGGGAAATTAAACCCGAAGACAGACCATCCTCAAGAAACATATACGTCTTCCATAAATCTTTTTGATTATACAAAAACTTGCTTTATGTTGCAATTGTTTCATGCGGACCCAGCAGGGGGGTACTTTTACAAACAGGACAGGCAATTCTGTGCTGTTAAGTCATATGCATGTCACGACCCGAAATTTTAATAAAGTTTTTCTTAAATTTCCTCGATATCCATTATCACATAAACTATTCATATATAAGCATGATTTCTATAAACTCTCAAATATATATAACCAATCCAGCAAGCTCTAATATCTATATACATCTCAAGAGAGTACTCTTCTCACTAACATCCATAAACTAACTAAATAAAAGTTTTAAGTCGTAAACATATTTATAGTATATGAACTTACTACTTATACTACGAGGTGTCTAGCTACAAAATCCTTCACGGTGATCCTCGATGTCCAAAACGATTCTCACATGCTGCTAGTCTTGCTCCTAGCTAATCTAAAAAATATATGCAGAGGATGGACTGCATTTCAGTAAGTATTAAATTTTACAGTAAAATGAAGTATCAAACTTGTTTATGCATTCAAATCAGCAATTACAGTCATACCACTTACTTCAAAATTACTAGTAATATATACATATATATACCTACTTTCCAGCCTTGAGCCTTTCTCTTACCAACCAATTTAATATTACACAAGTCAAGCAATATTCTTAAGCAACAAATAATAGCCATAGGGTCGCAATCCTCGCGACAGAGTTTTGACAGTACCGTGACCCGAACTCATATCCACAAATTCCTCATTTTATTTCTAATAAGCGGGGCTGTCCATTATCATCCGGCAGTAGGAGTCTAGATGTCCATTTTATATTCCGTCGGATCAGCGGTCTGAGCGTCCTATTTATATACTGCCGGATCAGCGGTCCCATGGCTATAACAATAATATCGCCACATCGCAATTAACCGAATTCATTTATAATAATTCCTCAAAATCCTCATACTATCTTCATTCAACTTATCTCATTCAAACAAACATTGATAAAATTAATTTAAGATTTAATTTCATTCCATAGTGGAATAAAAATATGAACGAAATTTCAGATTAGTTATTTTATAAGATCTAATAGGAAATAAAACCAACATTGATAACTATGAGCATATGACAAGCTTGTCTAATGGCTTTACGAACCCATCTCATGCGTTAAGCAAGTGTATATCTTACAATTCACCCAAAAGATAATTGAAGTGGTTCGATGAAAAATAAATCGAATATAGGCTACTCAAACAGTACGAATAAATCTAGAACTTAAACACTAGAAAAGTCAGTTCCATTAATTCCATCTCACAATTAAACCAAGCACATAAGGGCAGCGACTTCAATGGAAAATTAATTCTTTGTACAACAACGAAATCATCAAGACTAGAGTAATCATTAAGTATATTTCAGCACCATCAATTTGTCCTAGCTTAGTTTACTAAACATTTGATTGTGCTAGTCTAAGCTATTCCATCAATTTCTCTAATTTAATCATCCAACTAACCCATTGCTTCTTATTCCATAGCAAAAGACATAATCAAATAAATGGAGCTCAATCAAGAAGAATCAATAACATACCTAACAATTGCAATATAAACTCATCCCCTCAAATGGCTTCCTACTTCCGGCCCACTACACTCTCCACCAGCCCTGTTCTATTCACCCCCTTCATCAAGTCTCATTCTCTTCTGCGCCCCTCATCCGTGAGCTCCATCTCGAGCTCTCGAACTCTCTGTCATTCTACTCGCTCTCTCCTCTCTTCATTGCTCTCTCTCTCTCTCCCCTCCTCTTGAACCGGTTCGTTCTCTTCTCTCTAGGGCTCTGCTCTCCTTTTCAGACAGCAAGCAAAAACGAAAAATAAAAATAAAAATAAAAATAAAAATAAGAGAAGAAAGGAAGGGATAAGTGGACAGCTGTGGCGGTGGAAAGGTTGACTGGGGGGAATTAACAAGTATAAGTCGTCCTTGATAAATGGTTACGTGGCTGGGCCCATGGTCCAAATTAACAAGAGGGCCATACATATATATGCAGTCACACACACATATATATATATGCACGTTAATTGCGTATAATGTAGATGAAGGTGTATTGGATGCATGATGCTCGCAATGCGATTGTCAAGGTCCAAGTCAACTTAAGGCAGCTTCCTAACACCCTACCTAATCCCTTGTTGTCCTATTAATCACTGTCATAGTTGTTTTTTTTACTCATTTAATTTTATTGAATAACGCCTTGTCCATTTTATTTTTTGGGCCATGTGCCTTCTCAAATTAAATATACCGATTGCTACCTTAGCTTGCATATATTAAGAGTCATATATTGGCAGACAGATATCTAATACCAGGCATGCTGTAGCAGCTTGAGAGGCAAAGGGAAATAAGCAGCTGATGGCTTCAGTTATACTTGGTGGGCTTGATCTGAGTGTTCTTTTGGCAGTCGCACTTATCTTGGTTTTGGTAAGTAGGTGTATCTTAAAGAAGGGACGAACAGAACAATATTCATACTAAGGGTGCGTATCCATGTATGTATATGTATATCTGGTCATCTATTCTGATATAATGTGTTTTGTTTTCAATCTTATGCTGCATACACTCTGATTCTTGCTATCTTTCTGCTTGTCTTCTATCACCGTTTGGTTGTAGAGACTGGAGATTAATTCTTACATCTAACTTGTTTGATTCTTCAAAAAACGCCCCGATCCATAACCAAACTTGTTAGCAGCACCTATGTGGCTCGCTCCAGGCACCCTGCCTGCACACAAGGTCGTGGGATCAACCCACAAGCCATGACAGATCTGGCCGTGGCCTGGGGGTCAAGCTGGCTAGGTCCCAGCTAATTGGACCCTAGAGGAAATTGCCGTAGAGGTCACTCCCTCCCACTGGCCTCGTTTGCAGTCACATAGAGGTCAGTAGGGTGTTCTAGCCGAAGACTAGTTAGCCGGATATAGGTATGACCACTCCTGTGGAATCTTCCATGAGCAAGGTGGGAGGAATGTGAGCCACATTGACCCAGATCCGATCAGGGTCGATGTGTGGGGGGTTAGAGGTGGCTCGTCTCCAGCCACCTCAACTTAAGCCTTGATAATAATTTCTCCGTCGAAAGCAATTGAATCACTATTATATTTGGTGTAAGGTGTAAGGCCTTTAAAAAGTCCTACTTGGATGTATATCGATGTATGTTTCAGCACATTTGCATTATTCTACTAGGCAGTAAAACATAGATTAATACAAGTAACAAAATTTGACTGCCAATGAATATATAATGCATGTGTTAGGTACTTCGATGTGTTACTAAACCAAATTCTATATATATATATATATATATATATATATTATTTTGATCATGATATAATATAAAATGGAGCTAAGTGGGTTTGGCCTGATGGTTTTAGAATGCTCGGTCATTATTGAATGAAACTTTCGATTTTTTGAATTTTCCGTAAAACAATTTCTTTTTAAAAATTTTAAAATATTTTGATATAGATTTGTAGGACCAATTATTATTTTCTCAAACTTTTGAACTCTTTGAAAAGAATTTTTCAATTTTAAATTTTTATTAAATGTTTTAAAACAATTTAAATATAAATGTGTCAGACAAGTTATCATTTTCTCAATTTTTGAGTTTTTTTCTAGAAAAGGAACTTTTAAATTAAATTTAAGTTCTTTAAAATATTTCAATACTGATTCATGGGGACCATCATTATTTTTTCAATTTTGGGCTTTTCTCTAGGAAACAAATTTTTAATTTTTAATAACACATAGATAACTAGTAATTATTTTCCTATTCTTTTCAAAATAAAAATTTTAATGTAAATGGCCCCAAAATGACCAAATTGTTGATTTTCTTTTCAATTTTTTAAGCATTTTTATAAATAATTTTTATATTTCTTAGCATGTATATAATTTGTGAGATCAATCATTATTTTCTCTACTTTTTGAGCTTTCTTAAAAAGAACATTTTAATTTTTAATTTTTAAAAAATATATAAGTTAGATTTGTGGATGGTTGTTACTCTATTAGTTTTTTAAGACTTTCTAGAAAACGAAATTTCTATTTTTTTTATTTTTTTAATTCTTTGAATCACATAAATATAGATTTGTGGGATGACCATTATTTTTTTAGTTTTTTTTAGGAAACAAGTTCTTTTAAATTTGCAAAACATATAGATATAGATTTATTGGAGCGATCTCTAGTTTCTCCATTTTCTAAATTGTTTAGTAGTAGAAATATTTTATGAAAAGATCCAAGTAAAATAAATGAGGTAAGATTACATTTACTTTTCAAAAAATAAATTATATTATATTTTCATAAATATATGATGTGTTAAATATTTACTTTCCAAAAAGCAAATCATGCCATATTTTATATATATAGATGTGATGTATTATTTTTATTACATTTCGCATGGCACGTTACAATTAGTGAAAATACCAAAAATAAACTGTGATAGATCCAGATTTGAAAAATATTGCTACCTTTAGATGTGTGTTCCTTCAATTTTTTGCGCACAAGGAAAATTTATTTTAATATGTCTACTATTAGATGTGAAGATGAGTTTTTCAACTTTTTACTTTTTTTCACACATATTTGTAGAATTTTTTTATTCTCTAATTTTATGTTGGATCACGCTCTATCCGATGAACTTCACTGTTTCCAAGACAAGTACAATGTAAAGCGGAGCTGAAGTACACCAGGCCATAGAATAATTGGTTGCTGAATAGATTATTTTCAGTTTTTAAGATATTTTAAACAAAATTTTAATTTTGAAAGTGTATAAATAAATTTGTGCATTGGTTATTATTTTCTCGATTTTTTCAGCTTTCCTTAAAAAAGATTTTTTGTTTTTATATTTTAAATACTTTAAAACACTATAATAAATTTGGAGACTGTTTTTTCTTTTCTCGATTTTTTTTAGCTTTTCTCAAAAACGAAATTTTTAATTTTTAATTGGTAAAGCATATGAATATAGATTTTTGAGATCGATTGTTATTTTTTATTTTTCTAAGCTTTTTTATATGGAATTTTTTAAAATTTTCATAATATATATATATATATTTATGGTATTGGTTATTTTCTCAATTTTTAAAATTTTAAAAGTAAAAGCATTTTTTTGTGTAGATTGCAGTGTTATCAGAACCGAACATGATGATGAACCGGAAGGGGTATGGGTTCATGGGTTTATGGGTCCAACCGAGGGTTCGATGGGTCGGACCGCACGTTTAATTAAAATAAAATAAATATTCATATTATTAAAAAAATTATGATAATTAATATAGAAGTATGATGATTTCAAAGATATATGAGAATAGTGTAAGAAAATATAAATATATTTAATATTTCTTACTTCAAAATAAATATTGAATTTTAATAAGTACTTAAAAGTAGAGTTAAAAGTACAAGAAATTAGTGGTTGTTTGGTTGGTAGTATATTAGTATAAAAAGATGTCACGAGTTCAAATCTTTACACAACCAAACAATTTTTACAATAAATAGTAAACCCATAAAACCGGTCGGTTCAATGGAATTTTGCGGCGGTTCAAATGTGCATTTTGGGTTTTCAGGCGAACCGGACCGGACATGGTGCTCGTTCCCAGTCCGACCGGTCGAACCGGCCGGTCCGATCCGATTCTAATAACAATGGTAGATTGCCTCTAAATGTCTGGATTAAGGAATGAAATATTCATGATTTTTTGAGATTTTTCTAACACCAAATTTTTAATTATTAATTATTAAAATTTTTAAATATATAAATATAGATTTGCGAGAATGGTTGTTATTTTTTCAATATTTTAAGTTTTTTTTGGAAAAATAATTTTTAAATGTTTTAGGACATATTAGTATAGATTTGTAGGACCGGTGGTAAAATTTTTTGTTTTTAAGCTTTTTTTTAAATGGACATTTAGTTTTTCAAAACTTATAAATATAGTTTATAAGACATGTCATTATTTTCTGACTTTTTTTGAACTTTTTCTTAAAATAAATATATTTTATAATAAGATCCTAATAAACAAATCATGAAAGATGATATTTGCTTTTCAAAAAATAAATATGATATTATTTTTCATAGATATAATGTGTTGTGTATTTGCTTTTCAGAAAAAGTAAATTCATGTTGGAAAAATTTTATCCCTTAGTGGGCCGACTCTAGTCGACTGGATTTGTCGAGGTCTTTTTGGGATTCTAGATATCAGGTTTTACATCGAGAAAATGTAAATCAAATCCTAGTTTTATATATAGAGATCGTGTTATTTCTATTATTATATTTCATATGATACGTTATGAATACCAGGAGTACTACATGACCGATCAAATTCCAAAAAAAAAATATTAGTACCACAAGTTCTTCAATTTTACTCACACATGAGTTTATTTTAGTGTCTCTGCCATTAAATATTAGTACCACAAGTTCACTTTAACATTTTGCTTTTTTTCTCGCGTAAGTTTTTATGAAAAATTTTGTGTTCTCCATTTATGTAGAATCACTTTCTAATATGATATCTCCTCCGAACCTTGAAAGCCGCATAAAACAGGAGAAGGCACTATTCTATGCGTCGGAACGACCATTCAGTGGATTATTGCATGACGATTAGCACTCATATATATCACCATTAGCCCCGTGAGGCGGCATGGAATATCTACTAATTCATCGCACTTTTCAGGTCAATGCTGAAGCTGGACATGAGTATGAAGTGTTTTTGAGCTTCCGGGGGCCGGACAGTCGCTTAGAGTTCACTGACAATCTATATCATCGTCTGAAAGATGCAGGAGTCCAAACCTTCAGGGATGATGAAGAGCTCCGTGTCGGAGAAGAGATCGGGCCTGAGCTCATGAGGGCAATCAAGCAGTCAAAAATCTCCATACCCATCTTCTCAAAGGGCTATGCTTTGAGTAAGTGGTGTCTCAAGGAGGTGGCGGAGATGGTGAAGCACAAGGATGAGACGAAGCACATGATCCTGCCCATTTTCTTAGACGTAACGACAGATGAAGTTCAGCACCAAACTGGGAGTTATGCTGAAGCCTTTGCCCAGCACGAGGAAAAATACAACTTCAAGACTGTTCAGGAGTGGAGGGATGCTCTCCAAAAGGTTGTGAAACTGAAAGGGTTGGAACTCAAGAAAGAGGCAAATGGGTAACACCCTTCTCTTGTTTTCTTTTCACTTCTGTTTTTCTAATTAGTTTTGCAGCTTTCATAGGTTCAAATAGTTTATGAGATTTCTGCTTTTAAATGAATTTGTATACTAACTTTGGTTCATGAATTAATCATACCTTTCAGGAGACATGGAGAATTCATTAAAAAGGTGCTTGCAAGGGTTCTCATCAGTTTGAAGAAGGCTTATCTGGATGTCAATGACATCTTGATTGGAATCGATCACCATGTCGAAGCTATCAAGACGACATTGCTGGAGGTTGATGAAACAGGTGTTCAAATTGTTGGAATATGGGGCATGGGCGGAATTGGGAAAACAACTCTTGCAAAAGTTGTCTACAACCAACTTTTGGATCAATTTGAATCTTCTTGCTTCCTTAATGACATTCGAGAAACATCCTCACAGCATAAAGGTCTTGAGTACTTGCAAAGCAAGCTAGTCGCTGACATCTTAAATTGTGAGCGCAAAGATTTTGCTAATACGGATGAAGGAACCAAGCAACTCAAGTACAGGCTCCGTCACAAGAAAGCGATCATTCTTTTGGATGACGTCGATGGAGTCGACCAACTCAAGGCTTTAGCTGGGGATCTTGCTTGGTTTGGTCCAGGAAGCAGGATCATTATTACAACCCGAGAAAAGAAAGTTCTAGATCTATTTCAAGTAAGTGATATTTATGAACTCACACTGCTGAGCGCAGATCAAGCTTTTGAACTCTTCTGCAGGCATGCATTTATAAAAGGCTTGCCGACACCTGACTTATATGGCTTGTCCTGGGATATCGTGAGGACAACTGGAAGCCTCCCTCTGGCTCTTGAGGTAATAGGCTCTTCTTTATCTACAAGCAGTGGGCGCAAGGAGATATGGCAAGGTACACTGAAGCAGTTGAAGAAGAAACCCCATATGAAGGTTCAAGATACGTTGAGGATAAGTTATGATGGTTTGGATCGTAAGCAGCAGGAGATATTTCTCGATATTTCATGTTTCTTCATTGGAACGGATGCTAGAACAGTAAAACCCATGTGGGATGATCGTGATTTTTTCCCGGAAGTTGAAATTGAAATCCTTCTCTTGAAGTCACTGATAAGAATCACAGATGACAGTAAGCTATGGATGCACGACCAACTCAGAGACCTTGGCAGGGAAATTGTGGAACAGGAAAACTACAAAGAGCCATGGTTGCGTAGTAGATTGTGGCACAGTGAAGTGGCGATGCGTGTATTAGAGAGACAGCCATGGGAGGTAACTAAAGGCTCACGAGCAATAGACCTGCTTAATAAATTTTTCCCCTATAATATATGTATATAGGTGTCTGCAGGTGTTTATACATTTATCCATTTATCATAGTTAAGAACTTTGCTGTTGCTAAATATCTTCTTTGGCACAAGAATATGGAATCATCTAGATAGTATAGCGCAGCTAATTTCATTTCTTTTCTTGGAGCAGGGGAAGACAAAAGTTGAGGCCATCAGTCTAGAAGGATATCAGTTCCGCTTGGAAGATCACTGCATTGAGGATGATCAGTTCATGCATCTAACAAATTTGAGGATCCTTCAGCTAGAAAAGGCAAGTCTTTGTGGAAATTTCGAGCGTCTTCTACCGGATCTGCAGTGGCTAAGCTGGCGATTCTGCAACTCCAATCCTACGCCGCCAACCAATTTAGATCTGAAGAACCTAATTGTTTTGGACCTGTCAAGGAGCATGGTCAGTGAGGATTGGGCTGGCTGGAGCTTGATGAAGGTATCAACAGTTCCTTTAAGTCCATCCATTTTTATCTTGTGATTCAAGCTGAATGTTTATTCGATGAGAATATTCTCTTTCTCCCTTCTCCTCGTTAAAATCCTTTTCATTCCTGCAGGTGGCCAGGAAGCTAAAAGTTCTTGATCTTACAGGTTGCCTGCAACTAAGAAAAACTCCTGATTTCTCAGCATTTCCAGCTTTGGAGAGACTGATTCTTAGATCATGTCACAACTTGATCAGCATAGATCCATCTATAGAGAAACTCAGTGCTCTCGTCTCTTTAGACATAAGGAACTGCACGACCCTCAAGGATTTGCCTCAGTTGGGTTCTATGGAAGCACTGACTGAGCTTCTAGTTGATGGAACCTCTATACGGGAACTACCTGTATTGAGAGATACGGACAAGCTTGAAAATCTGGAAACCCTCAGCGCCAACAACTGCAAATTGCTTGCTCAAATTCCAGACTCATTAAAATGCTTAAAGAAACTAAAGCTACTCTCGTTGGACAACTGCCAGTCACTGGGAGCAGTTCCAGACTCCATTGGCCAGCTGACCTCATTGGTCGAGCTGAGCTTGTCTGGCACACAAATCAGGAGATTGCCTGACTCCGTAGGCAATTTAACTCTCTTGACGGTGCTCAAGATTGATCATAGTCGTATGACTTGCTTGCCGAGCACTCTTTCAACTTTGGAGAATCTACAAGTGCTAAATGCCAGTGGTTGTGTAGACTTGGAGGGAGAAATTCCAATTAACATTGGAAGCAAATCCTCTATGAGGATCTTACAGTTAGCTGATACAAAGATTAGTAGCCTTCCGACAAGTATTAGTTGCCTCCGCCAACTCGAGATTCTTGATTTAGGAGGGTGCCAGTGGCTCGAGGCTCTGCCTAATCTGCCCTCTAGCTTAATCAGTCTAAGGCTCGGTGGTGAGTCGATCCGGATTTTTCCGAATCTAAAGCACCTGATCAACTTGAAGGAATTGATATGCTCGGGGTGCCACCAGCTTGTGGAAGTGCCTCCGGGTATCAGGAACCTATCCAAGTTGGAGAAGTTGGAATTATCCAATACTGGCATAACTACCTTGCCAGAACAGGTTGGCGCCCTCCCTCGTCTCAGAGAGCTCCGCATTCGGAAGTGTTTGAAACTAAAATGCCTCCCGAGGCTTCCACCAAGCTTGTATGAGCTGGAGATTTCGTTCTGTTCTTCACTCGCGAGGTTGCCAAATCTTTCAAACTTGAACAAGTTGTCCGTGTTACGTGTGTACAGCAGCTGCAAAATAACCGAGATTCCAGGCCTGCAGGGTTTAACATCTCTCAAAAGATTGGATACATCATTATGCCCGATAACTCACCTTGATGGTCTTGAAAGGCTATACTTTGTAAGTTCTTTACACGTTCAATGGAGCCAAATGGTAAAGCTACCTAACTTGCCGAGGTTGAGGAGGTTGTCTGAGATGACTGCTTCCTACCGTAGAAAGCATGGACCTAAGGTTGCATGACTTAAGAAATCTCTACTTGGTCAGTTGCAATTCAATGGAAAAGTTACCAAAATTGTCAAAGTTGAAATTGTTGAATTATTGTATTTGGACAGCTGCATGAAGCTAAGTTAAGTTGAAGGGCTTGGAAAATTGGAATCAAGAAATTCTCTTCCTATCTGTAATATCTTACCGAAAGTGGAAAGATTCACCTACAGAAAACAGTAAATTCTGCTAATACAGAATGTGCTCTGAGTGCCAGGTTTGTGCGGTTCAAAGGAAAGGGAAAGGAGACTCATGGAACTGTCAGGGAAGATTATTTGGGGATGTCGTAAGGGTTATCATGCCTCGCTTTTGTAATGTTTAATATATTTTAGTATTGAACTTGGTCTTCAGCCCCCAAATTCACGAAGGAAAAAAAAAGGCGATTACATCCCATGCAATTTCTATTTCGATACAGGTCTTAGCTTTAACAGTGATGTTGGCTTAGTTGTTTGGTAATCTGCACGCAACTGTGACCAACTACGTGCTAGCATCGTTCCTCCAAACATCATTGTAATTTCTAGTTTTCTTGCAATTCAAGCTTACATCATTCTAACTAGTCGTGAAGTCCATTTATTGCACATAATAAAATGTGATCTCTTTCTTTACTAATTTTATTATATAAAATATTTGTGATGGATTGTTGAAAATAGTAATTTACAATTGCACACCGAAAAAGATAATAATATGCAATCACTAATTATACACTATTAGATACGTAATACTAATGGTAATTTAATTTCACAAATAAGATAAAGGACAAATTCTATAATAAAAAAAGAGAATTTAATAAGTATTGGAAATTCAATATTGTCAAGATTATACATAAAAATTAAAAAGAGAAATTCCAATCACAGGAAGATGATTAATCTTTAATATTGTCACGATCCATATGGTGTTACATCCTCTCTTATGTAAACACATACATAAAATTGGAGAACCTAAAATTTACGCAAAAATATATCTATAAGAAAAAAAAAGTTGAAGAACTCATTTTTATAAGTCCAATTATAGATGTACTAAAATAAACTCATGCACGCAAAAAAAAATTGAAGAACTCTAATAATAACATTATTTCCGGGTAGTTTAGTCACCAATATTCATAATCATATAAAATATAGGCTGCTTCTTCAGTACAGATTTTTAAATCTTACGTATTGTACGAAATCAATATGTGCGCTTAGATCCCCCTTCATTTAATATGGACCATCCATTGTACATATTTTTTTTAAGTATTTCCATTATTTGCTTTCCTATTTTCCTTCCACAAACTTTCAACAATGTTACCGAAATCCACCGACTTATATGTGTTCATATCAATATGTACTGAAACATCAAATGGTGTCATTCCGTTTCAAAAGATATAAACCATAATGTCTCGAAAAGATTTTCCTCGATCATAACAAGAATGATTTAGAATAAAAGAGAAGAGGAAGGTTACCACTTGGAGAATTTTTAAGACACGATATTCTTTCAACTTTCAGGGAAGATCCTTAGCAAGTCCTGTAGAAAACTATCAAAGTATGCCACCAAGAAGAAGCTTTAATGAGAAAGAATCAGCATTGTAATTTTGGAGTAAAAATTCACATGTTTCATTTTCTCGAGACTAATATAACCATTTTTGTCCACATCAATACCATCAACTCATCCTTTAGATCAACCATCTTCGTCAAGAGTGCTCGC
Organism: Punica granatum; assembly: GCF_007655135.1. Taxonomy (NCBI): domain Eukaryota; kingdom Viridiplantae; phylum Streptophyta; class Magnoliopsida; order Myrtales; family Lythraceae; genus Punica; species Punica granatum. The sequence goes on along the minus strand of NC_045128.1, from coordinate 38,440,733 downwards.
AAGTGCCTAAGAGGAGTAACAAAAGTTCACGTGCCTGTGGGACATGCCTTTCCTCCGTTCTTCTACTAGTCATCCTTTTCTCGGTTCTCTTCTCTGGTAATTCTCTCCGATATGGAATATATCTCATATATTTCATTGTATATATTTGGTTCGTCTATTTATCATATGTAAGCTGAACAAAATATATCTATATATATATATATATATAAATGTTTATGTGTATATATGTTAATAAGGAGCAATAAGTGTTGGAATAATAAAGGGATGTCCCCATCTCAGGCTTCCTGTTATTATGCCGGGGAGTGTTAGTATGAGCTATGCAAGGACCACTGCTTAGGCGTAGGATGGGATTATGGCTATTGCAGCCTAGACGGCCAAACGTGTTGTTGCGGTGAAAATCAATAAATTAATTCTTGGCATAAATAAATCATACATATGTGTTACAAAATCCTCAATCACATCTTATAGAATACAATGGCCAAATAGTAATTTTTTAGTGGTGGTTTGAAATTTTAAAACTTCCAAAAATGACCGGTCTAGAGTAGATTGGAGGGGATTTGAAAACTCAAATTAGTTATATATAGTGTGAAAAATCCAAAATGTGTACTATAGATTTTGGGTAAAATATAATATAAATAAAATATGATAACTATATCCATAAAAAGTATGATCTCATTTACTTTTTGAAAAGCAAATATATAACACATCATATCTAAAAAACTATAATCTAATTTATTTTTTGAAAAACAAATTACATGATTTTCTCTGGATCTTATCATAAAACTATTCTCTCTCCAGACGAAAGAGAGGGGGAGACGATTTCCCAGCATAGGCGACCTCGCCTGGGCTGTTGCGGTCGGCTTCGAACCAGCACCGCCCCTTTACGTTGTGCTCTGTGTCTCCGACTCTTTTTTCTTTTTTTGAAATTTTTTATTTTAAGAATTAATTAAAAAAATTAAAGTATAGGGCATGTTGGTCATTTCCTTTCTTACCCCTATCCCAATCTCTAGATTCTCTACCATGTACCAAATACTTGATTGTATTACAAGTATCGTTGGGATTTTACTTCCCATCCAATCCTCGCGACCGAACATAGCGATAAAGCATCAGGACCGATAATTTCTGGGCAGACATGTTTCAATTTCTACCATATATGAAGAGCCAAAGATTCAGTTGATTAGCAGCATGTATTGATTCTCATGAATAATCATAAAACCGAAACTTAACTACCGAACGATGCACGGGGAAAGAATATGCAAAACGAGCTCGACTTTATTTAAGCATATGATGTCGCGACTAGAGGTAGGAGCACTTGCTTTACTATACCTACCACCCCTTTCTTTTCAAGAGACTAATTTAGTCATGCCTATTATCTGTTGCTGAAAGATAAACCAAAGAAAAGGTCCAAAACTCAACCTTTTTACATGCAAAAACATAACTCACATGCCCTTCTGATATGCCCCCTGTGGAGAAGGTGAATAAGGAAGCTGATCCTGAATCAAGAACTACCGATTTAATCGTCCAAGATTGCAGGTGCAGCTGCGCCCAGCAGTTCGAAGGATTGAAAGCCGAGGAAAGCCACCATGCCTATTGAGAGAAGGGGGCCCCAGCCCTGGCAACCAATCGTGATCTCCCCCAATTATGCGAGGAAAACCTAAAGGGACCGGGTCCCTCAACATCCTTTGAAATGGAACAGGCCTGATCCATCGGGATTGCCTCTCCCCAAGGAAAGAGGTGCACAAACTGATTTTGTCCCTCTTCCTCTTCAAATACTCCAGTTTCCAGTTCGACACATCTTGCATGTCTTTCACATCTCCAAACTCGCTCAGAAATTTCTGCTTCCAGAAATCATCATGTGATAACAAGTAGCCAAAGTCTTTGCTCACGAGAGCCATTTGTAGAAGGTCATGTATATCAAGCAACTCCAGAATCTGCAGCTTCAGCTCAGTTGGAAGTCGCATGAGACAAGATGGGAGCGGTAAATTAGCCCTCTCGCAGAGGTCTATTAAGAGAGGCAATGTCAACCCGTCCTTCACAACCTTCCAAAATTCAAAAACTTCACTATTAGGATATGAACTTCGGCTACTATCCCCATAATTCGCTCCATCCTTCTTATCACAATTAGCCCACATTAAGTCTATAGTTGGAGCAAACCTGTACTCATCCAGACAGATCCTATACAACCCCGACTTCCCCTTGGCTAGAGACCCATAGACAGTCAGGTAATGGCCGATACTCTGAATCTTCAGATTCACACTCTCAACCTCATTCGACCCATCAGCAAGAAGCTCAGGCAGACTGTACAACAACGAGACGGAAAAACCCGGAGAGGGCCACTGATCAGGGAGGTGGAAACCATCCGCACGTGTCTGAGTCACCGAGTTGAACCCGACAAAGCCAGATTCTAACATAACCGCATGAATCGCAATGACTAGAAGTCTATGTTCAACCTCATCTTTACCCAGCTCTTCTCTCAACACCCTCCTAAGGAAGTAAGGCACAGAGTGCTTACACACATCGAATTCCACATCCATAGCATCAGATCCAGCACCGTGAAGCTCAGATAAACCCTTACCTTCACTACTCTGCGACTGCTCCTCCGCGTCGCCCTGGCCGCCCACATCTTCCATGTCAAAATCCACGCCCCGATGACCCAAGTTCTCTCCTTTCGCAGAACTGTCGCTTGCCATGGGGTTCAAACCGACGGTAAGGGTGTCACCTGCTTCAGATTCCACAGCAATGGCGCCAGCACACGGCACTGTAGCCGACGAACTGGGGGCTGGGGTTGGAATTGCTTCTTGCTGCTGCTGCGCAGGGAAAGCGAAGGCGTTCGGGTTAAGGGAGTAATAAATTAGATCCCCGGAGGTAACGCCTAGGGCTTTGAGCGAATCGCCATCGCCGGGGGCGGAGGAGCCGAGCTCGTCCCTGCGATTGAGAGAGAGGTGGACGGAGGAGGAGGAGGTGGAAATCAGGATTTGCTTGAGGAGCCGGAGAGGGCATTCATCGTGGACTTCGAGTTTTAGGGTTTCTTTGGATTCGAGAGATCGGAGACGGAGCTTCATGATTGTCTTCTCTCACGATTTGGGGAAGATTTTCCGTTTGCTCAGTCTGTTCGCAAAAGGGATATACAATGGACTCTATATATTATCTGCAATTTATATTTTTCCCTTTTCTTTTTTCCACCTAATTTTCCTTTTATTTATTTATCCTTATTTATTTAAAATTATTTTCAAGGGATGGCAGAGTACGGTTATGGCGCGGAAATCTCGAGAACTGTAACCGCACTGTGATCTAAAATCGTGCACCATATCCGCACCACATTCACCGCAATTTTGAAAATTCAAGACCATAGCCAAAAACCGTTGTTATCCACAACGTACCGCACCACAAAATTAAATTAAATAAAAATAAGGAAACAAAGCAATTAAAGAAATAAACAATATAAAAATCTAATAAATAAAAATTATCAGTATTCTATCTCTATAATTTTATTAATTTTTATTAAATTAATTAAGAAACCATTGAGATTCGCATTGGAAAATAAGTTAAAATATTCCTCTAAACATAAAGGTTGCGGTGCAATTTTTATCCGCGATATTTTATCAAAACCACATCTGCACCGCATCGCTGTGATTCTTGAAATTAAAAATCATATCAACACCATAACCATTTGGTACAATTATATGGTGTAAAAAGTGATGCCGTTATATGTGGATATGGTTTTTTTGCCAACACCATTGTCATCCCTAACCATTGCCTTGTTTTGGAGTGACACGTGTCAAAACAAACTTCGGAATTACGAAACAGCTCCTAGGTTTTTCTTTCTTTCCATTAACTCTCTTTTCTTTTGGGTTCAATATAGAATCTCATGGCTTAGGAAGGACGAAGGATTGGAAAGCAAAGCACAATGAACAACCCGACGAGAACCTCTACATTTTTTAGATTAAAGTTCCCAGACCGCATATCATTACTCCATTATGAGAGCCATCATCCATGACTGAGTAGTTACAAAAGAATATATGAACTCTTTGGGATTGAGAAGGAAGTCGATTTCAGAAGAAGACGCCTTCGCCGTGCCATCAGAGCATATTTGGACCCACACAAGTGTCTTACATAGGAAGGCTAAAAGACGAAACATGCACATTGCTCGGTTTTATATCACAGCCAAGTTTCAATTCGCGATCCAAGTATGCATGGAAGGAGACGCATGGCTGCAAATTAGCTCGATCTGCATAGCAGTAGGCGGTCATATCTTCAAATCTAAAGTTTATGGTTGGATATCTATCTATAATACCATAAAATGGGAGGGCAATCGAAAGTGCATAAGCTTATGTACCACAAAATTTTGCTACATAACAGGTCTCATTCACCAGTACTAAATATCACTGGTTGCAACCAACAGCATCAAAAGAGCCAATTGACAGTAATGTTGCCCAGCCACGAGAAGATCGGGAACTGGGCAAGAGCAATGAACAATAGGAGGTAATGGTGCCTGCTTGAGTCGTAGCTCCTCACCTCAGCGAACAGGACCCTCTTCATGGTCTTCACAAGGAAGATCCCCATGCACAGGCAGGTCCACGGCATCAGGACATAGTACATGTACCTGATTAGGATTTTCCCCAGTACCGCGATGGCCAGGCCTGTGAAGGTGTAGCCTGCGTAGGCCACGATGTCCAGTAAGGGAGCCTCCCCACTCCCAAGCGAGAGGAGAGTCACCTTGAGGAGAGCCACTTGTAAGAACCACCCCAGCAGTCCCTTCGCAAATAGCCAGTTGAGAGCTTCGGGGCTGAACCTGGAATTAATAGTATTCATATTTTAAGGTTTATTCACATACTTGGTCTCTTTCGTTCATGTGATTTAAAGAAATCCAGATGTATCCAAACAGAAAAAGTGAATTACACTTACTTCCCCTGAAGCCCCAAAGAGAAGCCAGCAAGAACAACATAGGTGCCGAATGCCATAAACGGGATGTACAAGTCAGGGGCATTGATGTCGTAAATTGGGGGTTTATAAGAAAGCCTGCCCCCAACAGGCTCCGTTATCCTTGTCCAGTGACCCTGAGTAAAGTAAAATACAAAGATTATCAACAGGGCAAGAAAACCTTCCTTATGGATGTCTGAAGTTAAGATCAAGATATGGAGCTCACCCTGTGAAGGAATGGAAATAAAACCACCTTCAATTTGTTCCTCACGTATTGATCATTCACTTGGAAATAATACTGAGGATCGGAGAAGTATCTGCTTATCTGTATCGAAAGAGAGTAAACACCTTCATCACAGAGCTAACAGCAACAATCAAACTAGAACATCCATAGAAGTTATATGCATCAGCAGGATATATGGTTTTTGAATTTCAAGTATTACTATGTGTCAATAATTTGCCCTTTTCTTGGAGTGGATGGTAGTCAAGCTAGGAAATGATATTGGGAACCATATAAACAGAAAATGTGCTTATGGGAGTCTTTGCAGTTTTACATGTTAATTAAACTCAAAATGGGTAAAAATACTTTAGGAAGATGAAGGACCTCAAAGCGAAGCTCATGAAACTACCTTTTGAATCTCAATCTCAACACATAAAAATGATGGGGCTCCTTCAAATGACCTAAGTTATTACCAAAAAGAGTATTGCAGGAGAAAACTTCACGTACATATTATTTACTGAATGCATCACACTGGAAAGTAATTTCCTTTATCATTTTTGTTTATATCGTCAAACTTATGCAGCCAATTGGAATAATTTTCCATACAGAATAAAATACATCTACTTTTTGACATACATCATCCCTTGAGGTTTTGCCTTGACTGCTAAGACGCTAGTAAGCCTCAGAACTAATCAAAGCTAAAACTCATTGTCAACAGTAAATACTACTCAGACTCGTCCAAGAAGGAAGTTTTTTGTGATTGGATAGACCCCAAAGAAAAACGCAATAGATACCAGTACTTTAAGATTGATTTTCAGTCAAGACGAGAAAAGTTTTAACACCCAAGCTCTGCTGTTGAAATCTACTCTACATGAAATTTACTTTCCATAAAGCAAAAAACAGCATGATCATTTAGAGTATCGATATCGTACTTACATTGCTTTGCACGTATTCAGAGCTAGAACCCAAAATTTTCTCTCCATATGCTCCAAGACCACCTTTTATAAGTCCTGAACTAGCTCCATAGAACGCATTTCCAAATGGATTAGGCTGAGCAGCAGCCTGCGGATGAGGAACCCCTTGCTGCAGACCTGCAGTGTTATACATGGCTGGAACAAAAATGCCATAAAATAGATGAGCTTTGAGATAAAATCATTGGCATCAACAACCATGCACACTCACACTAATTACGCCGAAATATGCCTATTTGCAAATCCGACAAATCATTTGTATACTCGGCTATGAATAACACAAGGATGTCTGCCGACTCTCCTTCAAGATTCTTTTTTTATATGGGAATCATGAAGGAAGATCCATTTCCCCTATTGGGACAAAAAAATTTCTCCTATAGGAAATCCGACGAGCAACTCGAATCAACCTCAGGACAATCAAGCCCTATGCGACGTTAATGAACATAGAGAACAACCTTAACTGACAAGAAAGCAGCATGTGATCCCTACACCAGCTGAATTTTCAGCTTAATTACGCATCATCTTCTGCAGATGCATAAAGCTAGAGATTTATTACAGATCAATGGATTATAGTTACGCACGAGAAGAGAGAATCAGTGCGGCTGGACCTCGAGCTCCGGCGAGCTTGAGTGGCGGAGAGAGATGAGCAGACGGGTGATCCGATCGGTTATTGGCGGAGTTGAGGCCGAGTCGGAGCTTAGAGTGGCGAGCAGCGGTGGCGGGACCGGCGGTGCTGGGTGTCCCAAGGGGAAGCGTTGAGCGGAGAACGGAGGAGAGGATGGAATGGGTCTTCTTCTTCCATCACAAGGAAGATGGAGAGTGGGGAGATGGAGGACGACGGTGGCCGCACGTGTTCTGCACGTGCGTTCGGTCTTGATGGCTTTCGGCGTTGTCGGCCCATTGGACTCTGTCAGATGCATAAGCGTCCAATGGCTTCAATTGTCTTAATAAGGTAAGGAGGTCCAAGCTCAATTTAAAGTTTAGTTTAGCCCAGCTCGACTTTAATGTCGAAGATTTTACGGTTTTAGGATTTTAGGGTTTTTTATACGGACCTTATCTAAAGTCTTAACGATAGTTTTACAGATCACTGATCATTGATCATCACAAGTAGGGGTGTAAATGGTGAGTACAGGTGGTTTTTTCTAAAAAATTGTGGTCCCTGTTTAGTTCAGACCGATTTTTTCAATATAAAAAAACCCACCCGAAAAACATTTGATGATATAAAAAACCGACCACCCATAATTTCGGTTTTCTAGTGGTTTTTCGGAGATCGAAAATAAAAAGAATATATATTTAAGTTCAAGGAATATAATCCATTACTAATCAATGCAAAAATCCAGAACAACTACAAAGCAAATAACAAGTCTAAATAACGCATTGATAAGAACTTTTCTTTTATAGGTACATTGATAAGAACATAGTCCAATACAAGTTAAAACAACCCACGCTAATAACAACTTAACAACTCCAAAACTGACCAACGCTTTTAATTTTTAAGGCTCTAGGGGAGATGGAAGGGAAAGGAAAGTGAAACTTTGAGTGAGGAGCCGCGTGCCCACTTTTTATTTATTTCTTTAATTTTTTTGTCTTCTTTGTTGATTAGCATGGAGATGCTCGTTTATTAAATAAGGTAAATAAAAGGTGATTTTAAGCACGTGAATATTCATCCAAGTGAAAACGACCTATTCCATAATCAATTTATGTAATCTAAGAAAACTGCATGCATGCATCGTCCTCCTTTCATTTGGAAGGATATATGTGATTGACGATGGATGAGGTAGTTGATATGGAGGTTAGATCTCGTGAGGATGCAAGAAAAGGTAGATTTATGATAAGATTTATTTATGGATAAATTGCACCGGTAGTTCAAAAGGTTTCATAAATGTTTCAAGTTGGTCCAAAATGTTTTTTTTGTAACTTGATGGTACATTAAGTTTCAAAACCATTTCAATATGGTACATTCCGTCATCTTAAGTTTGACGCCGTTATACTCCAAATTTTTAAAATTACAAAACCACCTAAATTTTTTGAACTTTTTCAATTTTGCCCCATATTCTCTCTCTTCCTTCTCGACTTTCTCTCTCTTTTGCAAGTTCCAGTGAGTTCCCGTCCAACGGCCCCCAAGATCCGCCCCTCCGATCTGACGGCCCTGTAAAACCTACCCTCTGTCGAGTTCCCGTCGAACAACCTCCGAGATCCGCCCCTTCAATCCGACGGCCCTGCAAACCCTCCCCTCTGTCTTCGATTCTCTGCTGTCTCACAGGGCGGGACGATGGGGGCAATCAAGCCGGTGGTCGCGGACGGGATAATGACCTTCAGGTGGGTGTTCTGCACCTTGACGCTCGGGGCAGCGACAATGGTCATCCTTCCCTACTCGGGCTCAACCAGGACGTCCTGCCGTGGGCCTCCCTGGCCATCACCATTGCCCTCGTCTTCGTCCTCGTCATCGTCTTCGAGGTGTCATCGATGGAGCGATCGGCGGGGCGAGCTCAACCCCACCGCCACAGCGTCGTTCTACGAGGATCTCTAGGGGTCGTTGGACGGGAACTTGCCAAGTTGAATAGAGGGGAGCGGGAGGAAGAACAGTGGAGGGGGAGGAGGAAGACGATGAATAGTGGAGGAGAGAGGGGAGTTGGGACAAAATTGAAAAAGTTCAAAAAATTGGATCATTTTACAATTTTAAAAAGTTTGGAGTATAAAAGCGTCAAGCGTAAGATGACAGAATGTACCATATTGAAATGGTTTTGAAACTTAATGTACCATCAAGTTACCAAAAAAATATTTTGGACCAACTTGAAACATTTATAAAACCTTTTGGACCATCGGTGCAATTAATCCTTTATTTATATATTATACGATAACTTGGCAGTGAAGTTACCACAAAATATTCTGACCAAATTAGAACCTTCTTTTTTAACATTTTATTCAACAAATGAAAACCTCATGAATTGAATACATACGCGCGCGCACACACATGTATTGATTCTTTTACCTTTTGTTCTAAACCAACCAACCCACCAACATGCCACACTATTGAATACACAATTGCAAAACTTATGGCCCCAGAGAACTCTTCAATTGCAGAACCAAGAAATATATATACATACATACATATATATATATATATCAATCCTGCATATTTTGTCATTTGGACCAGCATGCGGTCAATATATAATAAGCTAATTTTTTCTTTTACATGAACATGAAGTTCCCGCAACTATGGGCGTATTATCTGTACAAACTGATAATTAAAATATAAAACTGGAGACGAAAATCGGAAATCAAATCACATGCATGTTAGGAATAATGGAAATTTGCCCACCCCCCGCTTAGTTTCATGCCGACTCCCAACTCACGTCATGCTTGCCGACATCTGACTTTAATTATAAAAATGGGCAGTTCTTCAATGGTCAACTCCTATATATCTTAATACCTAATTTATATGGGCGTTTGTGTATATGTATACTGAAGTTACACGCACTGACGGACATATATATATCTGTCTAGTACATATTGATATAATTATATGTATCTAATTTTGTGTAAAATTTGTATAGTTGCATGAGCTAGCGGATATTTGTATGTATGTATGTCACATATATATACATATATATAGATGGAGACATATATATATATATAGAGTGTAAATTATATAAGAAGGGACCACCTAATTAAATTATATATATATATATATATGGTAATAATGTGCAGTACCATATATCGATTCATGTGAACGAACTCAAAACACAAAGCTTTTAGAAACGCGGGCGCCGCTTTATATTTTTCCATCCTGAGGCCCAGAGGGACCGTTAAATGTGATATGATGGTAAAGCAAACGCGTTGACGAAACCTAAATATTCTCATCCAAATGCCAATAACTCAATATATTTTCTATTATTAAAAAGCTATTATAGTAATTATTGTTTTTCGGATTAGACCACAACCATTTTTTGGGGGAAAATTCTAACATGGGACACTAAATAATGTCTCTTGGTGAGACATATACTTATTTCACCCTTTAAGTATTAAAACTTACATTTTAACCCGTAATTTTTTCAATCTTATTACAATATCATCATGTCACATTCTAAAACAATCAAATATGTTTGATTGATTATCGCAGGTAGACGGCGACACATGTCACAATTACTATCCGACCCTTTAACAGTTCCTACCTGAACCATGACAAATCTGACCAGATTTTTTTGAACTAAACGGTTTTTTAAGAAATCGGCATAATACAAAGCTATTCATAATTAAATCAGCTCGGATTTATCGGTTTGATTCGTAAACTCGATTTAAACATTTAATTATTCTTCTGAAACAGCATCGTCGGCCATGGCATCCATCATCGCCAGAGAATAGAAACACGAACTTAGGTTTTCATTTGGTGAATTACAACCAGATGAAACAATACATAATCAAGTGAATCAAACAAATGAATTTAGTCAACTTATGATTAAATTTCATGAACGATTTATGTACGGCCATGCTCTGACGTGTTAAAGATGACCACTAGTGGTGGTTTTGTTGTGCAATTGGACGAAGATCGGAGTTGGACGAACATAGCATGGCGGTATGCAAATTTATGAAATCACAACAAGATTGTGGAAAGAAAACGAGATTGTTGCAATAAGGCTCAATATATTTTAAAGATTATGAATGCCGTCGTCGATGGCAGCTTTCGCTAAACGAATGGCTGCCTTTTCTTTTCAGTTGTCCCAAAAAAATCTGGAAAAAAATAATTATGGAATATTAGTTTTTATGGGATCACTATCCCTAAAATTATGGAATTAAAAAGGTAAATTAAATTTAGAAAAATAAGTAAAGCATATGAAAAACACGATTCATCTAACCGCCATTTACTTTTAACCGTATAATAACTTCGCCATTATCCTTTTAGTTAGATTTGCTTAAACGGATCATAGAATTGGCCAAGATCAATATATAATTGGCCAAGACCATTGAATCGGCTGATTCTATGGGTTTCCTATTTAGTATAAAAATTTGCTAGGCTGTGTAAAGATTTGAACCCATGACCTCTAGCTTCCCGTACTAGCATGCTACCAATCAAGCCACCACTATTTTCTTGTTTTTTTAACTTTACTTTTAAATACTTATTAAAATCCAATATTTATTTTCGAGTAAGAAATATTAAATATAGACATTTTTTTATACTATCATTATATTTCTTTGAAATCATCATATTTCTATTTTAATTATCATAATTGTTTTAATAATATGAATATCTATTTTATTTTAATTAAACATGCAGTCCGATCCATCGAACCCTCAGTTGGACCCATAAACCCATACCCCTTCCGGTTCACCATCCGATCTGGTTCTAATAACACTGATTTATAGCACAAATGAGTTCTGGCAAACATGACAATTAGCTTAAGCCAATATAAAGAAGCAAAATAAAAGTTAGTTTTGTTCCAAATATTTGTTCTATCAGATGATCTTTATCATTGCTACATTCATCAACCATTGAGACAATAAATAGGAATATAATTTGAGGCCGCCCTTAGCAAGTCATTTAATCAACCAAATTCAGTATTGATCTAAGTTTTTAACAATTACTCAATGCTATTTCTTTAGTTATATTTGTTTAAGCGAATTATAGAATTGGTATAGGCCAATATATAAATATATGAACTTATTAGTTTTTCATCAAGGTCCTTTTCACTGATATTTTTGTTTTTCTTCCTAAAGAAATTTATATCCCTAAGATTATTTATAGCACAAATGAGCTCTGACATACATTGCAATTAGTTTGTGCCAACATAAATACACAAAATAAATGTTAACTATATTCCAAATATTTGTTTCTATAAAATGGTCGTCATCATGGCTGCATTCATCAATAGTCGAGACTATAAATAAGAATATAATATGAAGGTCAGCCTTGGCAAGTCATTCAATCGACCAAAATAATTATTGCTCGAAGTCTTTAATAATTACTCGATGTTATCCCTTTAGTTGGATTTTGCTTAAACAAATTATAAAATTGGCTTATGCCAATGTATAAATATAAGAAATTATTAGTTTTTTTTATTAGGATCATCTTCACTGATACTTTCATTTTCCCTTCTAAAGACATTTATATTTGTACGACTATTTATAACACAAATGAGCTCTAGCATACAAGACAACTAGCTCGAACCAATAATACAAAATAGTTTTAGGAAGAAAAATTAACACAAGTAACGAACAAAATATCCTTGAAAAATATCAACTTACCAAAAAGAAATTGCAAAATATCCCTCAATATTAGGGAATAATATAAGGAAACTATCGTTGCCAAAACAAAAAATTGATCGGAAGTTGGGAAAAAAAAAGAGCAAGATCAATATGTCTGGCCTCCGACAAACTCTTTCAAAATACAACTGGAAGCCTTTAGCCATGGCGCTGTTTGACAAAGTGAAGCAAAACATATCGATAGGAATTGGCCATAGTAATCGAAACTAGTTTCTCGTTGCAACGACGGGACATCCGGCATGGGACTTTTTTCATATTGAAAGCATCGTAAAATTGATGAGGGAGTTGAAGTTTCAATTCCGGTGAATAAAATTTTCAATTAGGTACAAAAAAAATACAAAAACTGGTTGTTTGTGGAAAAAATTTGATGATCGAAAAGGCCGAAATCTCCGTATCAATTGCTAGATGATGATCGAACGTGGTGATCGGAATAAAAAAACGGTAGAATGAACCAACGAGAAACAAAAGAAACTGATTAGAAAAATGATAGAATGAACCAATGAAAAACCGAGCAAACCGATTGAATAAATAACATCAAATCGGATTTGCAAAAAACCAGATTATCAGTTCGGTATTAGTTCGATTAATTAGGGTCGGGTCTCGCCTATTACCCGATTGCATTTGTTTTCGAGTGTGAACATGTGTGACGATGTAATTGGGCCATTTGTCGGATGAGTGAGGGACGAGTACAAATTATTGTCGGCAAAAACCGCTAAATTAATAGTTGAATGACTACAATTTGAAGGGCAAAATATGTAATTTATGAATAGCCAAGATTTCATGTTGGAATATCTAATAGATAAGATTAGTGTCCCACCATAGGATATTATTTAGTGTCTCGTGCTAAAAGTAGTCTTTTTTTTCGGAAACTCCGAAGATGTTAGAGGGATCATATATATAGATACGCATATAGCTAGGCACTGCATAAGCACATGAAAAAGAGACTAAATTTCAAGTGGACGGGGTCTCTCATGAACCAATAGGTACGTTTTTCCACGGGTGCGATTCTTTCGGGGTCGTGCAATAACTGTATATAGTTGCATGCTCGAAAAAAGTCCAGATAGAGAAATACACTACTAATCATAATGTGAATCCGAAATAGTATTTAGTTTGAAAAACAATTCGCTAATTGGAAAGCGTTCGGAACATAATTTTGAGATCTAAAATTCTACGATCCGTTTCTTTCAAAGTTAATATCCTTAATTAATTAGAAAGGGAACTTATGTGGTCCAACGAAATTCCTTTTGGTCTCAACGATATCGTTAATAGGCTTCTAGAAAAGTTGAATGATTTCAATGGCAACGATCGGCTAATTAAGCATGAGACATATGTATGCAAACCTATGTGCCGTACCATTTCGTGCTCTCTATCGACTTCTGATCTCATCTTTAATTTGTTTTTATCATATGTAATATTTTTTTTCTAAAATAATTCCTAACCGGTGGTTGAGCATCTTCCAGAAAAAAAGAAATTTATTCGCCTATTTTTCCAGATAAACATAAAATTCCAAATTTACCCCTTCCATGAAGTTTCCTCTATCTCAATCTCTCTATATATTTGACTACCAAGTCGCCCTTTCTCTTCGTCAAACTCTATCTGCGTCTGCCGTAGCAATTCTAGAGAGAGAGAAAGAGAGAGCAAAGCTAAAAGAGATGTTTCCGAAGCTTATCACCTTCTTCATGGTTGCTCTCATCCTCTTCTCCACCATATCCCATGCTGCGTCCCGACCCGAACCTGCTTTCCGTGAAGTCGATTCTCAGCACGAGGTATGTTGATTTCCGATGATCGCAATTCGTCTTTTCACTCAAAAACCCGGTTATAGAAAAGAGAACGTGTTTTATGAGCGCGTAGCTATTTGGGATAACATTGATGTTAGTATATATTAATTGTTCCCACAAAGAATTTGTGATTGTGAAATGGAACGAAAAGACTCGCAATCATCCATATGATACAACCATTCTTTTCCCAGTTCTTTCTGTTTTTACCAGAAATGAAAAACGAGAAATACTCGAAAAGTTGTTCGATATCCCGAAAGAAAGATGAAAACAACGAGCTCTACTTACGCCCACGTACCAAACATGAGAAAAAAGGACAATAAAGCCAGAAAAGTTTAATGTATCAAAAGACGCCTTCTATTGATGATTGTTAACTCGTACGGTGTTTTCCATTTCACTTAATTTGTTCCTGCAACTGGATTTGACGAAAGGGCTCGTAAATCGTAATCATTCATATGATAAAACCATTTCTTGCCCAAATTATTTTCCATTTTTACAGAATTGGAAAGCGAGACATCCTAAAAAATGAAACGACGAGGTAAAAAACAATGGGGTCTACCGTAGCGCATAGCACACCCGAAAACAAATTAAAGATAATAATAACCAGAAACGTCTATTTTGTCGAAATTAACTCATACCGTGTTTTGTTATTACTTCGTGCAAGAAGATATAATACATATATATTGATGTTTTTCACATGTGCGTGGTGTTGGAAATTCCGCAGGGTGTTGAAAATGAGAAGGCTATGGAGATCGATGACTCATGTGAGGGAATTGGAGAAGATGAATGCTTGATGAGAAGGACACTTGCAGCTCACATTGATTACCTCTACACCCAGAAACAGAAGCATTAATAGATATATACTCTAGGAAAATAAATTTGTGGTACACTTTTTTTTCTATATTTTTTACTTTTCATATATACAAAATATAGAGTTTCACTGGTTCGTCTATATCAGAATCTGTTCACTGAGATTTTACTAGAGCAAGTATATTTTCTCCGCTTTTCGTCAGGCGCTATTGGATCTGGGGAAGTCTGTAATACATTCATATACGTGATACCTGTCACATTTTGAAGGTCTCACACGTATGAGTTTCGCATGTATCGGTTCATGAAAAATTAATGGTATTACATATATGTTTGTATTATCGAACTTTTCGTGTTATATTGTTATAGCTATGGAATGATATGAGTTCATATGAACCTAAGTAATGCGAGATCGTGTTGCTTCTAGAACTCTAGCCTTCTTTTGTTCGAAGTTAACATATAAAGTCAAACTACAACTCTTGGCCTTGCAAAGTTAGGGTGAAAAGTTTCTAGCATAAACTCAACAAGGAATATTATTATTAAATTTTCTAGTAAAGGTCTAACGTGATCATTATCACAAGTATATCTAAGACAACGCCATGCAAGCTTGAGCGCAATGGACAAATTATATGTTGTCACATGCTTAATTTACATGTAGCGTGTCCACCTAAAACACAATGAAAGCTAATTATATTCTCTTCTAATCCCTTAATAGAAAAATATTCTGTATATCTCCCCAAAAAAAATTAGTTTTCGTATATGTATAACTTAGATGAAGTTGACATTTCTTTTTTATACATAAATATCCATGTCATGAAGATTACCTTAAAAAAAGAAATGCTAGTTTGCCAATAAATATTAGGCATATAATTTTGAAGAGGTTAACCAGTCATATATATCTGATTGGATTTTAACCAAACCAACTATTTTCCGTAATTTTGTCTCTTTCTGTTCCAATGGAAAAAAAAATGTCTTTTTGGCTATAAAATCGAAGTCAAATTGCAATTAATTAATTTATCTGTATATATCTTTATATATGTAGCCTGGTCGATGCATAAAGCACTCATCGCATGCATCTTACGTAATTCATATGGTTTGCTTAGCTCATAAAATATTTATTTATTTCGTTTTTATAAATTTCATTTTGCTAGGTCTTGGAGGAAGTCAGAAAGATTCTATACGACTTTATATTTCATGCAGCATCTGAAATTCCAATCTCCCCACAAATTTATGGTATTCCAAGCAGCAAAAAAAATATATATATTATGGTATAACTAGCTAGGTAGAAAAACCTACTAATTTATCGAAAAACTTCTTTTTAAAAGACTGTTTTGAACATATATTCGTGAATTGATAAAATTCTTCAATTTCTTGAGAAAATATTTAATATTCTTAGAACTCGAGAAGTTTTTTTGCAATATAATTATTAAAAATGATCATAATTTCATTATTGATATTAAATTCTCTAAGCAACAATTACGAGCTCAAATTTGCAAAAAAAGTGGTGCCGTGCATGGCTTATATCCCTCTCCAGTTTTTACATATTATAATAAATTATAATTGATTTGTGATTATTTTTTTAACTTTTTAGATTTTTACGTGTGCATTTGGCATGGTCAACGACGGGCCCTGATCCCAAACAGCTAATGGAGATTCAAAATGTAATTCCTATCTGCTTATATTATTAATTGATCTTTTATATTTATTCCTTCTCGTCAACTTCGAAGGTATTTGTTGAATGGAACAATGAAAATTTTGCTTGAGCATGTGCATTGCAATCAATTATGCTCTCCTGATGTTCCCCCTAAAATAATGATCAATGACAGCCAAATTCGTTTAAATCTGTGTATAGTGTGATCATATATATCACGGTGTCAAATAATATAAGAAAATGTTCATCAGAGAAAAATCAAACAATTTTGCAGACTGATTAACAAAATCGGGAGACAGTGGAGTCTTTGATTTAGTTATTATTTTACATTTTTTAAGCTTTTCTTCCTCCTTTTTTTTTTATTGTGATTGAGATTTTCCATTTTTCTTCACGCATAATTGTTAGACGACCTATTTATTAATATTATTTCTTGTGAATTAAGTCGAAAAACAAAACAGATGTCAGATTAGTTCATGCCAATTTTAAATATATATAGAGATTAAAAGAAGCTCCATTATAACAATTAACACATAAGATAAGAACAAAGAAACACTGTACGAACATGAGAGATCTTACGGGGCATACGGATGACGTTGCTTATGTGCTTGATGATGAACAATCTCAGTGAAAATGGGGGACCACGACAAGAAGGGACAGCATATATGAGTAGGAACCCATTAATATTTTATGACATCCTCCAACTGCAAATTAGAATTTAGAAGTCCATGCACAAATAAGGTTGATGTGATATATTAGTTGTCTACACACAATGGTTATGAATTTGATTCTCTTTTTCTGAATTTTCACTAATATTTGCGATAATTGTTAGTGGGATATTGACAATAAGACATGCATAATAAGACGATACAATTTATATTCCTTTATATAAGATATCGAGTTCGAATTTTATAAATATTGAGTTTTATTCTTTAATAAATTGACTATGCTCAAACTTATACTACTAAAAACATGACATAGGACGATGGTTTTTCGAACCTGGGGTGACTCTTTTTTCCATCACCATAGGGTTCGCGACATTTTCGAAAAACGTTCCCGCTTGTCCAGTCATTTGAAGTCCTTGCGAAGTTTTCTGAAAACTTCGCCCTAGACCCCCCCCTATGGCGACGTTTTTCAGTGCACAGGCCCGAGCGGTTGCGCTCCACATGACGGGAGAATGTGCTCTCCACCTCCCTGTCGAAGAATTCCCCATAGACCTGTGCATTGTGAGAATCAAACTTGAGTTGTCCCCCCGAGCGCCCACGCGTGTTACCATCTATGCTATCCTTCCACATTCGTCGATCTTCTACATTTAATTATATTGATACTTATTAACAAATTTTTATTTCTTTTAATTAGTACATTTTTTATCTTTTAAACACTTTGAATAATTTTTATAAAAAAATAAATTTATATTTGTAGTATCCATCATATATCCTTAAAAGTAGTATTGTATATATTAATATATTGTTTTTACAATCAGTATTCTTGTATATATATTATAATATTACACGTTCATATATATATATATATATATATATATATATATATACCAACAAAAAGTACCTGTAATGTATATATATAATACGTATAATTATAATAATTCTCATTCCCCATTTTGGGGGAATTGGTTCCGATGTTAAGGGGAATGGAATTTCGATTTCCCTCAAACTAAATATTGACAATTAGAATTAAGCATTCTAATTTCGATTCCGAACGTATTTTGACCCAATCGAAGCCTCAACATGTTAAGTCCGTAGATGGCGACAAACGCAAAAATGCATTCTTTCTCCTTAAACCATAAATCATATTGTAAGGAATAAAAAATCTTAATATAACTACAAAATTCGATTGATTTTCTTCAATGTATCTTTCCCACCAACATTATCATGTTACACCCTTCAAGGCATGTGCTTACATGACATATATTTGCCACTTGTTTTAAAAGTTACAGGCATCCAATAAGACTTAAAGTCAATCATTCATTACCGAATGGTTATAATACCTCGGAAGCATTTGAACAAAGTCATCAAGTCAACTCAACCGAAGCACTCGATAATATGAGTAATATGGGAAAAAAAAAAAATACCGAATCCATTCAAAACCTTAACTCAATTTCACGTGTTCAAGCGATCAACCCTCAACCAGTGCAATATCCTCCGTTGCTCGGTTCCGCCAATCTCAATTATCGTATTTTTAACAACTATATAAGCGATTGAGCTTGAGCTTGAACTTGAATGAAATATCAAATATGTTCAAGTGACACAAACTACTCATTACTTATTTGCGATTCGACTCGACTCAAAGCAAATAAAGGGGACATGTGACAACATATTGACGATATGTTGTTAGTAAATTTAATTCGCTCTTTTATATAAGTGATTGAAAACAAAACTTTGCCCTTGATAGCCCGACAACACAAGAATAATTACTTTATCAACTTTCATATTTATTTTCTAGTATCCATCAAATATTCTTAAAAGTAGTATTTTTTATGATCTGTATTCTAGTTATGTGTACATGTATATATGTATTACACGCTCATATATGTTTGTGTGTATGTATGTATATATTATGAATTATTCTAACACCCATTTCGAGGGAATCGATTCGATGTTAAGAGGAATATTCCTCGGGACATAATACTTGAGACAAGCTACTTGTGAAGTACGTCATCGACTGGATTCTCTGCAAAAAGATGGATACGAGTATGGGTATATCCATACTCAAAAAATCGATTGTATTACGTAATACGAACGATTTTTTAAAATTCTTTTAACACACATAATACTTTTTTGGAGCACCGATAGCATGTTGGCAATTTGTCGGTAGATCTAACTAGAGGTCCTACTCATTTATATAAGCTACTATCAACAAGTTACCAGCTTGTTGTCAGTAGCTACCAACTTCTAAAATGCACAAGCAAATGGGTGCCTTATGCGACACTTTTGAAAGGGTTGGCTCGGGTACCTTAGGTGATCCTTCCAAGCGTCGCCCAAGGTACCCCCAATGGTGATGCTTTCAAAACCGTTGTCAAGGACCCTTTTTTATCGACGTTTTAAGAAAGCGTCACCATAAGGTTACCTTAGGTGACGCCTCCATGTGTCTGCAAAAGTACTCTTGGCCGACGATTTTCAAAGCATCGCCATAGACCTCATATATTCAATTTTTTTAAAGCGTCACCATAAATCTCCCCTATGTCGATGTTTTTGGGAAGCATTGCTTTAGACACCCATATGCTGACTTTTTTGTGACAGCAGGTAGGATCTATGGTGACGCTTTTTGAAAGCGTCGCCCAAAGTACATTTGTCGTACCTTTTACGACACTTTTGAAAGCGTCGCCTAAAAAAGGTCGCCCTTGGTACTTTTCCTTGTAGTTTAGTTTAATCGGAGCACATTAGGTCTCGTGATCCATATCCCTATATGATATTTAAACTTATAAACACAAAATACATAGTAATATTTGGGTGAATACAAGATGAGCATCATAATCAACAATGAGTTGGAGTTGACAGTGATGGGTTGAGTTCAAGTTGCACCGTTTTCTAATTGAAGACCTTTGAGTTGTATTCATACTATTATTCATCACAATGATAACGAACTTTGAACATTCTTCAAATATGTATCCGATACATTCAGCATGTAATAATGGGACTTTGAGTGACCATTTGACCTTGGGCACTAAAAAAACTTAGATGGTACATAGCATTAAAATGTTAAGTGGTTGATTTATGGTCCTCGAAATGATTACTGCTTTTACTAGACTTTAGTTATTAGTTGAATGAGCAGATGATTGTTAATGACAAAATTTCAATTATATAAGAAATTGAATCATAGGTATAAAAGGGCGTAGAGTTTCTTAGGATTTTTTTAACAGAAGTAACTTAATAACTGCATTTACGTTTGGTTTCGGAGTAGAATTATTATTAGTTGAGGAAATTTATTGTTTTAAAATAGTTATAATAATTGTTAAGAAAAAATATATGAGATGATTTATTATAAAATTAGAGAAAAATGAAAAAATAATGATATGAGAAATTTTAGTATAAAGGAGTTAGTTATAATAATGGTTAAAAAAAATATGTGAGAGAAATTATTATTAAATTAGAGAAAAAAATATAAAAAAGTAATGATTATATTGTTGAATGAAGGAAAATATAAAGTAGGATTGAGTATAGTAAAATTATTATTTCAAAACCAAATAAAGTCCACATTTTTTGTTATCCTAACCAAATGTAGTCGATTAGCAAGCAAATTTTGTGCAAGCTTCTTTACTCGGAATAATATCGTCTCATTCTACATGAAAACTCTTCATCCAGCTTCGGTTTTCAAATACTTCATATAAGACGAATTTAATCCGATGTAAAGGCTGAGGGAGGAATATGATCAACTCGGAATGACACAAACTCGTTATTGAAATCGAAGCGATTTGTTCCACATAAAGGGGGAAAAAAGAGATTATTTAATGTAATCTTCTATATGTGAATGGAATTTTTTGCTAAGCATAATTATTAACGGGCTGTTATTTGGCGGGAAAATCCTTCTAGTTTCCCGCCATTAATGAACTCCCTACCTAAGCTTCCTCCCTCTTCCCCTCCTCTCCGCCTCCCCAAAACCCAAAATCCTCAGCCCCCAAGCAAAATTCGTCTCCTCCGCGCACCGGCCGGAATGGGCAAGAAGGCCAAGGACAAGCAGTACTGGCTCCTGAAGACCGAGCCCGGGGAGTGGTCGTGGGAGGACCAGGCGGCCAACGGCGGCGCTACCAAGTGGGATGGCGTCCGGAACAGGCAGGCTCAGAACAACCTCAAGGCCATGTCCCTCGACGACCTCTGCTTCTTCTACCACTCCGGCCAGAAGTCCCGCCGCATCGTGGGCGTCGTGACGGTCACCCGCGAGTGGTACCAGGACGCGGAAGTGGGAGGAGGGGCCGTGGACGTGAGGGCGGTGGGGGAGATGAGGCGTCCCGTAGAGTTGGAGGAGCTGAAGCGGGACGAGGGGCTGAGGAAGGGGGGTTTCCAGCTCCTGAAGCAGCCCAGGCTGTCGGTGGTGCCCGTGTTGCCGGAAGTGTGGGAGCGGATCTGCGAGATGGGCGGCGGCTACGAAGGGGACGGGCGGGAGGTCAGCCGCGATGGGGAGGCGGAGTGAAGTGGCCAGTAGCCGCGAAGTCAAAGTGTTTGCTAAAATGCTTAAGGGAGGATGTTTTCTTTTGTGAAATGACGGTGTTGCCCTCGAGGAACTTAGTAGTTTTGTAAATATGCCCTCAATGAAGCGGAGAAATGACTGTCGAATCGTTTGTAATTAGGAAAAAAGGAGGGAGAGGGAAAGGGCCATTCCCTCCAACGATTTTGTTGTTAGGCCCGCTAATGCTTTTTAGTGAATGAACTTTCGTTATCGCTGCAACATATATTCTTTTTTTTTTCCCATAATTTTTTTTGGTAAAATGATACGGTGAAGTTTGTTCATTAAATTACTCAATCGAATAGGATTACGTCGTGAAAAGTTTGAAATAAAACGAAGTAGATTATAATATCTAGAAAGGAAAGGAATTGTAAAAGCGTAGTGTCGAGAAATACTTTTAATACAATACTTACCTAAAATTAGACTAAAATTAAACTTATTAAAATCGAAGGTGAAATCACTTAAAAAACTTCTTAATTTTCACAAGAAAAAAAATATATTGTAATTCGTACTACACTTTCTTTCTCATTCAATTATTTTTCTTAATTTAATCGATATTGTGAAGAAATAGTCCGCCGTAAATGTCAAAGAGCGATAAGGGAAATAAGGCAACTCACATAGATCGATTTAAATTGCTCGACGAAGTAAAATTTCGAGCTCGAGTCACGTGAATGAAGAAAATATATGCCGGAAGAGTTTAATTCCTATTTGGCTGAGTCGGCTCAAACTGGATTAACTGAGGTTCGTTGTATTTCCGGATACCATGGTACTCGTAACATCAAATACTTATCCCAAAAGGGGAAAAAAATACAGAGAGAAAGAAAAGCCATGAAACGACAGCGTTAAGCTCTTTCAGCTTCCGCCCAAAGAAGTTCCATTTCCATAAGTCGGCCGCCGGGGAGCGCGCCGTCACCGTTGCAGGGTTCAACTCCCCGGGAAAATCCGTGCCGCAAGAGCTTCCCGGCCGAGCCCAAGTGGGAGAAAGTACGGAGAAACTGAAATTCAGCTCTAGAATCTCGTGATTCGAGTCTCAGATGCAAGTTCTCCCGCCCATACGGCCTCGTCTGGCAGCTATTGCCGACTGTTGGCGGCGGTTCAGCTCAAGGACGCTCCCAGTTCGAGCATTCTCGAGCTCATCGGATTTATGGGACCAGTCTCGCGGTGGTCTCCCTCGCTTCTTCTCCGAAGTTCTCCCTCGTTCTAAGGCACTCTCTCGCTCTCTGTCTGAGCTTCTCTAGCTGCACTTATATTGAATTCTGGAGATATCTCTTCCTCGTATGATAAGAAAAAAAGTGTTCTTTTTGCTGCATTTTTCTTCTTTATCACTTCACCGGTTCGGTTTATTCCTCTGATTTCATAGTTTCCGACTTGAAAAATCTTCGAGTGAATGTCAATGTGGTTTCTCTTCTTTGGATGAAAATGCAGGGTGGAGTGGTCCGTGTGCAAGGTGATGAGTTCTTTCATATGACCAGAGTCTTAAGATTAACAACAAATGACAGGTAATTCCGGCAGGAATTTTGCTTGATTAGAAGGACTTAAGAATGTGGTTCCTGTGCTTATGACTCCTATTCTTAGTCTTCTCTGGTGCATCTTGTCTGTGTCTGTGTCGCTTCATGAAGATATAGACTTATTCTTGAGTCCTCTTGTTGTCACTTGCAACTCGCCTACTCTTGTACCTACGTCAGAGGATCACTTTGTTGGGGGAGTGCTTGTTTATTATATATTTCTTGATAATTTTGATCCTTGTGTGCCCCCCATTTTAATGGCTGCGTGAGTTGGTTTTTGATCAAATATCATTTGTTTCGTCACTGAGGTAGTTGTTGACCATCAGGGCGCACCCTGTCTCTCATGATTACTTAATAGCTAATCCAGGGTGTTATATGTTTTTCATGGAGTCAATGAGACCTGTTAGGGATCCTTATTTCTTCCCCACCTGATTCCTGTAATTCCAGTAACAACACCTTTCCAAGACCAACGTCAGATTTGTTAATATACTTGGAATGAGTAGACCTAGTGTCAGAGAGGACAATTTCAAGAATAATTTTGTCTCTGAATTTCCTCATGATCCCTATGCAAGGGTAGAGCTCTTCAATGGAAAAGGAGGCTTAGTGAGCGGGTGCATTCAGTGCATTGACCGTGCAGGTGTGGACTTTGTTGCTCTGGAGGACCCAAAATTGGTCAGTCCTCCTAGTCCCCAATGGCATGTAGTTGCTGCTTTAGGTGAGTTATTCCAAGCATTGAGCAGTCAATTTAGTGCTTTAATTTTTTTTAGAAAGTGCACTTTTCAGTGTTACTAACATGCTATGGCACTGATAAATCATTTTATCAATTTGATGATTACCTTTGTCTAGGAACATTAAAGGGTGGTCGAGCTGACTGGCTTGTGGAGAAATGTGCCGTATGTACATGCTAATTAGAATTTTAACTTATTTATTTTGACCTGTAACTCTTCTTTTCTTTTTTTTTTTTTCTGGGTAAGTAAAACTCTTTTCTTTTCTGTTAGTTCAGATTTCTAATTATTTTTCCCCATTCTGTTGGGCTCTCTCAGGAACTTGGGGCTAGTAGCGTAACCGCGCTGTTGACTGAACGATCTCCTTCTATCTCAGAAAATCGAGTCGATAGGTTGGAACGTGTTATCTTGGCTGCGTCAAAGCAATGTAAGTCCAGTTTCGACATTGTCAATGTGCATTCTAGTTGAAGGAACCACCTCTTTCCATCTCAGAAAAACTGACTTGATAGATTGGAATGTGATATCTTGCCTGTTTGTTGGTACATTTCTGCTTTGGGTGGTTGAGTATCAGAATAGTTGATTCATTGCTACTTTATATGTGCTGAAACATATGCTTTTTCCTTTCTGTTTTGTTACATGTGTGGCAGGAGAACTTATATAATTTTTGTTTCTTCATTTGTTTTTTGGCTTCATGGTGAATAGGCCAAAGGCTGCATGAAATGGTAGTACATCCTCCAACAAAAATCAGTGATGTTCTACCTAAAGTGAGTCTTTCATCTCTGTACTGTTAAAGCAACAAATTGCTTCTTCGTTGCAGTTGTTTGAACATCAGTGTAGTTTAAGCTATGTAAGCTATATTCATAGAAGTTAGTGCAGTATGCGAAAGCAATCTGGGAAGCCGAGGATGTGCATTTGAGTCCAGTATGAATGATCAATGGCTGATATATGTGGTTCATGATTTCTTTGTAATTGCATTCTTTTCTTCGCCTTTTTGTTGCTTACCGTCCTTGACTGAGTTGCATCATATCTTCCATTTCATAGGTTTCCCAGTCAAAGCTATCATTTCTGGCCGTTGCAGAAGCCCCTCCTCTTATGAGTGCACTGACTTCATTGGAACTCAAATCTGATGGTCTATTAATAGTCGGACCTGAAGGGGGTTAGTATAAGAACTCATTCTTTACTTTGCCATTGAAGTGTTGCTTTAATAATATTGGAGCTCCTCTTTCATCTTTATGGCTATTTTTTCTGCATATCGGAGCCTGAATATTGCCTTCGGGCACGCTTAAAATTTTGCAGATTTCACCGCGAAAGAATTGAAGCAACTTACAGAAGCAGGGGCCACTGCAATTGGCCTTGGGCCAAATCGCCTTCGTGTAGAAACTGCGACAATTGCACTTTTGGCTGCTCTGATGTTATCGTCTGATGCTCAGCAAACAACATGACTTTGGCTTGATTGCTTTGTCAGGTAGAGGAGAATAACTGTCAGTTTTCAACACTTACAAAAATTGCCTGCTTAGAATGGTGGAAGTGCCTTTGATTGCCTTCCCATGTTTGGCTGAATGTTTGCATTGAGCAGTAACATCTTCACAGTACGCATGTTTCATTGCAAAAAGGTTGGACATTAAACGGCAATCATGGAATGTTGTTTATATATATCTTATCATAAAGTGAAACATATTAACATGACTACTATGCTGGTGGGTAGAGCTTGCTGATACTTTGAAGTGCCAATATTGACATGGGAGCTGTGAAATCGTCAATATCTGTGGCCATGATGATTGATTTTGCACCATAGTAGACCTGCTAGATGAATACCTTCCTTCACTCGGCAACTTTCTTATGTAAAGGTCAAATAGGGTCCAACGCATTTCTCTAAGCTTGGAAGAACCAAAAGATATCAGGCCACGGTTGGACGAAAGCATCATGTAATGAAACCATCACAGAACAGACAGTAGTCATTTTATTGCAGTCCCATTTTGCCTTATTGCCATTTTGTCAAAAGTGGCATCAGTATTCCACTCAAAGTACGACTTCACACGTCCTTTTCTTTTGCTGGAATTCTTTTCAACACCCAACAGTCTTTGAAGTCTATCATTAGCAATGTATATATAATGATGATAAGAATCTATATGGAGTCATCTCTTTCACCGACTTCATTAGTCAGCTTTGGCATACGGATTCTGATAGTCTTTGTCTCTGAATCTTCTGTGTGAACTTTGCAGCTGTCCGGTTTCGTTGATGAACTTGGCTTTGCCTCCTTCCGCATAACCGACTCCGGTATGCATTCTCTACTTCTACTGTTCGATACTGATGCAAGTTCCTCTACTGAGTACAATCCCCTCTCATCATTCGACATATTATCCGTGCTTTCACATCGACCTCACCCGTGTCTGAGATTATTTAACGGCCTCGCAGCACTAATCTTATGGAATGGAACGGAAACAACACGAACAATCTCTCATGCGTGTTTGTGTTGACTTTTAGGTGCAAATGTCAAAGCAGAATTTTCTGCGGTGGGCTGTTGCTTTGTTCCTCGGAGGAAAATAGACTCCAATTTTGTCATTTTTCCTTCTTCTGGCTTAGAAAATTTGATGTTGTTCGTAATATAACCTGTTAGGTTAGAGAAGGTCCTGATAGTCAACTTGTTGGACCATGAGAAAGTCGACTACGTACGGGATAATCTCACCATAAACTTCACTGTAGGGATTACGGGACTGCACATGTCTCGAGAAGTAGTTAGACGTGTGTACGGTATGAAATTTGGTGATTGAAGGGAAGTCGCAAGCAGTTACACGTGGCTAAACAAACGGGTCAAAGTTAGGTTTTGCCATTCATGCCGTGAGTGTAAATGCTGCTTTCGCCATTGATGCTAACTGATTGGGTTCACTTCGACTGGCACAATTCCATATCTATTGAGTATTTTCGGTGCGATGAAGCAGCTTAGGCTCGATGACTGTTCCAAACCTCGACTTAAATGTACTGACGCCTTCGCCTTTAGGAATATTGCTGATTCATTGATTTCCTGAAGTTGGGATCGGACATCCCAAAGCGGGTGAACTACTTGAGCCGTTTCTCATCTAATGTTCGAATAAGTTGTTCTCACGGTCTGAGGGGTTATAGACTTCCATGGGACTCTGAAGAAATGAAAAATCGATGTCCTCCTGATACACAAACCTGCCTGCCACATAAATAAACAGAATCGTACACGCCGAACTTATCGATTTATTGTGAAGAAAGATCTATGAGCCAAACTTAATTAGGCTTGATTTCGTGTGACTACCAGAATAGAGTAGTGTGGAATTGGGCATCAAATCAATCCATGCAAGGGTTTGTTTGCATCACCCGGAAGAATGCACGCAGACAGAAAAATTACCGTCATGTGAACTCATCGAAGATCCATCAGCTGAATGTCGTGTGAGAATAAATAACGCTCTAAATGGCCTACTCGGACCGGAGGGAAAGGGAAAGGGACGGCAGAAGACGATTACGCACATTGAAGTCCTGCGTACTTTTCTTGTTTCGCATCCACACGGCTACTCCCCTGTCAATAAACTCATGTAGTCCTTAATTAAAACCAAGATTTCGGGTTGGAGATTATTGCACCTGCGGAAGAGCAACGACTGCGTGCTGATTAAAAAATGACAGAGACAATGCCATTACGGCCCGAGTATCATAAAAACGACCCCGCATATGCAGGGACGCACCTCTTCAGCATTTAAAATGCAATCTGTATGGGCAAATCCAGCATTGAATGTTTCCATGGAAAAAAAAATGTAAATCTAACACTCGTATGCTTCATATTTTGCTCATAATTAATTATGTGGCGCGTCCCACATGCTCCAAACTTAACTGAAGGGCAACCCACACATCTGACAATTCCAGCAATCTGGAAATAATTAACTAATTAATTAATTTAAAATAATTTGATTTTGAACACAAGTTATATATGTACAAAAATGAGAATTTAATTAATTAATTAATTAATGACTAGTCAGCCCGAGTAACAATAAGTTGATGAAACTCCGGTCAAGAGAGAACTGAGAGCATGACTCGCACCGGCCAATCCAATTTTCAGCTGTCTAATTACCAAAGAGCCCTCAACCTCTTGCACGATTTACACTACTCACGGAGATGACCCATTCATAGGACCAATGCATTTATCTACGAGTTATGATCGGGTTGACAAACAGAGTTTCGTATGGGCGGATTTGACCTTTTGTATATGAGTGTTTGATGCTCACTAGAAATTTCGTGGTCAAAATCAAATCAATACCTAAGCGAAAATTGAACACGTGACGTGGTTATCGAAAATTATAAAAAATAAAAATAAAAAAATGTCAACTTCTTGGCGATAATGTGGCATGATGCAGTATCCAGGAAAGGATAGGTCCAAACTGCTCATAGTCAACGGAAAAAAAAGTATGCGTTTCGCTGGTGGTGGAGTCGTAATTTTGCCCAAACTCCGGGGGTTATTATCGATGAATACCTTATTTAAAAAGAGTCACTGAAACTGAGAAAGTGCAGAAGTGAGGTTATGTCTCTCGGTAAAACTAGTCAGCCCCTAAGAACTCCCATATGGGACGCCGCCCCACCAGCACTAGATTGACAATATCTATTGACACTTGATATTGAGATCGGGATCGGGATCGATATCGATACCAAGACGCAGTCTTCAATGGCGAATCCAGCGATTGAGAGCTTGGTGGAGTCGATAAAGTCAAAGGTGAGGGCGTTGAAGAAGAAGACCAAGAGCGGCAGTAAGCCGTACGTTAAGATGGCCAAAAGCTCGAGCGTGAAGGTGGAGATCCGCAGCCGCAAGGCCCGCAAGCTCATCGACAAGACCCTCAAGGCCGCCGACCAACCCGGCAAGCATAGCCTCTCTTGATCATCCACTTACCATCCAGTTCGCCTTTCTTGCACTGGTCTCTCTTGCTTTTCTCTTCTTGTTAGGGTAGATTTTGCATATACATGCCCGCTTTTTTCATCGCAGCATCGACATCGATCGTGATGGGAATGTAAATTCTCGCAAATATATATTCGAAGAAAGCTATGTAAAGGTGTGCTTGTTTGTGTTGCGAATATGTGCATCTGATGATTTCAGCTGAAAGAATTGAGAAACTTCAGTTGGATATGTTCATCATGAAAAATTTCAGCCAAACGGGTTATCTTATAGACATTGTATATATGAGATGCCGAATCAATAAAAGTACGCCGACAAATTAAATAAGGCTCTTTGTTCGACTTTGATTGTGATTTACCATTCACAGTGGAGAGTCCCATAGGTGTCTGACCTTAGATATGTTTCTTTTCGTTAATTATTATGAAATTTTGTTAACTCATTTTCGATTTTAATTCAAACTCGTGGCAAGGAAAGACTTCCATCATCCATGGCTCTCTCTCTCTCTCTCTCTGCATGTACGACACTGTATTTTATTTTCTATATTCAAAGCATGCTTTCGCATCTTCCAATTTCGATGGTGAGATTAATTTCAAACTATAATATAAAAATGGGTTCAAATTGAAATAGAGAAAAATACATATGTACGGCCTAGGAAAAATGGGTTACTGAATGAGGGTGGAAAAGAGTTGCAGATGGAACAAAAAGTCAAAGAAAAATTTATTAAGGTTTTGGAGATAGAGAACGTATAGCCAAGCCATTAATGGTGGGGTTTTGTCTGGTGGGCAAGGAGGAGATTTGAAAGCAGTTGGAGATTAATTGAAAATGTGACTGGATTGAATCGATTCAATTTGAAATACATATCCATCCGAGAACGCAAGAAATTATTCCTGTGACTTTAGAAAACACACGGTGATACCAACAATCTAGAAGGAGTGCACGAATTTGAATTTCAAAAAATACACTTGTTGAGACATAAAATAATATTTAATGTTTCATTTATGGAATTATTATAGTAATGTCTCACACAATTTTACTACAGAGAATACATGATGATGTAATAAGCCAGATTATAAAAGATTTTCCTAAGGCATTTAATATAAGATATTCCATGTAGATTACTGGAAGTTTGATTTTAAATTTTCTGAGCCCACTAAATTATCATGTTTGGTTGAAATACGGTAATAATATATAATACCAATTTTTTTTTTTTACCAAACATGGTATAATGAATATTGCTAGTAATTTTAAAAACGAGAATCTATCTTAATGTGAATTTAGATTATTAGTTAGTAAATATTAAATGGCAATGCACCAAACACAGAGGTTGACGGGGGAGCAAAGATCTGTGATCTTCGTGTGATTATGGTTTGAAATTACGTAGGCCGATATATTTTAGATAAAGTCCTAATCGGAAATATGTTCATTTTGTAGAGATTCTGAATAAAATAAGGCAGTCCATAAACAATTGAAAAAGATAACATGATAGGAACCCAAAAGAAGTATGAAACCAAATTTGTTATCTATTCAGCTAAAGAAAGGAGTATATGTGAAACCGAATCTCCAATTATTCAATCATTTTTTGTCGGTTCGTAGGAACATTTTGTCTCTATTTTGACATCACCAGTGATGGCAGAATCAATTCGCAGTTGCCTTCGTTAGGCATCTCTTTCGTATTACCAGGCAAATGATTAAAAAGCATCATGACTTCATGCTAATTTAACTCGTATATTTAAATTTCACTGAAGTATCCGATAGAATCATCTTAATTTTGAAAACCAAGTGACGTGAGTATATATTTCATTATTCATAACTCATTCCATCTGTTAAAGAATTCGAAGTCGATAACTTGATATGGATGATAAATTTTTTTTTTTTTTTTTTTTTTAATTTCTTCCATCGTTCTCATCTATCATTCGCTCCTTTCAGGCGCTTCAAGTCAGCCCTGTGCCCACGTTGTTGAAGAAAATATGCTCCAAATCCAAAATAACCAATGAAATAAGTTCCTTATTCCTATCAAACAATTTGGATAGGAGTTGAAATGATAGGGTGCCTACATACACCTTTCACATTGTCATTTTTTTTTCTAAAAGAGAATTCCGATTTCTTTTTAATTCCTAATATGTATGAAAAAAAATGCATGGCAGGCAGAACTAGTGAAGCTAGAGAAAAAGGGGGTGTTCGAGGACCGTTTTTTCGACTTTCACTGTAGTTATTTTAGCATCGCAAGAGTACCCGACACTTACGTCGATTGGCAAAAACCCATAAGCGAAGGGTTGTCAATGCTTCTAAAGAAGAAAAGCTAACAAAGTGTGGTACTACAACTGTACAACAGCAGCCTAATGTGTGAATCGTGATCACTTACGGACGAGAGAAAATGTCGAGAAGCTTCACATGGCGAATCAATATCCATTTATTTCAACATGTTTTCGTCCTGCAGCTGGTCGACTTTGCGGATCGGGATACATGATCATCGATAGGGAAAGAACGGGCCCGTTTGGGCTTCAGAGAAGAAAGTCGAGCTGGTCCATGGGTTGGGCTCCAAGCAATTGGGCCGGCCACCTGACGTCAGAGCTCCCTTCAATGGGCTTAGACACATATGGATTTGCTAAAGTGGACCTACCCATGAGCTCTTAGGATATACATTTCTTTTTTTCGATGCAACATTCTGATATTCGGAAATTTAATGGATTCGACTAATTCAGTCCGAGTTAGGTTAGCTATATAAGAGGCAAAACTCTCTTAATTTGAGTTTTTCCATTCATAAAACTTAAATCAAATATTATATTTAAAAGAAATAAGCGTTAAATTATTTGAATAAACCCACGTTAGTTCTTATAGGCATATTAGACCCTACATACGACATCCAAACATAATGGATGGTCTTTCCCTCCACAACATCCAAAAGGGCATATCCGTCCTTCCACTTTTCGAATCAGGTCCTTGAATTATCCATTTTCCTAGTCAATTTTGCCTGCAAACTCCTGCATTAAATATTCAAGCAATCGGTCCACCAATCATGCGGACATACCAACACCCTTCGTTCATTAGAACACTGTGTTTGAAAAAGTCCACACGCACCTCCCTACCTCCAAAAATTTGCCAATTTCGTCCCCTGAGACCAGACATTAATTAATATATTTCTCGTCAAACATTTCATCATTGGTGCTTCTTGGAAGCAAAGCCTTTCAACCCCTCACTCATCCATATATATATACATAGCCATGGGCGGCAGAGATATCCACAGCCAAAAAACTAAGAGAACCTCAGTTGCTAAACCATCACTCATATTCCCATCCGGTTTACGTCTGATTAATTCTTTCGGTTGCCCGTGTTTGGAGCGCTATCTTAACTTTTCGGTGATCTCGAAATGGGAGGCAAGGTGAGAAGGCAGAACAAGTTCAAGCATGTGATCTTGGCGCCCTTTAGGATCATGTGCAAAGCCAAGAACTTTTATATGAAGGGCATGGAAGACTTTGCCGGCCGGGTGAGCCAAGGGGGAGGAGTTAGCGGGCCTGGGGCGGCTCAGGTCCCGACCGTGCCAAGGAGCTTCTCCAAGAGGAATGAGGATGATGATGAGGATTACCGGGAGCTTCTCCGGTCAGTCTCCAAGAGGAACGCCGAGAGGCAGCAGGCGATGGGAGTAACGGGACCCCCTAGTGGTGTGACTGGCATGGGAGGGATGAGGAGTTACAGTGTTGGGATAGGGAAGATCGGGAGGATCGATGAGGAGACGCCTTGCAAGTTCGAGGAAGTTCCTCCGAGGGCGGAGTCACTGTACCCTAGGAGCAGAAGCCAAGCTGTTGGCAGGAGAAACGCCATGTTTTACTAACGAAGATCGATTTTTCAGTTAAGAAAACTGATTGTCGATCAGAAACCATAGGATCTTGTCAAGATTTAGTCTGATAGGTTGATGAAATGGAGCGAATGAAAGAAAAATATCATTTGATGTGTTTAGCTGGCTGCTTTGTGCATGCTGTTTGGTGATGAAATGTGTTATATATCAAAATGGAAACCTAGTTTGTTCAATATTTCCGCTACCGTTGAGGTTTTTTTTAGCTTTAGGTTTATATGAGGATTCAGTATACACGTCTAATTGGATCATGAAAACGGAACTAAACTGATCTTAGTTGCTCTTCAGAGCGGAGTGGGAAGAAAAAGGAGGAGATCCAATTAAATTTATCTAATCCATATGAAAATTGAGGTATAAATTAAACAATTGAGATAATCATTCAGATTAATTTTTAGACGAACTTAATCGCTTTTCTTAGTTGGTCATAATATTATTTTCAGGAAAGAAGGTATCAGGTCTATGCAGTTCTCAACCCCTTCTCTGATAAAACCACAAGAATTTCTCATATTCTATTGGTTGAAACTGATCCCCATAAAGTTATCGGCTTAATTATGTCCACGGGATGCTTCCAGTTAGTTTCATTTTGAACCTCTACATTATAAACAATGTTCACCTACTGAGAGCCCAGCTTGCCCATGTACACATTCTAATAGTTAGCTGGTCACAGTTTTCAAATTCACATAAAATAGCCGGCTTGGACGACTTAAAATGCCAACTGGAGAGATTGTCACATTATTATAACCTTGTCCAAATATAAACCAAGGTTGCTACTATTTTTTTTTCGGTGATAGATTATTACAATTTTGAGATACATATTAGTTTAGGCCTATGTGTATATATGGGTTGCTAAAGCTATCAATATAAGACGTCAGGCCTGATTTCATATGATCTCCATGGTCCACGAGAGGAAATACATGTTTAATACTTATGATGAAAATAATAAACAATTGACTAGATGATAATTCTACCGGAAAAAAAAAAGAATTGGGGGATAACTTGTCCATTTTCCTTTTCTAATAAGCACATGATATTGGTCAATCAAATTAGGCAACTCCAGAGCAAGACCGCAGCTTCTGATTCTAGCAATTAATTATGGTGCAGTGTTGGAAGGCAGGCAGCTGCCAAATTTTTGCGTAATGTGATGTAATGGTATGTATCATTACAATTTTTTTTTTAAAGGTATATACTATGCAGCTATTCTATGCCCTTCTAATAGAGTTTCTCAAATTTTTGGGGTTGAAGTTGTAGAGAATTTTCTAAAACCTCAACATTCAGGTATGTTGATTCCATTACCCAAAAGAAAAGTCTAATTTTATCAAAGACGTGAAGCGCGAACCTTGTAAGTTTTGATGAGGAATACATATGTTTTGGCTTGACATGTGATTAGAATTCAGGAATGCATCGAGGGAAACAACTATTTCTCCATATTATTTTGATGTTTAAAGAAAATTTATATATTATCCTTTAATTTTTTATGAAATTCGTTGTATTTTCCCCTTCAATTTGAAAAGAATGTCTTCTTATTCGCGCTCTTAAGGACCTCGCTCTTTACTGCAAATCTTAAGTCCATCCTTGGATATGTTATCTACGGACTTTATCACATCAAGGTATTGACTGGTCTACTTCACAAGACTAGCCACTAGAAGTAACAATAGCAATTGCAGTAACGTCGACTAATGGAATGGAATAGAATGAAAATGAAGAAGGATGAGGGGAAAAAAAAAATTGAGGCCACCCGCATGATCTCTGCGTATTTGACTAATGTGCTTCCTTTTATTGCTGGATTGACTATGTGCTTCCATACGATAATGTTTATTGCATCCCAAATAATCATTGAGAAAAATAAGTTTTTTTTTTTCGGCAGATTGAGAAAAATATGTTTGAAAACGGGTTTTGGTTTTGACAATATGCATGTGTGGAAACAAGGGCAGGTCAAGTCTTGATGATTGATCTCTAGGGGTCAAGTCTCGAAAATTATTTAGGCGAAGTTTGGGGATTGCCGGTAATGTAATTACTAGTAATCAACATTACCTCGAAATAAATTCCCACCAATTAAATTGCCAGTCATCCGCATTACCACATATGTTATCTCAATTAACATTACTAGGAATCTTACTTTATTGTATTTTATTTTACTATACCAAGATGAGAATTCATATTTCCACCCCTTTAGTGATAATTTACAATATCATTTAAGTGGGAATGTGCAATATCATTTAAGTTGAAATGTGTTAGTGGAAATATGCGAGTGAAAATGTGAATTACCATGACTGAACTAAACATGAAAATCATGTGAATCTAAGGAATTTTAAATCGACTTTAATAAGAATCAACATAGAATCCTATATATCAAACGCCTTGTTAGAGAGAGAGCGGAATTCGATGCCCACTTCACAAATATGTAAATGAATGTGTATTTTATCTTTGGTAAAAAATAAATGCTGTAGTTATGGGTCCCATAAAGAAAGCAAAAAAAAGAAAAGAAAAAAGGAATATAATTTTTTTTGGCTGAATGGGGCCGAAGCCCAAAAAAGAAATATGAATTTGTTTATATTCTAAGATTTTGACTGGTTTTCTGATGAGGTCATTCAATTTATGCAAGATCAACAAAGAATATAACGTAGAATAATTGATGAAAGTCGATCTACGTGTCTCGGGAGGTGAATCGGTCGAGATGCACGTAAACTTGTCCCGGATACCACCTGTTGCTGTATCGACATGCACAGAGCAGAAGTATTATTCGCCCGTGGATGATTTATTAGACCCCAAAAAGAATTCATTTTCAGTGGAGAGGCCTTTGATTATGTAATGACTCTTTGGGCCTAGATTGGATCTCATGACGGAAGGGAAGGCCCATTGGGCCGAGAGGCTTCTGGATTTCACCAGATTATCAACTGTTGCAAACTCGTCCTAGTAGTCCTCGCATTTAGAATTTGTCCAACTTGCATATCTTTGAACTTTTAATCCCCGTCGGCACCGTTGATTCGAACCTTGTAGGTTTGATCTAATTTTGTTGGTCGAAGATGTGTTGGTGCCACTTGAGAAATGTTCATTGGATAATAAATGTGTTGGTACGTTATTACGCATTAAATATTAATTTTAGTGTAATTAGTTAATTTTATTTTCTAAGACCATTGAACCAAATTTATTTTTATTTTCAAGAACATACTTCAAATAAATTATCTTAAAACTTTTCTGCCATGATAAAAACTAAAAAAATGTTTAAGATAAATTTTGTAACTCCGCTTTTTGCTTTTATTTTATAATTGCAGCGAGTAAGTATATGTACATGTATTTAATATTGATAATGTACTAATAAAGAATTATTATATACTATAATTAATATTTTCATTCTTATAGTTTAAAGAAATTGAAAATGAACAAATATATTTTTATATTTTTACGCGACATTAAATAATTAATTATGAGAATATTTATAAAAAGTAAAAAAATATAATTATATGGTAATTGGTTCACTTGTGAAAACATGTTTGATACAAATTGAAAATACATATATTCATAATAATGATAATCACTTGGTAAAGGAATTAATTATATTTTCTCATAATTGTATTTTTTAATTCATTATTAGAGTTTCCGAAATATGGTTTGTATCGAAACGGAAAATATTCTCGACATTTAATTACAATTTGCAATTGTCACCTTTATATATTAGTCTCAGCTAATGTTTTTCTCCTCAGGTCTGCTACTAGTCCCATTATTATTTATGGGAAATGGGACGCTTTCTTGTTTAATTCCCGACCCGATATCTTCCCCCGAGGTGGCCCGCTTAATTAAATATTTTGTAATAAGTCCTTTTACTTCGCCAATTGCCCACGTGTGGTCATGGACTTCTAACTCACTTTCCACATCGGTCAATCACCTAACATGTGCTACGCTATGACCAAGTTTATAACGTTAGGCGACCACCGTTGCTTCGGGCATCACTCGGTGTTCCCCCCCTCCCGATTGTCTCTACCTTGTGATTACATGGGCTGGACAGGCATGCGGTTAGACGAGAGACTTGATATTGCCTTTTCCGTCTCGCACCTATAACCAAAACTAATAAGTATAACGATTAAATCCTTTTATAGATATCGAGAATCTCAATAAAGTAGTAAGTGAAATATGTGTTGGGAGCAATTAGTCCACATTAAAAAAGTACAAATAAAATCTTATGTATACTTTTCAGTTTGAGTTTTGGAATGAATTTGGTCCCAATCGGTTCTATAGATTCACATCGGGGTGGATGTTGAGAACTGTTAACCCACATCGAAAAAATTAGAGAAAAAGAATATAAGGGTATATAGGACGATTGAATTTACTATTTTATCAGCAGAAATTTTACAGTATTCAACCGTGGCATAAATGTATCCGATTAAAGAAACTCGAACAGAAGTCTAGGGAGACCAAATGTAAGATATATAACTCCATTGTTGTGTAGAATATGTATGAACACTTTTATCACGAGGGAGAATTGATTAATTCAAACTACCATCCAACCCACATATCTAACGTTCGTGATCCAACTACATTCCTTCCCTGTATGTCCTACTCCATCTTCCTCCTTTGTCCGTTATCCTCTCTTCTACTTCTCCTAACTTTCAATCCCCACTTAATTTTTTCGATCGGTAGATTTTCCTATTTTTATTTTTTCGGTAGATCCCACCTTTAAAAATTTAATTAATTAGAATAATTTTGTTTGTGAGAGTGCGTCTGTATATGTGTGTATATATACACACACATTTTTCCTTGCACTTGGTTATTTCCTAATTTAGACTCCAGTCTTTCCTCGGAAGACAATGGCTTCTTCTTCTTCTTCTTCAGCCAAACGAAACACCGCCCTCTCCTTCTTTCCTCTGCTTCTTCTTTCACTTTTCGGGTCTGCATTTGCGGGCAACATCGTCAAGACACTCCCGGGGTACCCCGGTCCACTGCCTTTCACTCTCGAGACCGGGTAAATGCGTGCACACTGTTCATTACTTGTAATACTCGAAAAAACCAGAAATTTTAGATAAATGTTAGATGTTCCTTACTTCATGAAACGATGCAAGTTGGGCATTATGCTAAGACAGCTCGACACATTCATTTTCTTGAAATCCCTCGGCTCTTTATTGGTTCAGT
The DNA here is from genome assembly GCF_007655135.1 of Punica granatum. Taxonomy (NCBI): domain Eukaryota; kingdom Viridiplantae; phylum Streptophyta; class Magnoliopsida; order Myrtales; family Lythraceae; genus Punica; species Punica granatum. The sequence goes on along the minus strand of NC_045128.1, from coordinate 38,402,849 downwards.
GGATTCTTTCTCACACTCCGACATTTTGGGCAATGAAGTTCATGATGATTTCACTATGAAATCCTACCTATAGGTACATAAGTGTGGGAGAGGTCGAGTTTTTCTACTACTTCGTTCACTCGCAAGGGAAGCCAGCATCCGACCCGGTTCTGCTGTACATGAATGGAGGCCCGGGTTGCACAGGCCTGAATGGTTTCATATTCCAAACTGGTACATTAACATCCCTGAATACACTCATCAACAATGATGAAACTTATAAGTTTGTGAAATCGTACATTGATGCCATGTTTAAATGCACGCACGCGATCGGTTGTATGCTCTTTTTATTATTTATTATTTATTATTTATTTTGGGTGAATACGGGGCAGTAGCCGGTTGCATGCTAATATTTATTTATATGCGCGTTTCTTCCCAGGGCCATTGAAATTTAATCTCTCCGATTACACTGGAGGATTGCCCACTTTACTCAATGAGCCTAATGCATGGACCAAGGTAATCGAAATTTAATTAATTAGCTCTCTAATTACAATATTTTTTTTAAATTCCATTAAAATGCCGCCTTTTTTGTTTCATTTTATTTATTGGCTAATTAACGATTTTTGAATTTATTTTTTGTTTATTTGTTTTAGACATCCAACATTATATACTTGGATGCACCAGTCGGCGCCGGGTTCAGTTATGCAACAACAGCAGCATCTTACAGCTCCGATGATTCATTAACAGCTCAGCAAATCCATATCTTCGTAAGAAAGGTGAGTGATCTCATAATTAGTAATAAGTATCGGAAACCGTAACCGTATGTTTTGATAAATTATTATGAAGAGTCCATCGGGCTCGATTGTGCTACGGCCTAAGTACTTGCACATACTGGTTTTGACATGTCTGTACATACTTTCGCTTTGTAATGCAGTGGCTGATTGAATACCCGAGCTTCCAGTCAAACCCCTTCTTTATCGCGAGCGATTCGTATGCCGGTATAATCACTCCGATGCTCGCCCAAAACATTCTGCAGGGTGAGTTGGTCCTGCTCTTCTAAGGCTAATAAGAGATGATTCAATTTAATTTCTCCTGATTATTATATATATATATATATCATTAAACAAGGTTAAGGGAAAAAAAAAAATCTTTTTGGATTTTGCAGGAAATGAAGCCTTAATCACACCGCTCGTACGTCTTAAAGTAAGATTTATATGATATAATTGCTCAGTTCAATCAATTTTAGGAAGTTATTATCTTTTTCTAATTGTAATAATTACGTTTGATTAATGATCGGATAATTTCAGGGATATGTACTTAGCTGCCCCCACACCGACACAGACGTCGAAACCAATTCGAAGATTCCGTTCGCTCACCGGATGACTCTCATATCAGACGCATTGTACAAGGTTAAACATATATATAATTTATTTAGTTTATTTCGAATTATTAAAAAATCCATTCAAAATTTTGATAGATAATAATGTTTTATTTTGGTTACAAGGGGGCGCTTATTGCATTTTTGTGTATAATAATAATGGTTTTAGGCTGTGAAAACGAGCTGCAATGATTATTATGTGGAGTCGACGAGCGCAAATTGCACAGAGGATCTCGCTGCCGTAAACGAGGTATGCAGTAATTCACAGACGAAATTCTACCCTTCTGACATGCATATACATTTCGCAGCGGCATTCTGTTGCATGTTATGACATACAAAGAGCGACTACCACCAACACGGTGATCTAGTGGTTAAGCTCCAAGCATTTCACTTGAACATCACGAGTTTGAACGTTACTGAGGACGTAGAGCTCGCCATTATGTGGATGTATTGTGGGATGGCGGTGGCTGGCCCATAATCATTGATCCAGTGAGCCTTGGACTTAATCCATTAGTGTGTTGGTGGGACTGCGGTGACTAAGTTGGGCTAAAGTTTCATCGAGTTATAGTGAAAGGAACATTCCGTGACGGTTAAGTTCCCTTAGTTGTGAAGCCATAGCGGACTAATAACCCGACCCAACCTTTTATTCAGGAAAAAAAAGACATACAAAGAGTGACGAGTTTGGATATGCTACCGAGCCAAAATGTGATTCGATATACATTAGTTGATTAATTAATTAATGATAATCTTAAATCATGAATTAGTCGCCCCGCTACCAAATTGATTAATTTCTTATTACATAACTTTGGTTTCAATTTTTTGATTGTATGTGGGAAATTTGGGCAGTGCATTGAGCTGATCAACCGGCAGAACATACTAGAGCCATACTGTGCGTTCCTGTCGCCGGAGTCGCATGAAGCCTTCAAGTCCGCGGCGAGCGCAAAGCACCGGCGAGCCCTCCAGGAATTCACCAAGGATTACCTTGTCTCTTTCCCCAGGCCTCGTGATCTATGGTGCAGGGCAAGTATCATTTTTTCTTCTTTTCTGGTTATACCGAGAAATTTATGGTCTGATACAATAACGAAAGCTAAATAAAAGGAACGGAAATTTCACTGACGAAAATTGATTTCAGGACCTTATGATTCTTAATCAGCCACTTTTGTTACGTATTATTATGCTGTATAGTTATTTATAATTATTAATTACTGGGCCTTCTTTCTGATTTTTCTGCTGATTTAAATTGGGCAGAATTTCAATTATTTGCTCATTGATATATGGCTCACTTATCCAAGCGTGCAAGCAGCTCTTCATGTTCGCCCTGTAAGCAAATTGATCTCTCAAGACTCGAAGGAAAATTGTGATCAATTAAATTGTTTATATTAATTAGATGGGAATTTCATTTTTTAATTAACATCAATTTCATTAGGTGAAAGTAATTTTTTTTGCCCCATCTATCGGAATGTTTTAGGGAACAATTGTTGGAGAAGTTTTCAGGTGCAATGTGACCTTAGATTACACAGTTAACGTAAACACTGTCGTGGAATACCATAAGAACCTCATGGCCAGAGGCATGCAAGTCCTGGTTTTCAGGTATGAGTTTCCCTTACGTTCAACATTTATGGATAAATGCCGACTCCCCAGCTACGTGCTAGGGGTAAATTTCGGTCGCTAAACCTGACTTTTGCTTATTTTGTTATTTTGTTTTTTTTTGTTTTTTCACGACAGTGGTGATCACGACATGGTTATACCGCACCTTGCTGTCGAAACCTGGATAAAACGTCTCAATCTTACGACCGACTTCAGCTGGAGGCCATGGTTTGTTGACGGTCAAGTCGCAGGGTGAGTTCATATCCATATGCAGTAATTTTCAAAACGAAATTGCTTTTATCTGAACATTATTGCGATTCTTTTCTCAATATTTAATTTTCACCTTGATTTTTTTATTTTTTACTAACAACCTATTGATTGAATAAGCAGTATTAATTTCCGTAATAAGGGGAACACAAGTTTTAAATCTTACGAACTGCACTTATTGGGAGAGACAGTAATTTTAAATGCTTAATCACCCAAATTAGGTTAACAATGTCTTTCATAATGGTTCTTTAAAAAAAAAAAGAAGAGAAAATTGAGTTTTCTTGTATATTGATATACTTGCATGATAATATTTCATTGATTGACTTCCATTAATTAGGTACACGGTCAAGTACACAAACGAAGGAGCTCGGCTTACATATGCAACTCTCAAGGTAAGAACATGGAATTTTATCACTCTATGTCATAGATGACATTATTATTAAGTTTAGCAAAATACTAACACGAGCTTTTATTTTCTACTCTCTCTTTTTTTTTTGAGTAATAATTAGTCTGTGCTTATGTTTGGCGTATGTTTGAGAAAAATAGGACTATATGTATTATCATGAAATTCGAAAGCACATATGTATGTACGCACATATTTGGATGAATTCAGGGGGGGGGGGGGGGGGGGGGGGGGGGGGGGGGGGGGGGGGGGGAACAAACATATTTGGATGAATTTTCGATTATGTAACGCCCTTTTCTTCTGCTAATAATTCATTTTAATTAATAAATTTTAGATATTCCATAGCTAATTATCATTTTTTTTTGGTGAAAAAAGGGATCTGGTCACTCACCGCCGGAGTACAAACGCAAGGAATGCTACATGATGTACGACCGTTGGATTCACTACTATCCTTTGTAAACTCAAAGGAAGTTTTGAGATAGATCAGCCCTCTAGCTATGGTCTCATCATAGCCGGTAATTTTGATTTATAATTTCTCGGAATTGATGAGATTGAGGAAAATAATCTGATGTACTTCGAAGGGCTATTTATAGCAAACCCTTGTTCGATCGGTGATATCCATTGATATAGTCATTGGCGGTCGGTAATAAGTTTCGATCAGAAGATGAGAACGATTAATTGAGGCAATAATTTTTCCTCGATAAGCATATATGTTGTATTCGCATGGAATCGTAGGAGGATTTTCTCAACTATTTGTTCTGAATTTTCTGTGATATTTTACGCTTTACTTTATCTACTCGCATTTGCTAGGCAGCTACCTCGCTACCTCATTATGATATGTTGCGTTTACGCAAGACTGGTGGCTAATGAATGACAACAGAGAGGATCTTGTTATTTCCCACGCCAACAAATAATTCGAATACATGAATTACCATGTCTAGCTACAACGAATAAGGTACCACGTTATTCGGTTGATGTGTAACACTAAATGATCCGATCATAATCTTTTTTTTTTAATCATTTTTTGTAATTTTCATTTTTAAAATCCCCTCCCCTTTTAGGGCTTCCAAATCGTATATGAATAAGATACCACGTAATCTGATCACATGTTATTGATCGTAAGGTCGATGCGTTATGCCCTTTTAGCATTTTTAGGTCTGACCCCAATAGAGTCAATGTAATTCAATCAATGCATTACGCCAAAGTATCTGATCGTTAGGCCAAAAGTTACGACTTTTAGTGTTTCAAATATGATCCGAATAAGGTACCATGTAAATCCGATTGACATGTTAGGCCAAATTGATTTGATCGTTATAGCCAACTAATTCCAAAAAATACTTTTGTCCCAACTTTAATAGAGAAATTTTTTTAAAAAAACCTTGTACTAGAAGGACTAGATACACAAATTACAATATATGTAATTTTTTAAAATTTTAATTTATGAGTGCAGTCTCCCTTTTTCTTATTTTCCTCTTTTGTCCAATATGATATACGTATCAATATGATAACATGATAACATCTTGAAAATAAAGATTATTTACTATTAACGAGAGGTCATATTTTTATTATTAGTTTCAGTTACGCATTGTATTGATTATTACACAAAATCAATATGATGAATCAAAAAATTGAAGAAAAGTTTCTAGCTCGCAGCATCACGCAGGGCGGGCACTAGTTTAATTAATTACTATGGATTTTGTTGAGATCTGAAAATTTTGGTAATAATCACGTGCAAGCCACGAGCCTAGAGCTTCCATGATCGACCTGCAAAAAAGTGAAGAAGGGGAGGGAATCCCAATGACGCTCTCCAATACTTAAATGAGAGAGTGTATAGGAAAAGTAGAGATAATGGAACTTTGGATTTAGGGGTATCTGGATCGGTATTTATTGAGGTTCATGGGAGATCGATATTAGGATATCGGTATTTATGCCAAATATCTAATTACATATAATAAGAAGATGTACTTGTCGAATATAAGGTTAGAGAAAGCATACCTTTTTTTAAAAAAAATTAAGATTATAATTATAATTCAATAAACTAAAGTAAATTTAGTTTAGGTAAAATTTAAAATTTATTCAGATGATTTAATAATCTTAAATTCTTAACTTAGTGATCATTTTTAATAATAGCCACATGATCAGGGTTATAATTGAAATTGCATCAATATAAATACACAGTTTACCCTATTTCCTCTCACACACTCTCCCTTCCAACATTCTTTTTTTTTTCTTCGGTGTGTATTATAATATTCGAAAATCCAACTAACCCCAATTAATTCAATCCGAGCTGGATCAACCCATTAGGAGTTAAAGTTCTTCCAATCAAGAATGTTTCTCCATTCACAAGACTGAAACACAAGATCTTATTTAAGAAAACAAGTTTCGAACCATTCAAACTAACTTATGTTGGTCCCCTTCGAACTTTCATCCGTCCAATTTTCATTTCCTTTTTCCTAATTTTCTTTTTTCAATTATAAGCTAATAGGGATAGGATGATATAATGAGTTCGACCAATTTTACATTTTACTCATTTGATTCAGAATTATGTTTACCACGCGGTCCGTAATATATATATAGGGATTGCTGAATGGAAATTAATATATTTTTTTTCTTGGGGGAAAAATCTAAAACTCGACCCAAAAAAAATATATTATTAGTTGTCCGGCTAAATTTCCGCGTCGCACGAGCTAACCGTCAAACGACGGCCAACAGGAAGCCGTCAATTGTTCCTGGCGGCCCACCGCCTAATAAATAATTTCATATTATTTAAGCACTCACTCAATCATATATTATTATTTACGCCCACAGTCCGAGTGTTCACGCGCGCACTCAATCATATTATTTTCCAACAATTTCTTCAGAAAGCTTCAAATTTTTTTTTTTCATATTATTGCTCATGGCACTTTAGCGTTCTTCAAATACATTCACGTCCTGAAACGAAAGCTCTTTAAAATTAGAAATTTGCAAGAATGATATTGAGATATATGAGCCATTCCTATCGGGAATAAACATTTAACTCATCTGAGATTTTTAGCCGGAGCATATATGGCACACCATTTCTGGTGTTCATAAGCTCGCCTATTCTCGATCTTTACTTGAGATAGGAAGTTGATGGCGTCACCCCGATGAGTCACAGCCATCTAATATTTTCTCAATTTTATCATGAGTTGACTTCTATCGGCATAAATTTCACGAGAAGCTTATGTTTATATTCATAAAAAGCAAGTTTTCTATGAGAAAGGAAGCGCGGATTTCTGTTCATAGCTAGACTTTCGGTGGAGATTAAAGTGAATTAGTTACAATTGGTATTATTTTTTTCAGCAAATGAATAAACGAACATTAAATCATACAACGTGTTTCTTAAATAAATCCTGATAATAGGTACACCTGTGATACAGTAGATGCACCCTCTTCCATTTGGTAGATAAACCTTCATTTCAAAGCGCTGCAAATTATTGACCCACAAGCAAAATTTTCTGGAATGAAGGATTGGGGGGCCGCCCTTACACATGAATAAAATACATTTTCTAGTGGAAGGGCCCGCACTTCGTTTCGGGCATAAGTTTTTGTTTCTATTATCTTTAAAATATAAATTATCGATAACTAATTATGGAAAAAATGTTGAAAAAATTAATTTATACATTCAGTGTATGGCACTGTACATACATGCTATTGATCATACCTTATGAAGAATGACTTGTAGGTGCTCCAATACCAATTGTATGAGCTCCCCCGAGTGCTAACTAGTATACTTTGGCTCGGGGGTGATGGACCGAACAACAAACTTTTATTAATCTCGAAATATACTTACACAAATGTACACACACTCACCCACACACACTCTTTTACTCACTTGGAGGACAATCACTCACCTCACTCTTACTCTCACTCACTGCCACTCTCTCGCGTGTATGCTTGATTGCTTATATTATGTGCAGATGTGTGTGTGCTTATACACATACATGCATATCCTACACACACACACACACACACAAACATGTATAGGTCGGTGGATTTCCACCGCAACCTGTTCACCGCCTCAATTGCTTCCTATTTCTCCTATCCTCCAGATTTTTCTTTTTATTTCTCCCTAGATATTTCTAAATAATTACATAATGATCCTTATACTATTCTCCTAGAAATATCTAGTCCTATATCCTAGACTTTTCTAGATCGTTCTAGGCATTTCCTTATTGAAGAGTTTGTGTTGATTTCTTAACATGAATAGCTAGATGAATGCTTGCACCAGATCTTATTAAATCCTGTTAATGGGTTGTTATGTTCTATCAATTCGTTTTTTTCTATGCACAATCAAATCCACATGAATCTTTCGTCATAAAAAATTAACTAAGTATTTAGAGTTAAACATAGTAATATTAAATATTTGTTTTTGGATGTGCAGAGAAGACTATATAATGTAATATTATAGATATGTCTTAAATGTAGGTTAAAATAAAACAGCCATTTTTAAAAAAGAACTATATGTCTATTATGATAAATAAAAGATTACATGTCAGTGATGGTGAATAATGGCACATTGGTATATCGAGCCTTTTCTTAAATATAATATGAGGGGTGTTCAGAGTTTGTCCAAATAAATTCCTTATAAATTCAAGAGACAGATTAATTCGCTAATGCGGAGCGTGTAAAATGACTTATATAGAGATATTGGATATTTTGTTGCATGATTCTTTTATGACTGAACTTTAGTTTTCACCCAAAAAAAAAAAAAAGAGTCCCCCCTCTTGAGTATCAGTTCAACGCTCGTTGGATTTTCCATTCATTTCTTTCTTTCTTTCCTTTTTTTTTTTTAATGTGTGCCGTGGTATCACTATCCGAAGTCCAATGGCTCCCAACTAATTCAATTCGAGTCTGATCGGTACGGGGAAAAAGCTCTCCCAACATGAATGAATATTCTCCATTCACAAAACTTAAAGTCGAGACTTTATTTAAGGAAATAAGCATCAAACCGCTTTAAACTAACTTACATTTGTCCCGCCATTTCTTTGAATCACGTGAACATGAGGATTACTATAACGCTAATCTCTCTCCCCATTTCTGCTTTCAAGTTTCAAGTTAACAATTGATCAATCGATTCACCAAATTAAAAAAAAAAAATTGATCGATCAATCAATCAATCTGAAGTTATGTTTTGTAATGTTTATCCAAAACGTTCCCGGCTATTAATTAGGCTGGTAGATATTTTTCCCCGTGAAAGGTAATGGATAATTGTAATATAGCCGTCTGCAAGAAACATCATGATCATGTGCGGCCAGACCACGTCCGACTAAAATAACTAGAACAGTATCGAGGCACTTCTCAAATCACATTACCTAATCATGGCAAGAATTAGCTTTAATTATATTAAGTTATACCTAAATCTGTACTCCCAGATGGTCTATAATGTTTCTGCTTGGAGAAGGATTGGTAGGACTTGGGTCCATACCCCATATATATTAAATAAGACGAAATATTTCAATAATAGTAATTAGAAGTGATAAAGTCACATTTACAATTATTTAATTTCTCGTAATTAATAATGTAATAATTTGTCATCAGTATCATCTAATCACTATTTTCTCCCCTCCAAAACACGCATAGAAAGACTGGTGGCGACAACAAGAAGGTCAATACCATCTCATAGATCATTGGGTGGCCCGTGCTCTTAAACTTCATCACATTCGTTAATTCAACCTGATAGGGTTGATCTAGAGGTTGAACAGCACGAATCTTTTGCTAGAGAACTAAATTCGAATCCCTGCAAAGCCATGCGGGAGAATATTTTCGGTTTACAATGTCAGTGACAACTCACATATCCTCGCATTGAATACACGACCTTTCACCCCGACCAACTGGTCCATTGGCTCCAATGCAAAATGTTGGCAAAAGAGGCTCCATGTTGGGAAGCAACCATCAATTTTGATTGATAAAAAGCAGCTGCGATGGATTTCGCAAGCAAGGACAACAACAATAATTGAAGTACGGCATGAGCGAAATGAACCGGGTTTCGGATAACTAATACTACAATGCGATACTGTTTGGTCGTCTCCAATACTGGCTAAAGTAGCTCGCTAGCACCTGACTCACATCTATATAACTGAAGGTAATTAATTCAAGAATGGTCGTTGAAACCGATGCACGGGCGTGAAAAACATGTCTTGAGGCTTTCAAATTGCATCAATATCAGATGGAAAACTAACATAATTTTAACAAGAAATAACCAACGTAGCTTGGTTTAGGTGATTCGATATATGTTCCTCTTGAATAAGGTTTCGAGTTCGAGTATTGTAAATAGAGAAAATCCATAATTGAGAGAGTTTTACCGCTAGTGAACCTGTGCGGCTCAAACCAAGATTTTAGTAGGGGCCGATAGGGTTCTAGATACCAGCCGGAAATATGATAAGAAACAGAAGAGAAAACTGCATGCCCCTTCATGGCTTTGAAGTTGAGGTGAGGACCAAACCAAACACTGAATACTACACCTAACTTTCAGTCCCAGCCAATGGAATGCCAATCCCCACCTGCTTCGATTCAAACTCTTGCGTGCCTCCCAGTCTATTTTGTTTCCTAAAATCCTTAAGCCGTATAATATGCCATAAAGTCCTGCAATATTTAACGGTTCAGCACCATAAGAATAAAATTCGAGAATTTTGTTTTTTCGGGAAGGGCGTGGGGGGGAATTGTCTTCCTATCCGTTGGTTATCTTCTGAGAAGCAACGGAAGCCCAGAGAGTGGGACCTGAGGAAGGAGAAATGGGGTTCACTGCAAGGAAGAGCTTCGGGCCGAGAATGTGCATCATCGCCGCATGCATGGGTCTTCTCGCTATGATCGTGGTCTTTGCCGGAGTTGCAGCCGCCTCTTCGTCTTCCCAGTCCATTGTGGAGACTCTTCCCGGGTACCCTGGGAAGCTGCCCTTTAAACTGGAGACTGGGTAAGTAACTAGTCACCAGTCACCTATCTTCCTTCCTTGTCTAGATTTTATTATAGACTATCATATATGGAAGTTTATGAGATCCGTTCTTCAACCGGGTCGGGGCAGTCTGCCGGGTCACTTCCCCCAACCGCGAACGGTGAAATTCTGGAAAGTGGAGGTCCTCTGTTCATTGACAGAATCTCCAAGCCTGACTAGGAATTGTCTTCGAAGTGGCTTGGTCGTAGAGCTAGTCTTTCTCCTTGAACCATTTGATCTTCGAAGTGTCCGGTCTTCGACTCTTCGGGGTGACCATATGGTTTTCTCGCTGAACAAAATGCTCATTTTTCTTTTCCAGCGGGAGAAGAATGTACATTTATGTCAATATAGGATGACGGTGGAATTACTTGTCCTGGACCCGTATCAGACCGACAACATATGAATTCTATTGAGACCGTCTAATATTAACCTGGCAGAAATTAATAGCTAGACTACTCAAATCAAATCATGTCCAGATCAATCTAAAACTTTGGTGCTGCTTTTTTATTTTGTTGGCAGATATATCTCGGTCGGGGATATGGAGGATGTGGAGCTTTTTTACTACTTCATAGAGTCGCAGAGGGACCCTACTGCTGATCCGCTGATGCTCTGGTTCACCGGCGGCCCTGGTTGCTCCGGCTTCTCCGCCCTCGCTTATGAGATCGGTCAGTACCATTCGTTTTCCTCCCCTTTCACTGGGCTTTCATTATCAATGGACTCGTAGGCTCGAAAATGTGTGCCCTTTAAACTCCATTGCAGGTCCGCTCACGTTCAATTACACGCACTACACCGGAGGCTTACCATCACTTGTCATAAACAAGTACGCATGGACCGAGGTAAACACATAAAATTCATATTCTTGATTTTACAAGCTGCTATGCTGCTGCTATTTATATCCCTGAAGAGAAAAATATGACGTCTCTTTGTTTTTAAGGTTGCAAATATAATTTTCATCGATCAACCCGTTGAAGCGGGATTCTCGTATGCAACTACGCTCGAGGCAAGAAACTCCTCTGATACTAAGGCAGCAAAGGATGCTTATACTTTCCTCAGAAAGGTCAGTCAGTAGCACCCATTTATCTAAAGAAAAGCGGCTGAACATATAGAATTCCTTGGGTCGAGCCAGTCGGTTTCATGTATCATCAAGTCTCATTGAAATCAATTGCTTAGTAAGATGATCATTTTGCGCTTAATTCGTGGCACAGTGGCTGATCAATCACCCGCAATTCCTCGGGAATGAACTTTACATTGGGGGTGATTCGTATTCCGGTATCATCGTTCCTCTTGTTGTAACACACATTTTGGAAGGTAACACACAGTCTATTACTCTAATCTTGATCACTTGGAACTTTTTCCAATTTTTATCTTAATAAATCTTTTTTTGCTTTTAATTGAAAAATTCTAATATGGCGAAAAATGTGGTCCTTATTTGCAGGCTTGGAGGCTGGTTTGACGCCCAAGATTGCACTCCAGGTATATGTATTCGTGACATTCTCTAATTCCATAGCTCATATCAACAAAAAGGGGGGAAAATTTATAATTATTTGAACTCAGATCGCGTTATTATTTCAATCTAGGGATACATCCTTGGGAACCCAGTGACCGATGACTACACCGATCAGAATTCAAGGATCCCATATGTTCATCGAGTGAACCTCATCTCCGATGAATACTATAGGGTACGATATATATCTTCCAGTTTTTTGCGGCTAATGATCTCAAATGTTATAATTCGTTGGTCATATGTTCGGTCCCTGAATATATTTTATCCTTCCTCAGGATGCCAAAGAGTACTGTGGAGGCAACTACGTAGATATAAATGAGAACAACACGGAGTGTGTGACCACGATTTCCACCATCATGGATGTACGGGGACAATTTTTTCCCGGTTTCGTTCCATATAGTTTTCGTTTAGTTTATAAAAGGATCGACCGACCTGTTCATCATCGTCTGTTGTTGCTGCAGTGCCTTCTTCAAATAAACCTCTGCCAGATCTTGGAACCACAATGTGCATTCGCGACGCCTAAGAAGCCGGAAAAATTGGAATGGGACATGAGGGTTCAAGAAGCTGAAATTGTGACCCACCTCCAGTCAAATGATCTTCCACCCCCGCCGTTGAAATGCCGGGTAAGATTATTGTTCAACTCCTCCGTTGCAGCCTCATCGTTCTCTTCCACATTCCCAATTTTCCCCTATACAAATCTGAACTCTGATCGAACTTATGCAGGGCTACCATTATGTGTTTTCATACAAGTGGATGAATGACAAAACTGTCCAAGATGCTCTTAATGTTCGACCGGTAAGTTTTCACTACTCCTCGATGTGACGGTCAATAGATTTTTGCAGAACTAGAATGGGACATGGAAAAATGAAACGAGGAGCCTTGGGAATTGATTGGTCATCATATTCGATATATATCTGATCATTCCGACATCTGTTGAAAATACTAACCATTCAAGAAACTACTCTAATCAGGGGACTGTGGAGAACTGGAGCAGGTGCCCCAGATCCTTTCCATACTATACACAAGAGCTGAGCAGTGTTGTTTCATACCATAGGAATCTCTCTGCTACGGGTCTCCGTGCTCTTGTATATAGGTAACACAGTTTACCGTCCAATCACTTACTCTTGACTGGTTCGTCTTTGTGATTCAATTAGTCGGTTCATACAAACACAAAAAAAATTCAGTACGAACAATTAGGCCAACATTGCGTGGATGGTCAAAACTTACTTGGACATTTCAGCAAGATACCAAAAGAAGTTCGTTCTTAATCTTTACTTGCAGTGGTGATCATGACATATCTCGTCCGTGGATTGGTACGCTGGGCTGGATAAAGTCCCTGGGTGTGGCTGTGTTCGATCAGTGGAGGGCGTGGTACCTAGATGGACAAATTGCAGGGTATGTAAAGAATCACTATAAATGATCCCTCATATACTGTATGATGATCTCATGGACCTCACGCAGACTCGCAGTTCTTACATTCACAATTGACCTAATTAACTTTTATGTAATTCTTCTGTTACGTAGCTACCAAGTGAAGTTCATGAACGACCATTTCCGGCTGACCTACGTGACCGTCAAGGTAAGAAAACCGACGCCCTATTTTGCTTGACTGACTTACCTCCTGAATTGCCCTGCTGAAAATTATGGAAGGGATAGTTCGATTTGACACAAGATTTGCTGGAGACTTTCCAAACAGATCTCAAATATGATCGAATGTGCTGTATGGTTTATGTTCTGCATTGCAGGGTGCTGGGCACACGGCGCCGGAGTACAAGCCCAAGCAAACGCTGGCAATGTTTGACAGATTCCTCGCTCGTTACCCCATTTAAGCTTGGATCAGTACCGGAAAGCATACTTGGCTTTTGATTATTATGATGAGGTGAAGCAATTTATGTTTGAATCGGATAATAATGTCTTTTATGTTACTACATAAACAGAGACAGTACTTTATTGAATCAAGTCCATTAACACGAATTCTTCGAAGTTACGCACTCATCACACCATCTCAGTAATGACGCATTCAGTGGATGTTTGACTTCAAGTTGTTCGATATTGTATTAGCTTATTCCCACGGCATCGTTATCCGATAGCGCAACTGTTAACACCCACTTACACTGTGTACATTACGGCTCCATTCAAAGATGGGAACTTCTAACTTGAGTCTTCAAGTTATAGGTACTGCTACTATCACAGATGATAATTGGAAAACTAATGGGGATAACTAATCCCATGTTCGGGTGACCGAACATTGATTCCTATGACAAGTTCTGCAGGTGGCGACCATGGAGATCCGCACAGCTATATATTACTTGTAGAGCTCCTAGTTTTATTTACTGGGCCTCGAGTTCCCCGATTATTACATATGTTTGATCCAAAATCCTTGCTTCTTTCTTTTTTGAAATCTCCTGGAACTCATTATTGTCTCCAGGAACTCATTAAAAACTCAAATACGCACCCCCTATATAGTAATAAACTTTTTTTTAATAACTATAAGAATCAAAATCTTATAATATTAATTATCTTAAAGCATTAGAAGAAAAACGATAAAGAGAAAATGTCGTAACGATGGATGTTAATCGTTTAGTATTTCTTCCGGCATGCCAAGCAGGAAAAATGTTGGGCAATGATGTTAGAGAATCAAGGGAAGTCCTTTTCCTTACTAAATAAAGTCATATAATATAATAATATGCATATTTCTTTTGGGACAAGGAATATATATGTCTGATAATATGAGCATGCTGAAGATATGCAAAGATAGGAAAAATATTTCATTTATCATTCAAAATGTGCAATTATTAAGCACGTATCTGTTTGGCTAACAGTCAACTCTGATTCTTGTTCTTTCTTTCTTTTTTTTTTCCCCATAACTTTTTCATTTGGTCTATTTTCGCCTTAGCATAATTATATTAAGTGGGTAAGATTTCATATCTCAATAAAACATAAGAACGTGCTTATAAAAGTATAGCATATAATTTAATAAAATATTTTGACGACACATGAAGAAGATATGGACATGGAAAAATGTAACAATTACATTTACTAAATAAGATTGAATATAAATAATAATTATAGTCGTATAAATGGCGTGCATATTTGAAAACATATATAAACATATAATTGGATCAAAACATGGTTGCATTAGAAATTTAACATAATAAATTTAATATTTTGCCTCTGTGAAGTGCAGATTCAAACCTGGTTCATATTCATATTAAATTGAATGCTAAATTTTTTTATTTCTCATATTTCTCTTAACCAATCACAAGTGCCTCGTTATTCTTTTCGATGAGATCACATATGCCCTCGTTATTCTTTTCGGCTCTAATTTACTGTTGCATCATAATTTGTGGCCTGCACGGCCCTCTAGATATTCAATTACAAGGGAGACTCATGAGAAAAATACAATGAAATAAAAAACATAATTACTAATAAACGGGGTATGAGTAGTCTCAACAAATATCGAATCTAGAATTTCTTGATTACTGGGCAAGGGCATTGCATTTTAGTATACTCTCAAGACATCCATCCATCCATCCACACACACACACATATATATAGTAAAATTGACTCCTACAAACAATTAATCGACCTATATTTGGTATGGTTAGAAATATCAATTTGCTCTACTTATCAATTATTTTTCATAACAAGAAGTAAATTAGTTATTTTTCACAACCCATATCCATATATATAGTAAAATTGACTCCTACAAGCAATTAATATGGTTAGAAATATCAATTTGCTTTACTTATCAATTATTTTTCATAATTAGAAATATCAAGAAATATAATTCATATTGTATAAGGAAATCCATATATATAGTAAAATTGACTCTTACGAGTAATTAATAAGCCTATATTTAATATGGTTTGAAATACCAATTTGTTTTACTTATCAATTATTTTTCATAATTAGAAATATAAAGAAATGTAATTCATATTGTATAATAAAATTAGTTACAAAATTTTTATTTAATCATTTATTTTAATCTGAAATTATTGAAGATTATTGTTTTAAGTTTCAAGTTTCAAGTTAATTATTTATTTTTACTAATAAGAAAAATTATTGTTAAAAATGTGAATAGTTCTCATAAAATATATTAATATGTGTACGATAATTAACTTGTGCAACGCGAGGGATATAATACTAGTATATAGTAAAATTGACTCCTACAAGTAATTAGTAGGCCCATATTTAATAGAGTTAGAAATATCAATTTACTTTATTTATCAATTAATTTTCATAAAATTTTCTTATTCTTATTAAATTTGAAACATAAAATGCCAAAAAAATGATATGTTTCCATTATTTTAACCACCGTACATTTTTCTTCAATTAAGGTCAAGATTCTGATATAATTTGAGATTATTTATTTAATTATAAAATATATTTTAATTATAGTATTCATATATCCATTTATCTATATATAGTAAAATATATATGAGAAAGCTTCTCAGACTGATGTAATTTAGAAAATTATCTTATAAGAAGTGATAGTAAACGTAAAAATCAGTTTCTATATAGAATTTAATATATAGATTATATATACATATATATATATATATGAGTTAGGAGTTGGTATATATAAATGACAATTGCATAATTTCATAAATATAAAAAATTCAAATTTAAAATGTTCAAATTACCAACGGGATAATTAATTAATTAATTAATTAAATGAGTTTAAAGAGAGTTTTTTATTTAAAAAATCTAAATAAAATCATGTAATTTATGATAACAAAGATAGGACTCTAAAAGAAACAATTAATTTTTATTTATGTAATTTTCAAAAAAGATGAAGATTATTACAAGCCACTAATTTAATGAAATTAAGGTTATTTGAAAAATTAAAATTTATCACAAATTCTATAAGCTTATGATTCATTAAAAAAAACTAACATTTGAAAATTATAATCTCACAAAACAATATTTTTAGAGCAAAATTATAAGATATTTGTGATGAATCAGTATATTGATCATTGATCGATGTATAATTCATAATGTATAAGAAACTTAGTTACAAAATTTTTATTGAATCATTTATAAATATGATTTAAGATTATTGTTTTGATAATTTATTTTTAAAAATAAATCATCTATTTTTATTAATAAGAAAAATTATTGTTAAAAATGTGAATAGTTCTCATAAAAATATTAATAGGTATACGATAATGAACCCGTGTAACACATGTGGTATAATATTAGTTTGATCATATAATTTCACCTCATGACAGCAACTGCTTTAATTACAACAATCAACTATTAATTAACAGTTAACGTAATACCTTGTAAGGTGAGGCCCCCGCTGCCCCCTTCCTCTCTTATGCTTTTCTTTTCAATTTTCTTTTTATTTTTCAAAATGATTTTAATAAAAAAAAATATACATGGTACCTACTCAGTCAATCTCTGCTTGTCATGTGGCACGGTCAACTACTGTTAGTTGCCACGTGGGCGTGTCACGTCAGAAAGTTAGATGGAAAAACTAGTCGATAATAGATGTGAAACTTAACTAATAGTTCATGTATTTTGATGTTACTTATTGAACTTCCTAGTAAATTTGAAATTTCATGCATAGTTCATTATTTTTTATGCAATTTATTCGAGTTTTGCTATATAGTGTAACGTGATGTAGCTATTATAGAGAAGACTTAGTTTTCTTTTAGCTGTTATTTCCCTACATTGTTGGACTGTTTTACCAGTTCTTGATGTAATTCCTTCCTTGACGAAATTAGTGGTGATATATATATGTACATAAATAATAGGTACATTGGTGTGGAAGACTTGGAACAGGTGCAGCTATTCTACTATTTCATTCAATCTAAGCGGAGCCCAAAGGACGATGCCGTCCTTTACTGTCTCAACGGTGGGCCCGGTTGCTCGGCTTTCTCCGGCCTTGTTTAGGAAATCGGTACATATATGTTTGATCATGTGCTAGCACTTTTTTTTTTTATAAATGAATTTCATCAGTCAAATAAAAGAAAAGGTAAATAATTAATATGGATTGGTTCAATCAATTGAGAGCTTATTCTCCTTAAGCAAGGAATTTGACTGTAATCTGTTGGGGGCGATGGCTGTGGTATAGCATTTTTCAACAACTACTTACAAGAGGCTTTGGCACATGAGTGGCATTTGACATCAATTTGATTGAAATCAAGAGATTCAGAGTCAGATTATTATCAATTCATATCTCTTGTCATGTTATATCCTCTCTTCCTCTATTCCCTACCATTCTCATATTTTCCTTCGTAACCTAAAAAATTAGCACTTTGCGTTTTTCTTTGATTGTGAATATTCTTGAAGTGTTTTCCATTTTCGTGACTTAATTAACTGTTTCCTGAAAATATATCAATATGAAATATAACGTACAAGCAATTATTTTCCCTCTTCTTGCTTTTCATTTATTTCGGAAAATAAATGTATATGCTCTACAATATGATTTGATGCAGGTATGGAGCCAATAAATATCCTTTTTTTTTGGGGTGGGTTTGGGAATCCATATATTATATAATTGTATCCCATTGTAATAAATTCTCTCTTGTTAATAGAAAAAATATTTAAATAATATATTAAAAAATTAAGAGAATGGATTTAATCAAATCATGCCAATTATGAAAATAGAATCTTTCCGGCTTATTAGAAAGGCCCAATTCAAAAATTAAGTGACAATTAACTATACTAACAATTAATTATTCAATTAGATATTAACATAATTTACATTATTATAAGGGCAATTATTGTAATATAAAAATAAAAGAATAAATATTGTCATCAAATTTTTTATTTATAAACGTAACTAGTTTTGTGTGAATATATATTGAAATATGTATATTATACAACTACTAGATAAATATATATTGCATTGAGACCACTAGTGGGAAAATATTTGTAGAACCACTGAAAATTAGTCTAATTTTATTAAATTATAGAATGACACTGCAAATTAACTATGAGCATATTTTATTAGAAGGGTAAAATTATTTAATATGTGAACTTATTGTAATATTCAAAATAAAAAATATATATTTGAAATAAGAATATCATCAAATTTTGTATTTAAAAAGTATGTAGCCAATTTTATTTGAATATCTATAAAAATATGCATACTATACATTCATCGATTAGATAAATATGTAATGCACTGAGACCATTAGTTAAAAAATATTTATCGAACCATTCAAAATTAGTTTAATTTTATTAATTGATTATCGAATGAAACTTCAAATTAACTTTCAACATATTTTATTGTGTTAAAGAGCAAATATATGCTTCAAAAATCAAAATAATTGTTATAAGAAAGGATACATATCTATGTGTGTTACAAACGAACATATATATAAAACACCAAATGATATAAACACTATAAAAAAATTGATGATATATAGAATTTCTAAAATTATCATGATCCTATAAAAGAACAAATTTATAACATAATGCTATTAATTGATGGAAAAAAATATAAAGATAAGGATGCTATAAACAATGTTTTAAAAGCACAAAATTATATTGTTTTTACAAAACTTAATATATGTGATAAATTTATAGTAACGGTTAATTTTAAAATGTGATGCATATTAATTGAATAAAAATTATTAATATAATAAGTTTCATTGAAAAATAATTGAAGATTATTATTTATATTAAAATTAAAAGTTGAAAATTATTATTATTTTGTATAAGATAATTCATGTTTAAAAATATAAATAACTACGATAAAATAATATAGAGATATATGAACATGAACTCATACGGGACAAAAAAAACTAGTATAATAGTAAAATTAACGTATATATCTATTGAATTTCCACTAGGCTCATACGGACTTGGGCTCATTTTCACTTAAAAACTCAAGCTGATAACTGATGATACCCAAGTCATACATTAACACATGAATTTTCCTTCTTTTTTTTCGATGTGAGATTTATCCCATTTTACTCAACATTCGCCCTCACGTGCAATGTCTGATTTATTTCTGCCTACACGTTGTCACATGTTTTTAAATACTCACCCTTAATAATTAACCTCGAGTCAGGCTCGGATGAGAGGGGACTTACATGAGGCGCACTCTTGGCTGACTCGGACATATTGGGCTTGTCATGGTGTTAGTGCTCATACGCGTTACCTGAGCTCTGATACTATAAAGAATAGAGAGAATTGGTAAGATTATATCAAATATGGTAAATATTAATGCTTGATATATAAGATCTCATAACAATATCCTAAATCATATCAATTATAATGATATCAATCATCCTTGATTCGGTCCAACAATAACCATATCAATATCAAACTATATGTAATATATGTAATAATGACAAAGAAAAATGAAGTTCGGACACAAAGATTAAGGAGAAAATTCAAATGAGAAAGTGGTTATTTATTGCTACCGTAGCTCTGAACTTTATGATCACCCGTCGTGCCACAATTCCCTCCCAGAGAGGTGGCCAAGGGCATCTGGGTCCTCGGTGACCTTGCTTGGAGGGAATCGGGGCCAGAAGGGGAGCCCTCGATGTGGTCCTCCCTTCTCCCTCACTTTGTTTCGACAGAAGGAGAGAAAGTTCGTTATGGCTAATGGTGACATGTGTAATGATATCGGGATGGGTGAACTGCGGATCAAGTTGCATACTAGTAGTGAAATGTTGTTAGCGGTGTCAGCACCCAATTTTGGTCCACCGGTTCCAGAGGGGCAAATTCGTCATTTTGCCACCCGTGAGGGAAGTATTTTCGATTAATTACTCGAGTATTCACCACCTTTTGCAAATAGCAAATTTTCTTATTTTAACCCCAATTTTATGATTTTTTCAAAAATAATGCTATTTGGGACGTTTTCGAATTTCGCGTACGTTGACGTCAATTTTCAAAATTCGGGACAAAATTCGAGATTGAAAATAATTTCATCGCATGATATCGATCATTGAATTTTTCTGAACGTGATGGCGGTCTCGAATTATTTTTCCGACGTTCGATCGAGAAGACGGAATTTTCAATTTGTACACGCGTCAATTTCGAAAAAAAAAAAGAAAAAAAAGAAAAAAAAAAAAAGATGGTCACGGTCAGAAGTCAGTGACTTCTGACCGCTGCTTCTCCTTCATCATTTCTTTTCCTGTTCTTCTTCTTCCTCTTTTCTTCATTTTCTTTTTCTTTTCTTTTCTTCTTCTTCTTCTTCCTTGCAGGGACGTCTCCCGACCCGTGACCTCTGTGCCGATTGAACCCAAGCCTGCCAACTCCTCTGCGCACGCGACTTCTCTGCACACGCCAACGATTTCCGACACGCGAACGCCGACTCTCTCTCGCTCTCTCTCTCTCTCTCTCTCTCTCGGTTTTTTCGGGAAAAAACCGAAGCTCACAAAAAATTTGGAGAGAGCTCACAGACGAACAACCCCCGGAAACTCTCAGCTCACCGATTCTCTCCCTCAGCTCGTTCGGACTATCCGCCCTCAGCTCCCGGACACGGACCCCTCAGCTCGGATCCTCCCTCTCTCTCGGCAACTCACAGTTCGGCCGGGAGTTCACGAAAAAAATCCCTCAGTTCACCCGGATATTTCCCCTACAGCTCACCCACGGCCGGAAACCTCCAGCTCGCCTACGGCCGAGAAATCCACAGCTCGACAATTTTCTCGAAAAATCTCTCAGACCCGAAGGCCCCCCAGCTCCTTTTTTCTCCAGCTCGCGATTAACTCCTGGGTCGAACCCGTAATTCCTCGGACAGCTCGACTCCCCGGCTCTCTCTTACTCGTCTCGTCCTCACGGCTCCCATTTCGCCCTCACGCTCGGCCCGTAGCTCGCCCACTTTCTCCGGACGGGAGACCCTCGGCTCGTGACCTCCGAGCTCGTCCCGCAGCTCGCCACCCCACAGCTCGCTCTCCCGGCCTTCCCTCACCTCGGCTCCCTCGGCTCACCGATCCCTTAGCTCGACCGACACCCCCTCTGGACGGTCCTCACGCACGGCCCACCGCCACCCCAATTGCATCCCTTCTCTTCGATTTCCATTTTCGGCACTAACCGGGTCGGTCCATTTTTCTATCCGGGTCGCACAGGTAACGCGGAACGGACACACGCCGGCTCAGCCCGTGTCCAGTGGCTCAGTCGGCCCAGCTCGGCCCAGTTCGTCCCAATCCAGCAGCGGCAGCCCGTTAGCGTTCGGCCCGGCCCAGCCGCGTCCAGAAGCCCAGCGGTCCATTCGGCCCAGTCCGGCCCATTCAGCCCAATTCGGCCCATCAACCCAGCGGCCCAGCTCCCCAACGAAATTTTCTGATATTTTTTCTAATTTTTTATTTTACAGAACCACCCCTCAACTTTCCGAATTAGGTAAATCCTTGACTTAGTGGCATGATTAGGGCTCCATTTTCTAAATATTAATGTTTGCTTGATGAATATGATGTGAAATGAGCGTTATTGAGTCGTGTGGGTGATTGGATTCGTCCCGAACTCGATTTTACGAACTTTTCATTTTGTCTCATTTCAGTCCCGTATTTTTATTTTTTCAGATTTGCCCCGAATTTTAAAATGGTTTCCAATCAAGTCCCGGTCATTTTAATATCTCCAGATCAGTCCTGAACTTTTCGGAAATTTTAAATCAGTCCCTGAATTTTTCGGAATTTTCACATAAGTCCCTGAACTTTTTTGCAATTTTCAAATCAGTCCTTAACTTTCCGAAAAGTTCACATTAGTCCCTAAACTGTTTGCAATTTTAAATCAGTCCCTGAATTTTTCGGAATTTTCACATTAGTCCCTGAACTTTTTGGAATTTTCAAATCAGTCCTGAACATTTTCCATGTTTAAATATTTTATTCCTGTAATTATATGCATACGGCATGACGTGTGTGTTTTGTATGATGTTTCGCTCCCCATGAATCGGTGCCGTTTTATCGATTTCGTTGATATCACGTTTTGTGTGTATGTTTGTATGTATTTATCATGATCATGGCGGCACCGGTTATGTAAATTTGTATGTTCGTCGTGCTTGATGCGGTAATATGCTCTTGATCCATGTTTAAATGCTTTATTTTCTCGTTTTAATCGAACCTCACATGAATCGGATTAATCATGCAAAAATTCGACCTAAAATTAATTTTTAAATCCTAAGGTGGTCGGGAATTAGGATTCGCATCGGCCGGTCCATCAATGATCGGCTCGACGGTCTGAAACCCGAATATTTAGAGCATTTGGCAAAACATTAATTAATTTAATCAATAATTTCACTAACGGGTAATTGGACGTTCATGCGATTAATTAATTCACTTGGCCCTAATAATTTTGTACGAATCGGTAATAAACCGATAACACGCGTCGATGGGTTGCAAACATGTGTTGGTGCCCTTCTCAACTTGCAAAATTTTATAAAACTCGAGACACGTGGTTCGATGTGACATGGATGTCTAGGAAGGACTTGCGCGTCTTGACTCGAGGCATCACCTGATTTCAGGAAACTCAGGTCGGGACGTGGAAGTTCTTCTTAGATCACTTCCGGATAGATTAACCGATCTTTGGGTTTTCTAGGGTTCTTGACAACCCTGGAAGGTCCAGGGGATCGATTAGCGCCGGTCACAGGCCGAGGCGGCCCGTACCGCGTAATCCTTCTTTTCCGAAAATAATTTTCACCTCAAGGGCAAAATCGTCTGTTTGCAACTTAGCGACACCCCTATGGTTAGAATAATAGAAACACTACGGTATCAGGGTAGGGATGGGCTACCTGTCTAGGCGCGGTTTCATCTGCATAGCCCGCTCTATCCGATCGATGAGTTTAGTCTCGGGTAGTTAGTTCGGGTGGATTGGCTCAAAATACAAATACCGGACTAATTGTGTACTTAGCTAAGACAAAAATGGGCAATAGCGGGATAGGCACTAGGTTCCAGGATGTACAGGCGGAATCAATGTTCGGTAATAACCTGTAACAACCGTAGTGTCACGACATAGAACAATCCTAAAAATAACCCACAAACACAAGACTTGATAACAGACGTCACGTACGTCAAGCCCTCGGAAAATAATGCCAAATGCGAAATACCTTCCCGAGGCGATCCCTGATCGATTCGCACCTTGTACCCATTTTGTCTGTTTTAGGGTAGGATTTGCATGCCAAGATACCCCGGTTAAAAATCGGTTAATTCACGTAAATTCGGCAATAACAAAACCCCATTGTTTGCTTATTTATGCCCGTTTTGTTACATTCTTGCACTTGTTTTGTTACGCGGATCGAGCTCGATCCCTTAGGATGCGATCCATATGGGGTCCAACGCCCCACCGTAGATCACGGGGTCTAACCCCCTAACACTGAGCGCGCATCTTAATTTCAATTCCAGTCTTTTCAAACCACACGGTGAGCACGAGTGGAATAATAACCGAACGCGATTCGACCGGGATTCAGTTGTTGTAACTTGTATTTTATTTATTTGAGAGGACAATGTAAGGATTTATATTGTGCATTCATTCATGTAAGAATTCCGGTCGGAGAGTGGACGGTCGGAGTGTTCCTTCGAATTTACGGTGTCAAAACGCGTAAGATGAGCGGAACTTAATTAAGCGGTAATTAAATAAAAATGGCAAGCCTAGACAAGCTAGAGTACCGATAGGGCATGCGAGATATAGGCTCGCATGTAACAGAACCCCCGAATTCGGAATCTCGGGTTCCGCAGACCATATGCCTTAGCAATTAGGTGTACCCTGTACCCCTAGACCCGGGTAACTTGCCGGCCCTCGACCTTTCGGGTCGTAAAATGGCAAGTGGCGACTCCTTCTCACGTGCGTCCGTCGCGCGTCCCCGGGAAGGTGGACACTCCTAAGCCGCGTTGCATAGGCGCGCGCACGCGTGCCCCGACGAGATGAAATTTGGGTGCGCACAAGCGGATGTTAGGCATGCCCCGAGATTAAAGAAAAATTTGATCTCGTTGGGTAGATTTAACAAGCTTGGCTATAAGTACAGGTGCTAAGGTGGAGCCGTAAGAATCTCGAAGGGCGCTCTCGTGGTGATGAAGGGATTGTTACAGAAAGGCCTCTATGTTCTGTAAGGAATGGCTTCAACCACAGAATTCGAGTGTTCAGCTCCTGGAAAAAGTACTTGGAGTCACTTGGGGATGGAGGTGACTTGCTCGAGACTGATAAGGTGGAAAAACACCGATTGTACACGCGTGGTAAGGCCTCGAAATTCCTTATCAGTAATGTGGCTTTTGATGTTCATGCTATAGTCAAGCATATCAAGAGCACATGTCGAGGACAGGTAGAGAAACCTGGGATGAATGTGGAACTTAGGTCCAAAGCTCCAGTAACTCAGCCTGGAGTGGAGATTATTCAGGGTGGATCTGAATGGAGACCAAAATCTCTACAGTGGAATAGCTTGCAAGCGGGAAATATATAAAATGAGTAGTTGAGACCGCGGGAACGTTGTGGGCTTACGGAGTTGGTGGTCTCATGTGATGTTGAAGTCAGGAATACGACTAGCGCAAGGTCAGTTTCGGAGGGTGCACCATACTGAAGTTGAGGAAGCCCAGCACCTCGGAGGAGTCCAAAGGTGGCTTGGACTTGAGTGATCGCATAGGATGAGGTGGAGCTCGTGAAGGGCTGTGACAGAGCAGATTGAGTCTAGATTGATGTGGACTTTGTAGAATACGAGCCAAGGTGGAGATTGTTGAACATATTTCTCGTATTCGGTGGAGAACACGAAGACCCAAAGACCGATATCGAGATCCGACGAAAAAGGAAAGGGCGAGATCTGATTCGTCTGAGATACATCTCCTATTTTGTAGGAATTTCATTGTATCTCTTAGATCTTTAAATAGAGAAATTATCTCTTGGGGATATTAGAGATAACTTTAGAATATCTATAGAATATTTCAAAGTGAGAAATATTCTAAGATTATATTTGGATATCTTTGAGATATCGAGAGGATATTGTATCTATTTAAAGAGGAGAGTGTCTTGTGTCATGATAACACGTTGTGTGAGAATCATGGGTAATCTTCTTGAGAATTCTCGAGTTTCCTCTCTTGGAGTCTCTAGAGTTCATAGAGTGAGAGAGTGGTGAAAATTGAGAGGATTGTGTAGCTATTCTAAGTTGGGTCTTGTAACGAGGGCTGGGAAACATGACTGTGATCTCGAGATTGTAATCTCCAGTTTATCAATCTAATGGAAACTCTTGCTTTGTCCGTGGACGTTTTTCTCACACGGAGAGTTTTACCACGTATATCCCGATATTCATTATTTCTTCTCTCTTCTTGGTCTGAATTTCTCGAATTCGGCATTTTCCACAACAATATATATGATGAGAAAAAGGAAAAATGAAGGGGCCTGGTGACGAAAGTAAAGGGAAAATCCTTTTGTTTATGATGGAAATCAAATACTGATTCGATGTTTCTTTCTCTTTAATAAAGTGTCATGTTCGAGTCTTATAAATTGTATAAAATAATGATCGGAAGAGTTTTACTCCATGATGGACCAACTTTATTTGAACATGAACTAGTTCGGGGCTATTAGATTTTCGGATACGAGGTGATTCACACCAAAGAAAGAATCAAACACAATAAAATTTTAAAGTATCTTTCGTTGCAATAAAATAGCCGAAAAGAACTATTAAAATCTGCAATTTTACAGTTTTAAGTCATCTTCATTTCCTCACGCTACGTGATAAAATTTTCTTAGAATACACACACGTACAGCCTCGTGTTAGTATGCAGCGTAGTTGCTAGATAGAATAACATTCACTCATCCACCATTTAAAAGGTGCAGTTGTTAAGCACGCCCCATCACGAGCTAACAGTCGTCTCCAATTTTTATTAATTCTTGACTTTGTTTTCCAGCACGTTCTGCAATTTCGGCTAATCAGAGTCGATTACTATCCATGATCTATCAGCGGAATATAAACAAAGTAAATCACTGCCATGCAATCATATTGTTCGGTGATTGTCCTCCCCAACATCTTACAACCATTTTTTTTTTTTTAAAAAGAGTGCGTATCCTAACAAAGAGAAAGGGGAGCTTATCCGGTCCCGAGCGAGACTAATTCAGATTTCTCAAATGCATATAGTTAGCTACAAAATTCAACAGAATAGACTGTACTTTAGCTCCAGTCGATTATGTTCATTTTGCAGTATACTATGTTCATTTTGGACATTCCTCGATCGGCCCTCTCTTTGGATTGGATAAATTTCCACAAAGAGAAAGACATAATTTCATTATTTTCGATTATAAGAGAGACCCGTGAGTCTAGTACAATGAATAAAAATCCTAATAACTAATAAAGTAATACAAGTAGTTAATTGGGTGTTCAACTTAGAAGCTCCTAGTTATAAGGCGAAAACGTCTGTCACTGTAATACCCTCTCTTTTGATAGAGACGGGGCATGAGATTTTGATTTAATAAGAATCAAATTCGAAATCTCTAGATTTCGGATGAGACTCTGTACTATCGTATCTCTATAATGTTATGATCATTTATATATATATATATATATATATATATATATACGGTTACTGGGGAAGATCAAGGACGTAATATAATAAAATATAAATCTTAATCTTGATAATTAGTATAAAAGGACATAGACAGTCCCATGATGGGTATCTAATATAGAACCTCTTGATTGCTAGTGAAAGCGCATGCCATTATGTTACTCATTTCTCTTTGATATTATTTATGGTTTTTTTTGGGTGAATATATCATTTATGGCTTTAAATTTGTTAGGGACCAAAAAATATTGGCCCTATTTACTGGATCGTGTCCACCTCAATCCTCCCCATTATGATAACATCTCTCCTATCAGGAAACCTCACTATGAATATATTCGGTGATATCTATCAATATTCTAGCAATATCTTCGTTAAACCTAGTGGATATCTTCATGGGATAGTACATATTCATATCAGATTATGGTATCTTGGTAGAGATAACTCGCAACTTCTACAAATACCGTCCAGGTACCTTTAAACCTAAGTTAAATTCTCTCTATTTACTTGTACACTCTGTCATTTAAAAATCAGAGAGGGAAATCAATATTCCCTCTCGATCTCCCTTTTTGCGAGGTTCGTGAGATGCACTAGGGAGGCACGTGTCTAAGACTGGATTTTTCCCGACCCCAAGAAAATTAAAGCGATCCGTCCTAAAAAATTCTCTTGATAATTTGCAATAATACGACTCATAATTGTGACTGGTATAATTTTGTCAATATTAAAGGAATATTCATATAAATATTATTGCAATTTTTAATATACCTTGTTAGAGAAATAATTAATATTTTGACTGCCCATCATCTTAAATAATATGTCATGCGTTTCCCGTAGTTACAGCATTTTGTGCTTGTTTCTACGCATGCGTACAATCGCGGATATATTAGAAAAGATTTGAGAAGATCTGCTGATTGCAGAGAAAAGATAAATATACTGATAGCTCGGTTTGAGAAAAAAAAAAGGAATATAAACTTATCCAAGAACAAGAAGAATACGTGTCTATGGATGTTTTTGCGAGTCTGTTTTTGAATCTTCATTTTACACTTTGATAATTGACGGGGCTTGAGCTTATATGTATATATTCTTTGGGATTTCGATTCATACTAATGAAATTCATCACTTATTGCAACAAAAAATGGAAAGAGAGGCCGGATGAGATAATCATAAGATTTATTTATTTTTATTATTATTATTTTATTTTTTGTGGAAGAGACGACTGTCCGGTGGGGGGTGTTGTTGATGTTGTAGGTACGTTTGCAGCAAGTGATATGAAATTACCAATCCGCCTTTGGCTAGTCGTTGAATTGCAATTTTCGGATTAAGAATAGCTTTTATATGTATGACTTCCGAAAGTCGTCCCATTGGTAAAAACTAAATGTGAATTTTGCTTCCACCGAAAAAAATTTTTAAAAAGGTGAATTTTGGCTTTTCAGTAAAGCGAAAATTCACTTTCTGGACACGTTTTATATACGAGAAGGTTAATGATCGATCAATTATAACCTTTTCCAGACAGGCGCCTTTTTCGATAGAAAAATCGTGGAAAGCATTACTCTCACGATCGGGAGATTGAGCAGTTAATATTACTCATTCAACATTCGAAAAATTGTGCTTTCCAGATTTCAAACTTCTATTCTTTTCCTTACGTAGATCAAATTGAACTATTAATTGGATTCATCATCTCGGTAGTTTAAAGGAGTTCCTTTAGTTTTTAATTTATACCAGTAAATTCAAGGTTGAAACTAATTTCTTCTCAGCTCTAGATGATCATACATGTCACTCTCTATAATATTAATAATTAACTGATAGAATAAGTGGATTCATGTGACAACTTGGGAGGGGATTACTTTACGGATTGATCCATCATTTATGGGACTACGAAGTCGAATTTAGCTGGCACTTGGCTTGATCGATCATGTTATTGTTAGCCGGCGTCGGCCTTCATTGGTGTTTAGCTTCTAAATCTTCCTTTTTCGATTTAATTCTTCTTTTTGTAATTTAGAAAATAAATAAAACTAGATTTATTTATTTTTTTCAGTGTGAATCATAGTATTCGGAAACTCAATTAGGCCCAACTAATCCAGTTAAGCCGGATCGAGAGGTAAAACTTTCTCAGTATAGATTTTCTACATTCACAATGACTCGAATTTGAAACCTTGCTTAAGCGAAATAAGAGCCAAACCACTTGCCACGTTGGTAGATTTTCTTTGTTTTTTTTTATTTTTTAACAGGCCATCTGTGCAGCCGGAGTGATATATCAAACTAACATGTCCCATGGACTTACAAGGTATCATGCATGATATATCAAACTAACATATCTTATGGACTTACAAGGTATTTATGTAGTCTCTGGGGTTAGTCGCCGAAGCCGGAATCATTCATTATTACCATTTTTTTTTAAAAGAGCCTTTATAGGGATATATGTTAGATGCTTGTGAATTCGACCATGCATGCATTCTGATGCTAAAATTTCAAGTCTTATCTTCCGACTTCTTTTAAAGCGACCCTCATCCTCAAATCATACACATGTAATTAAGAAATTATGGCTAAACTGACGCTTGAACATGATTAATCTTAGCCAATATACACTAATAGCACTCATGATTTTACCCAAAAAAAATCGCCATAGAAAAAGTTTAGAACTCGTTACACTAAGGAAATGTATGAAAAGCTCTCATCGAACGAATGGAGAACTCTCGTGAAATTAGTGTAGATTAATATATATATATATATATATATATATTGGTAAAATTTCCTGTCATGACAAAACCAATTTATGAGTCACATTTAGTTTCATGTCGTCAGAGACGAACAATTCTCGAAGAGCAACCTCGTCACACTCGGGACGGATAAAGGAAAACGATGGATGAACCTACAAAATCACTTCGAGTTTGAGGGGCGTATATGCCCCGACAAAGAGATCATACACAATTAGTTGGGACGTACAACTTTTTGTGTTTATTCTTCATGTTTATCTTTTAAATTTTTTTTTATTTTCCTTTTGCCGAAGGATTAGACGTGATTGGGGATCGGTCTTTCTGTCCTCTGTATAAATTAAACATGCAGATGTCCGGGCCCAGAGTGAGCCAATTACTAACTAATACGAAAACTCCCCTCTCTCGATTGGGCAATCGAATGAGAATGACAAGGAGCACAGCAACTATTACCCTGAGTACTATTATCTCACTGATGCTGTTGTGCGTCTCCGACGTGGTTCCATCGTCTCACTCCATCATAAAGACCCTACCGGGGTTTCCGGGTGATCTTCCCTTCCAGCTTGAAACCGGGTACATACGTACACGAGTTTAATTTCCTTCAGAGCTTACTCTAGCCTTAGCGCCTTTCCTCCTTACATTTTTCTCTACTTGCTATGTTTCATTGCATTTTCTGGTTCGCCATCACTATAATTAATATATATATATATATATATATATACACCACCTGATCTGCACAAACATCTGCTTACATATACCGCAGCAAAAAAGATGGACATACTGCATGTTCTTTCTTTCGTAAAGAAAAAAGAGATGCTGCCTTTGTATACCGTGCGTATCAAATTGAATACAAGTGATGATATATATATGTACGCAGGTACATTGGAGTGGGAGAATTAGAGCAGGTTCAGCTATTCTACTACTTCATTGAATCGGAGAGGAGCCCAAAGGACGACGCCCTCTTTCTCTGGCTGACCGGTGGCCCTGGTTGCTCCGCTTTCTCTGGCCTCATTTATGAAATCGGTAACGTGCTTTTCCTCTCTGACCGATCGCTTTCTTCCGAGAATCATTTTTTTCGGTAATATTCTTCCGGTTATCATTTTGTTTACTTATTATAATCTTGTAACTGTATCATTTTCTAGTTACTTGTGGCATTCAGAATTGATTAGATCACCTGCTTCTTAAGACTAAAAAAATGAGGAAATGTTGAACGTCGGGATCTGATCGATGGGTTTGATATTATGTTTTGAACATGTGTTTGTGATTGCCATTTTCAGACAGCATGTCTTAAATTAGAGACTGGAGTCCTCCATGGAAGCCCAATAATGTTTATCCAAACGGAAGTCACTAATTGGCAATTTAATGAGCACAGAGAAGACTTTAATATCCACAAGCAACCAAAAAAAAAAAGAGGAGAGGACTTTGATATCAACTACCAGATATAGCTAGATAAGAGTTACAGCTCGCGCTGATTAATGCAGGTGGTTCAGCATATCTTTCATCTTCGTATTTTTTTTTGTATGAACCGTGATTTTCGAAAATCTAATAAATCCCGACTAATCCTCATATTCATATTTTATAAATTTTTCTTTTTTTATATGAACCATGATATCCGAAAATCCAATAAATCCCGACTAATCCTCATATTCGTATTTTATAAATGCAGAAAATTCACGATTGAGCAAAATTTTACTTCTTAATAGGCTTTAATTTGACAAATGGCCCAATAGGGACCACTTCTCTCCTTTTTCTTTTAAGAATTTTTTTTTTCTAACTTTTTCTTTCACAAATTACTACTAGAATATATTAGGTATAATTCTGCCAAGAAACTCGACTGGACATCATATTTTATTCGTAATTCTTCATAATTTAATAATTTATGTGCTACCTACATTCACATAATTTTATTTCCATGTAATTTTTTATTTGATTTTTTGTAATGGTCTTTTGTTTTTTGGGTAAGATACGGGGCCTATGCCCGGAAAATAATGGTCATTTTTACAATTCTCCCTTTCTATATATTTTGAATAAAATGTTGATTTTATTAATTTAACATCATTCCATTGTTATAATAACTTGATGTAATTTCATACAAAATAGTGATGATAAATGAGAATTGTATTATTGAGGAAAGATAAAAGAAATATGAAAACTAATACGAATGAACTGTAAAGGTCCTTCACTAATATGCCTTTCTGCAGGTCCGTTACTCTTTGACTACTCGAAATCTAGAGGGAAGAGAGCAGTATTAAAGTTGAACCCTTATTCATGGACAAAGGTGCAATACACACATCATCCTCTTGCCTACTTGAAATATGTTACTGCCTTTGAATATGTTTTTAAATTTCATGTTTAGGTATTTTCTCATTCTATTCATATATATTACTTGCGATCTAGTTCATATGAAAATCGTGACGGTGTGTAATGAAAGTGCAAATTTTTCAGGTCGCAAATATTATTTTTGTGGACTCGCCTGTTGGGACTGGATTTTCGTACGCAAAGAGTTGGACCGGATTCGAAAATAGCGATACCTCGCAAACCGCTTTGCTTTATGAATTTTTGCGGAAGGTGGAACTAAAAATGTTAAATTTCAGTTATAATTAAAGAACTTTGGGTCGACTGCTTGACAATATAGGTGGGGGGAGAATATAATTTTTTCACATAAAGTTACAATCGAGGTAAATTAATTCATTTTCTTGACAAATTAAAATTTTTCAGTGGTTCCTGTCTCACCCACAATTTCAAGATAATCCGCTCTATATCACCGGTGATTCTTATTCCGGCAAGATTATTCCAATGCTCGTCGAGGAAATATACAATGGTAATTATCCTTTTAGATGTTCTCTTTTGTGATGATGATAATTTCATTTTCTTGAAGGTTTGTTAAGTGTCGAAATCATTGACATTGTTATCATCATTAATTGACTTATCTGCTCGATATCACTTGATTTTCTGTGGTGGCAGGGAACAAAGTTGGCCTCGATCCCGAAATGAATCTAAGGGTACGTCACGTGTGGTTGTGTTTGACACATGGAAACCAAGTGAACTAAGCTAGGAGCCTGTATCGATCGTTGGTCTCAATGATTAAACCTATGTGTACATCACGTCTTGGTTTTTGCCTTTTGAAAATGTTTTGACAGGGTTATGTGATCGGGAACCCGGTAACCTATGAAGCGAAAGACATTAGTATGAGAGTTCCGTATGCCCACCTCGTGGCACTTATATCCGATGAACTTTACCAGGTGAAGTAAAGTTAAGAAATGTAGTACGATTCAAAATAAGTACTAGCAACTCCATGATTTGGTACAATCGTGAATATTGCACTATAACATGATTAATTATCAAACTACTAATGATGGTTGTTTTCATTTTTTATTTATATTTATATTTATTTATTTATTTATTTATTTTGTGGCGTTTGGCATTGCCTAATTTATCAGTCAGCAAGAATAAATTGCAAAGGAGATTACATGGACGTGGATCCGAGTAACGCTGCCTGTCTCGCCGCCCTGCAGAACATATCGATAGTAAGCGCACTTTAACTGGAAATATGATCATTTCTATTCAGTTATCTCAATGAAAGAGCGATTTCGTGTCACAGTTGCACAACTTATGCCAACTTATACGTAACATATATACATCCGAACCCACAAATTGATATAACTAATGTGTCTTTGATGATATTGCTAATTTGCAGTGCACTGACAAGATATACCCAGGTCATATACTCGAACCGACGTGTGCCCTGCTGTCTCCACAACCAAATTCGAGTCGTACTTCTATGTGGAACAGAAGGCTAGTTGGGGATGATAATATTGACATCGTTTTATCCCCTCTGCGATCTCTTTCAAAACAATGGTGCCGGGTACGTACGATTTCACTTTCGTTCCTCTCAAATGTTGATTGAAATTTCCC
The DNA here is from genome assembly GCF_007655135.1 of Punica granatum. Lineage (NCBI taxonomy): Eukaryota > Viridiplantae > Streptophyta > Magnoliopsida > Myrtales > Lythraceae > Punica > Punica granatum. The sequence goes on along the minus strand of NC_045128.1, from coordinate 38,368,725 downwards.
GTGGTTAGAAAGGGTACAGTATCTGAAGTCCTAATCACCACCGAATGAGTTCTCCTTACGTATAAGCAAGATATCTTGACTTCCTAATCCAATGGGGAGAGCTAATTTAAGCATCAAGTATGTTGACGGACATATTATACATGAATCGATGTCTTGTCATAAATTTCACTAGACATGAACTCTGCATAATTTTTCTGTAAGAAGGAGGTCTTTGGCCTAATATAATGAAATAAAAATTCTAGCCGCTATTATAAATGGGTAAAGGTAGTTTCACAACGAGTTTCAGATTCGAAAACTTTTTATTATCAAACGAATGCGTGTGTCACTATACTAATACCTTTTTATTTGAATTATGCGTTATTATTTCTTGGGAAAAAAAAGATCATATTCAGTTCTCAACCTTTTATATATATATTTTTTAAATTTTTATTCTAAACCTCTAACTCAACTGAAACTTATCCTAAACTTTCTCCAATAGGGTTATTTTCTAGTGCTCTACTAATTTTTTTCCATCAAATTTTTGACTTTTTCAATCCAAAAACCATCTTTCTAATTGAAAAGAATATTTAAAAATAAATTATATATATATATATAAAGAAACTCCAAAAAATTAAGTTGGGAGGAAGAGAGGGCGATTGATCTTGGCAACGACTCCGGCGAACTCAATCAAGGAAGCGGCTAGTCACCAATGAGGGCCCCACTCTAAAATTGAGATCAACTTTGATCTCGATTTCAAAGAAGTGAATGTCTCGCCAGCGGCCACCTCCATCCTAATTAGGGTTGCGTGATGACCCCACTGCGGCAGTGGTGGCTGCCAACAAGGCCTCCACTACCTAGAATAAAGAAATAATATATATAATCGAGAAAGGGGAGGAGACAAGAAGGGGGCTTTGTGGCCTCTCCGGCAATCACCATTACTTAGTCACCACCGCCTTAGTGGGATGGCCGGTCACCTTGATTGAAGGGTGGTTGCTGGTGAGCCCACTGCTCCCGTTCCCCGCTTCTCCATTTTGTTCTTTTTGTAAATAAAAAAATTTCATTGTTTTATTTTGAACATATTTTTGTTGAAAAATACTTTTTCTATGGGAAAAGATAAAAAAAAAATTGATGGGGACTAAAACAACTATTCTGAAAAAGCTGAGGATAAGTTTTAACTTAAAACACATTTAAAATTTTTAAAAAAAAAAAAAAAAATGCAAAGGTTGAGGACTAAAGCCAATCTTTTTCCTTGTTTCTTTATAAAAAGAAAGCCGTATAATCGAGGACAAATAACGGCACCAATAGATTAGGAAGTCTCAGCAGGAAACAAAAAGTCTTGCTACTAAATTTATTCTTTGATTACACGAGTGACTCATGAATTTAGTATTAAAAAAAATCCGTAATAAAAAGGCACATATAATTCCACTACAAGAATTGAATTCGGACCCTCTAAAGTCGAGAGATTGTATCACTCCACTGTATTTCTTTTCTTTACATGCCCTTATTTATCTTTTCATTTCTATGAAGTCCCACCACGAGAAGGACTTTCATATATATGTTTTCACGAAAACTTAAAAATCAATTTTCTTTAATTTTCTTTGCAGAGTTATAACTACCTCTACTCTTACATTTGGGCAAACGATAAAACAGTTCAAAGAGCACTTCACGTAAGAGAGGTAATTTTCTTTTTAATAAATTCTATTGTAATCACTAAATTTTGTTAATCTTTTTTCGATGTATTATACTAATGATTCTATTGTGAGTGGATCGAATTAACTAGGGGACGAAGGAGGAGTGGCAGAGATGCAACAAGAGCTTGTCTTACACGAAGAATGTATTGAGCACTGTGCCTTATCACTACAACCTCACCAAGACATCCCTGCGTGTCCTAATTTACAGGTTCCATTCTTCACTATACATCCGTACATGTTTAGCATAAATTCTTAACTTCATCCGAGCAAATTATCATTCGCTCGATCGATACATTTCAACTGACTATGATAACCAAAAATATACATACATATTTAATTTATCATTCAATTATCTCTCTCTTATGTACGTTTACGCGCTGCTAAACAAAGGTTTCCTTATTTTAGTCACTTATGAATGTATATATGTGTCGGTGGTGCAGTGGAGATCATGACTTTGCAATTCCATATATTGGCACCATGGAATGGATCAAGTCCCTCAACTTAACCGTTTTTGGTAGTTGGGCGCCGTGGTTCGTGGAAGGCCAAATCGCCGGGTGAGGGGAAAAAAAAATCAAAAAATCTTTCACTTCTCCGATTTTAACGTTTGCATAATCAGAGACGTCGTATCTTCACAAAAATCATTTCTTGGTTTTGTTTCGTAATATATCGTATTGGAATTCAAATGAATTAATGTTTTTTGTAGATACTCTACGTTGTTCGAGAATACCAACTATGACTTAACATTTACGACAATCAAGGCAAGTCCTGTAGCCCTGATCCATCGAAGTCGATTCTTCTAGTACTGTAAACTTCGTGCTCTTATTAACTATCACATCTTGGGAAGAGCGAATCCGAAAGTTTTCTTTCTCTTTACATCACTAAACGATCACGATCGATGTGGTTCGATTGTAATTAATTTTTTTAATTTTTTTTATGGACGAGCTGATCGAAGGTGCTTGACATTCTTCTAATTAATTAATTAATTTTGATGCAGGGAGGAGGGCATACAGCTCCAGAGTACAAACCGAAGGAATGCCTCGCAATGATTGATAGATGGCTTGCTTATTACCCTCTCTAACACCTGCTAGCTAGTCTACCTATCAATCAATCTATACATCAGTTGAGCTATTTTCTCCAATTTATAATTTGCACCGCAATAAAAGAAAAAGAAATAAAATGACCACCATATTTCAGGTGTGGGAAAAAGGTTTATATACGTTGTATTTTATTTTTATTTTTGCTAATAAAAAACCTTTCTTCAATAAACGCAAGAAAACTAAACAGTAAAGATTTACAAATTGCATATGGATTGGTTGCACCAGGAATTGAAATTTTGCGACAAATGACTAAAGGATGGTTCAATTATATCATATGATATTATGATCATAAACATTTAGGTATGCTCGGGATTTTTTTTATTTTTTTCGTTGAGATCACGCAGTTTCGCACTTGGTTCTTTTAATTAATTAATATTTTATAAATTAGGCATTGATGGAAATGTTCAAGTGGTCGTAGCTCCATATGTGTGTCCGCGCGCCGAAGAATTTCTCCATTTTAGCCTTTCATACTTAAATCCATTTTTAATAATTTATTTTTGAAAAATAAGTGAAGCTCATCGTCATCCTCAACCATGGGCGAACATGAAAACTTAAGGATCAGTATAGTGACAATCGGTCCCTTATTGCAACCGGTCCATCAACAAGCCACGGTCTCCAGTCATTTACGACTGTTAGGTTCAGAGACGACGTTATTCAACTTAGGTATGGCAGCACCAACAACATACGAAGCAACCATGTCAGCGTCCCCACTGAACAGAGTAACCATCGATGAGAAGTCGCAATCAGCGAATATTTCAGCGAATATACGAAGCTCATTTCGCAATCAGCGAAATGAGCTTTTCCGACTTCGAATGGGTTGTGATGAATTACCACTCGAACAATGCTTCCAACCCGAGTGTGTACTGAGTTCCTTGCTAACATATACGATGCTCTGGATATATTTTTGTGTATAGTAGAAATCACACAATCTACGGGGACGCGAAGGCCTTGTGTTCCCATATAACTCAAAATAAGTGACTTAGCGGTCGCCGCCCGACTGACCATATCAATAGTCTATAATCACCAGAGCTAAGCTTTTGTTACCCCTCTTTCAATCCAGTATAGTAAGCCCACTACTACTCAAAAGAAATCAGAAAGTTCATTAAAGATTATTCCAAAATAATATGGGGTCGAGTATTATGAATAGAGAAAATCTATGTTGTGAGAGTTTTATCCTTTAGTAGGTCGACTCGGCTCGAACTGAATTAGTTATGACCTATTTGACTTATGATTATCCATGTGCTGCTGTGCACACCGAAAAAAAAAAGTAAAATCTGCTAGTTCAGGTTAATGGGCTCAAGCCCACAATTAAAGGCCCATTTGTCCTTATGCAAGGTGTGGCCCATATAGATGGCGTGCTCATTACCCCCTCTAACCCTCCATTCATCAATTTACGTACATTTTCGGCTATTTCCTCCAATTTGTTTGTGAAAGAAAAAAAAAATACCACCATATTCGAGGTATGGAGAAAAGCTTATATACATTGTGTAGGCTAATAATCATCCTTTTTTCATATAAATACAAGAATATCGAGAAAGATTGCGGTATTGATGACGCGTTCTTACTTAGAAATCATGAAATTTCAGGTTTAATTCTCGTTAATGGAATTTTACGTTGTCTTCTATTTACCCTCTTATTTCTTTTATTCAGTCCATGAAGTTTTGAGGTAAATGACTGATAAATGGTTAATGATAATTTTTTTCTTTTAATTATACCACAAGGTGTTCTGAGATTATCCCCACTTCGCATCGGCTTGCAACTAGGTACACTTTTGAATTTGAATTTGACAAATTAGCCGTTGATGGAAATGGAGAAATTCTTATATGAGTGTAACATAGATTTGAAATCTACGTAACATACCCAAAAATGGTAAAAGTTAATTTATTTCCGATTTGAAAACCGTTTCGTTTTCCATTTTTCTCGAAAAGGATAATTACATAGATTTGAAATTTATGTGACACTGATCCAAGTTTTTCTCGATGGAAATGACCAAGTGGCCGTGGCTCCTTTTTCTTTTTACTTACTGGATCAGGTTACATTCTTATGAAGCGAAATATTTTATTTTACATGCAGCGAAATCCTCCTCATCGTCATCAAGCTGGTACATGATAACCTATGAAGCCTTGCGACATGTTCGAGATCGAAGGACAGAGAAGTCGGTCTCATATAGGATAGTAGTGGATCCACCTATCGAACATTTCGTAACATTCCCTTCGATAATACTCCGGAGCAGTATGCCCTGCACCCTGTATCGCACCACAAGGAACAGATTTATATGTCATCACCTCAGATTGTCGCCCCCGCTAAGAATAACTATTGAGAGGACTGCGCAACTTGCCTTGATTGTCGTGTAAGTTAAACGAAACCCATGTTCCGAGTACTTCTTTGTATATCTGCATTTAGATATCAAGATCAGAATCTTAGAACTAGAAGCAATGATCAGAAGTAAGCAAACCTGCCCCTCACCCTGCAATCTGTCCATCAACAAACCATGGCCTCCAGTCATTTACAACGGTCAGGTTGAGAGACGTGATCCAATTTACGGTACCAACATACGGAACAACCATGTCACGGTCGCCACTGAACAAAAGTAACCATCAACGAGAAGCAAAGGCAATTTGATGTCAAATTCGGGTAGCTAATAATCTTTCATGAAAGTTTGTTCTAGTGTGAAAGTATATTTCAGAAAATGAAAATGAGCCTTTGAGATTGAATGGGTTGCATTGAATTACCACTCGACTAATACTTCCAGCCCGAGCGTGCTGAGCTCCTTGTGAACATAAACGACGCTTAGTATATCTTTGGTGTATGCTAAGCTTTTGTTACACCTCTTCCAATCCAGTACGGTCCCCTGTTACCGCTCGAGCGAATCCAGCAAGTTCATCAAAGAGTATTCCATTATTAACCAAAAAACTACTAAACTGAATTAATGAAGCAATGATAAACCAACCGGTCGGACGTTCAAAGCCTTTTGAACTTGAATATCGTTTGACCACCAGTAGGACATAGCATAGTTAAAAGTCTGCATAGACAAGAGAAAAATCTCTTGGAAAGCCGAAGCCTGGTAATATAGTAGAATTCTAACTAATTGAGTTGGGCTCATTGTAAGTTCTTACCCGACACCACAAGTCAGGAATTCTAGGAGGCGAAAGAATGAAATCTTCGGGCTTCTCTAGCACTGATCGACGGCCCACTTCAGGATTCATCTTCGGGGATGCAAATACACACTTTGGTTCCAAGATGTCATTCTTGAATATATCCTTGACACACTGGGGATTCACTCAACTACTTTTAAGTTCTGCTTCTGGGGAATGTTGATGGAAGGCGCTGTATCAATATTGGAAGTGTTTAATTCTTCTACTTACCCTGTCGATGATTGCAAGAGTGGCATTGCATTTTGTGTTCAATGGATCGACACTCACATAGTTCTCATGGCAACTTGTTTTGGCTGCCTAAAAGCAGATTGTTTGATTTAGCACACCATTAAATCAAGAGGCGGCATATTCACATTCCCTCCTCAGCAATCTGAACAGGAGAGCTAAATATGAAAGCAAAGACAGGAGAATCAAACTACCTCATAGAGTTCATCAGATATAAGTGCCATTTGATGGGCAAAGACAATCTTCGAGTTCTCATCAATAACCGAGTCTGTTCTCGGACTTCCAACAAGATATCCCTGAGATGTTAGACGCAGAATTTGCTCAAGAAAGGTTATAGTGACCTTTCTATATAGAGTCATATTGAATAAAATCAAGTCACTGATGCTCTATATCTTAATGCTATACCTTGAGATTGAAATGTGGATCCACTCCATCCTTGTTACCTAATAATCCAATACACCAGACAACCATCATAGTAAGTAATAATAGCAAAATGTGAACCTTAACCTACCAGAATAAGCATGCAAATATTTCCGCATAAGAATTTACCATCGACAACATATTTGGTTACGAGTGGAACTATCATTCCTGAATACGAATCTCCTCCAATGAATAACTGTAATGCGAGGTATTGAGGGTGCGCTACCATCCACTATCATATAGCAAAGAGAAGGATTTCAGAAACCAAACTGGGCATCAGACCAGATGGCTATGGGTAAATACTTAAACAGTTGTGCAGGGAAGTTCAATATCTTTTAATGTATTGGTTAGTGCATACATACCTTTCTCAGAAACTGATATGCTTGTAATGCCGATTTTGAGTCTGAAGAGTACCAACCTTCAGCAGTAGTCGAATAGGAAAAGCCAGTACCCACTGGTGAATCGAGAAATATGATGCTAGCTGTCTGAAGAATTCATTGTCGTAATTAATCATAAATCATCTCTCTTGTATGCATGCAACGCAGTTAGATCATCATACAGAGTACGTTACCTTTGTCCATGCGTACTCGTAAGGTCGCAGCCTTGGTAGTCCTCCCGCATAGTTTTCGATGTCAAACTCCATTGGACCTGCAACAGGCAACCAGTCAGAGTGATTTGGCATATAAACCACTTCAAGCATGCCAAGCCGTTACATGTTCCGCCAAAAGAGAGATGCAAAACAGGGGTAGTTCATGTTCGAGTGTTGATATACCATGTAGCAAGCGACAAGATGAAATTTGTACAGGAATGCAACTCTTATACGCTGAGATTAGGCAAAATGACAATTCAAGAAGGAAAAACAAAAAGGGACCTCCATCGAAATATACATTTCCTTTCTACGGCATAGAAAAAGGAACATATACCGATCTCGTAGATAAGTCCATTGAACGAAGAACAACCAGGGCCTCCGGTAAGCCACAAGAAGATGGGGTCCTCTTTCGGGTGCCCCTGTGACTCTATAAAATAGTAGAACAGTTCGGAATCGTCCACGGAAATGTACCTGTCAGGAAAGATACCACAGTCATTCCCAAAATGTGGTGCCTATGAATAAATAACTCCTGTCATTCCAGTCACTTCCTCAAACATACAGAAAGCGGGAATCGGAGCTCACCCGGTTTCAAGCCTGAATGGGAGCTTCCCGGGGTAGCCAGGAAGATACTCGACGATGGACTGAGAAGCAACGAACCCCACAGAGACCAGCAGCAGCAATCGCCCGCACAAGAACTTCCCAAGGACAGAGCATCTGAGCGTCCCCATGTTCTTGTTCTTCTCCTCCTACGGGCAATCTGCGATGGCGGTGGAATCAAGCCGGAGCTTCTTAAGTATGGAAGGAGCGTGGGAAGGCGAGCACGTGGTTCTTGGGATTTGGTCCATCTCCCCTTCAAAATGTCTCCCCGGGGGGGCTATGGAGAATAGGGATGGGGAATTTAGGGCGGTTATATTCATATAATCCAAAATCCTTCCAAAACTTACGAGAACTCATTTTTTACCCGTTAATAGAAAATAGTTTGATATAACAAAAAGTATTTTGATACAAAATATACACTTTAGATAAATAATTATACGAAAGAAAATAAACTATAACACTTATAAGTTTATAACATGTTCGAGAAAAACGAACCATAACACTTATAAGTTCATAATAAGTTCAAAAATAATAAACAACACTTTCAAGTTCATTACGCTAAACAATTATTAGAAAATACTAGAAATTGAAATGATAATGAAGGGAAACAAAAAAAAAAAAAAATAATAATAATAATAATAAATATTGTTTTGAAAATACTAGAAAACGATGCTCTGAAATTAGTACGATGAGTCGGGCCTACATCCCGAACTGACTATTAATTCCCAGAATATATACGATTCATGGCATTTACAGTCCCACCTATGTTTGATCGATGTCATGAAACTGCTGGAGATGTGGTTAATATCTAACTACTGCATTTCATTTGGTCTATGCATCAAAGAGAGTCTCAGTTAATGTTTTTGTAGTGCATTCTCGTATGAAACACGGAACGAATCATTTTCCCAAGAGCAAAATATACAGTCCATCGATCCTGACTGAGAAAAGAACATGATTCAACCATATTCACGTTATACTGCGAATAATTTATCCTTTCTAACATTTCTTACATACTGGAAAACATTGCCAACATTTTATTTTACATTCGTGAACCTCATCATCATCATCATCACAATCAATCAGGGGAGAACATGAGAACTTATGAAGTCGCAGGGCATGTTCGGGATCGGAAGACAAAGGTATCGATCTTATATAGGATAGTAGTGGATCCATCTGCCGAACATTTCATAACATTCTCTTCGCTTGTACTCCGGCGCAGTATGCCCTGCGCCCTGTATCACGTGGAACAGATGTTTATGTCATCACATCTGCATATCACCCTGCGCTAAGAATAACTGTAGAAAGGAGTTGAACAACTTGCCTTGATAGTCGTGTACGTTAAACAAAATCCATGTTCCGAGTACTTCTTCGTATATCTGCATTGATTTATCAAGGCCGGAACTTTCAGAAGTAGAAATACTCAAGCTCAGGAGTAGAATCTGCAGGGATAGATAGCGAGGGACCGGTCTCTTACCCTGCAACTTGCCCATCGATAAACCACGGCCTCCAGTCATTAACGACAGTCAAGTTCAGAGACGTTATCCAATTTACAGTACCAACATATGGAACAACCAGGTCACGGTCCCCGCTGAGCAAAAGGAATCTGATGTCAAAAACTCGAGTTGTTCATCATGGATTTGCTCTTGTTTGCAAATATGCTTCATGAAAGAAATGGAGCCTTCGAAATTGAACGGGTAAAAAAATCAATTACCACTCAACCAACACTTCCAAACCAAGTGTACTAAGTTCCTTGTGAACATAAACGACGCTTGGGATATCTTTTGTGTATGCTAAGCTGTTGTTACACCTCTGCCATTGCAGTACAGTACCCTGCTACCACCCAAAATAAACCAAAAGGTTCTTAAGATTATTCCCCATCAGTAGCCAAAAAAATCACTAAGCTTGATCAACAAATGAATTCTGAACCAACCGGTCGGACATTCAGAGCTTTCTGAACTTGAATATCATTCGACCACCAATCGGACATAGCGTAATTAAAGTTCTGCAGAAGAAAGAGTAAATTTCTTCAGAAACAAAAGCTACATCTGCTGCCCTTAATGGCCTTTGGAACCCTGTGAAAAACAGGAGCAGTCATATCCTAAGGCTCTTACCCGACACCACAAGCCAGGAATTCTAGGAGGTGAAAGAATGAACTCCGCGGGCTTCTCAAGCACTGATCGATGGTTCTCGTTGGGATTATACATTGGGGATGCAGATGCGCACTTGGGTTCCAAGATGTCCTTTGTATTTATATCCTGGATGCACTGGGGATTCGCATAACTACTGTAATTTTCTACATATCCGAGGAATCCTTACAAGAGTACCAAGGTAGGAAGTGCTTAAATTTTCCTGCTTACCTTTTTGATGGCTGCAAGAGTAGCTGTGCACTTAGTGTTCGATGGGTCGACATTCACATAGGTTTCATTGCAACTTGTTTTGGCTGCCTAAAACGTTTATGGAAGATTTGGGGGGAACTTCAAAATCACTTTTCTCGGGAGTCGTTTGTCAAAACATTTACAACCTCACCAGGTAAGCTGTTCATGTAAACTAAGACAAGGCAATCGAATCACCTCGTAAAGTTCATCAGAAATAAGCGCCATTCGGTGGGAAAAGACAATCTTGGAGTTTTCATCGATAACTGAGTCTGTTGCTGGACTTCCGATGAGATACCCCTGAGTCGTTCGACAGAAGATTTGCCCAAGAAATGGGAATGATATTTCTATAGAGAACCATATTAAACAAAATCAAGCCATTATCATTGAAGCTCTGTAGTTCGAGGATGTACCTTGAGATTGAAAGGTGGATCCGCTCCATCTTTGTTACCTAATAATTCGTGCACCGAAGACAAGCATCTAAATAAGTAACATTGGCAAAACCTGCACTTAAATCCACCAGAAAAATGACACCAATTTCCACAAAAAAATTTTACCATCCACAACATATTTGGTGACCTGTGGAACGATAATTCCTGAATAAGAATCTCCGCCAATGAATAGCTGTAATGCGAGGTATTGAGGGTGCGCTATCATCCACTATCAGATAACCGAGAAAAAGGATTTCAGAACCAACCTGGACATCACACGGGATTTCAGCCTATTGGTAAATGGTTTGTAAGTACCTTCCTCAGGAACTGATATGCTTGGGATGCCGATTTTGAGTCTGAAGAGTACCAACCTTCAGCAGTAGTCGAATAGGAAAAGCCAGTACCGACTGGTGAATCAAGAAATATGATGCTGGCTGTCTGAAAAGTACATCATCTTGATTGATCATAAATCATTTAATGCTATACGTAAGGCAACATAATTAAATTGTCATGTAGAGTAATGGTACCTTTGTCCATGCATATTCGTAAGGTTGCAGCTTTGGTAATCCTCCGACATAGTTTTCGATATCAAACTCCATTGGACCTGCGAAGAACAGGTGGATGTGGAAAACAAGGGCGCTCTGCTTTCGAAAGCCGGTGAAAGGAAAGTTTAAGCAAGTACCTTACTCAATCTGAAATCTACTTTCCAATTTAATATGAGTTGATTTATTTCACGAAGGAAAAACACCAAGAAACCACCATCAATAGCGAATGCTCCTATCTATATATTCTATGTACATTGCATACATACCGAGTTCGTAGACAAGTCCACTAAAGGAAGAACAACCAGGGCCTCCGGTAAGCCACAAGAAGATAGGGTCCTCCTTGGGATTCCCTGATGACTCAATGAAATAATAGAACAGCTCGGAATTATCGACGGTTACGTACCTGCGGATACGAACCAAAACCAAAGGGCATGTAAGGTGCAAAGCAACAAAACACACTAGTTTGGTGACTACGGCATATAACTCCTGTCAATTCAGTTATTCCCTCCAACATATAGCTCACCCGGTTTCGAGCTTGAAGGGGAGCTTCCCGGGGTACCCAGGAAGGCACTCGACAATGGACTGAGAACCAACGATTCCAACAAAGACCAGCAGCAGCCCACACAAGCACTTCCAATGGACAGAACATCTGAACTTCCCCATACTCTTGCTCTTCTCCTTATACCGACGAGCACCGACCCCTCAGGAAAGGACCCGGAGATATCAGAACTTCAGAGGAACTCGATGATGGTGGAATCAAGCCGGAGCTTCGTATCTTATGTACAAAAGAAGACGCCATTGGTGACGTGACAAATATTCCCGATAGTGGATCAGTGATTGCAGTATAACTGAGAACATCAGTATAAGGGAACAGTAAAGTACAACAGTGACGCCGTAAACTGAGTTAATAAATGATAATGAGAGAGAGGGTTTGATAGTATCAAATTATTAATAAATGATTAGTTCGTATGTTCAAGGTAATGGGATCAAGGTTTCTGCCGACTCGAAACCATTATATCCCCATTTGATTTTTCGCCAAAGAGACTTCCATGCTTTTTTCTTTAACTTTCACTATTCTTATATTATGTTACAAGCATTGTACCCGTGCTACAGTCAGTATTTGAAATAGATAATGAAAAATGTAAAAAACATCACGTCAAGAAGGGAGGGGGGAGAAATAGTAAGAGAGAGAAAAGAGTAAAAGTAGGAAGAGAAAGAAAATGATATAGTAGTGGGTAATTAAAAAAATGTATAAATACCAAAGCCACGATCACCAATTAAGGAGAAAAATACAAATTTAATTTATGATAAGAGTTTATTGGGAGAAAATAAAATAACATTTAACGTGCAATTTTTTAAAATTATAAAAGTAATATCTTTTATAATTTTATTCACAAAAAATAACAAAGTATGAATAAATTAATATACTATCAAGTTCCTTTTTTTTTTTTTAGGTGTCCGAATTTCCCAAACTTCCTTTTAATTTAGTTGCTCTTAATTTTTATGGACAATATCAAACTCCTTCACCAATCTGTAGTATCGATGAATCAGATCCCCTGTAACTAAAAAAAAAGTCAACAATGATATCGATATGCAATTTCTTTCTTGGGGGAACAATCAGAATGAGGGGGGAAAAAAAAAAAAAAAAGGCGCGCGCGCCGGAGGAACCCACCGCCGCCCCACCAAACACCCCCCACGGGCCCCACCCCCAAAACCAAACCAACCACTCCACACCCACCCCCCAAAACTTTTTCCACCTCTGAAATATGTCCCTCAGCTTGCAAAATGGAAAAAGTACCCCCGGAACTACTTACGATCAAAAGAGTTGCTCAAAATATCATCTACATCAATTTGCGATCAATCTCCAGTAGCCGCCCGAGTGGGTCTTCCAACACGGGAGTGAGGCAACCTGTTGGGAACCATTCTCGGAGGCTCCGTTGTCCAACACAGTTGGCCAATTTGGATATTCGGCCACACAGAGGCCACCCCATCAAAATTGATGGCTATGGATGACAAGGGCAAATTGATAGGCTGCTGACTTATCCCACAGGACTGGTCTGTTCATATTTGAAAGTTTGAAGGAGTGAATATTCGAGGAGCGATAGCTCAAAGTCATTACAGTTCGAGGAGTGGAGGTGAAATTTTTTGATTGGGTTAGGTGGGACTAAGAAAATGGTCGCTCATGATCGATTACCGGAGTAATTAGCTCAGTCTCACATTCAATCCGTCCCTTGTCATCATAAACTGGATGATTAAAAAATTCAATGACTTGGGCATCCATTTAGATTTTTGCACATTGCTTGGGTTCCGTGACTGAAAATTCAGTCACGCTCCAAATACTAAACACTTATTCATGTTGTACAAGAGTTTTGAGTTTTGTATAAAAACTTTTTGTACACGTTGCACCAAATGTTTTTGTACAAAACCCCAAACTCTTTTACAACAAAAGTTTTGGTTTTGTACTAGACCCGTAATTGAAAATTCAGTCACAACACCCAAGAATTTCCCTTTCATTTTTAATATCCAATTGGGTGAAGCATTTTTTGAAATAAAATTAATAATATCCAAGCAATGAAGCAGTTAATATCTTTGTTCAGTTTGGGAGAAGGATGGGTTTTTTATCCATAATTAATACTTTTAAGGGTAAATTCCATCATACATCATGATTTCTGATATAATTTTACCACACATTATATTTTTTAAAAATTTCATGATACATCACGAAAATTTTTTAAATTTTCACGGCACATCATAACAAAATATCTACAATTAATAGCAATCATTAGAATAGGAATATTACGATTATTTTACTTTAAAAAAATTATCTCATCAACATGGATTGGTTCAAGTAATTTGACACTTATTCCCCTTAAACAAAGTCTTAGAGTCAAATCTTGTGAATGAAAAAAAAATCCATGACGGACAGCTTTACCCTTTTAATGAGCTGACCCAACTGGCAATTTCTGACACGACATAATAAGACACATAATTAAACGGGTTTGGATTTCCTTAAATAAGTTTTCGATCTAAACGAGTCGAACCCGCTAACTCGTTTAAATAATTGTGTCCTAACAGATTGAACTCTCGTAACCCTTATAGACATGATTAGACACGCTTAAGTAAGCGTGTTTCATGTTAATTTGAACCTTCAAGTCGTGTAAGTTGTGAACTTGTTTAGTTGTGTTTGGAGTAATATTTAGTTATGCTGACTTATGAACGACTTACCCCAAGTATGGTGTAATAGTTTCATTGAATAATGGATTATGGATGTCTTTTGTTATGCCTAATTTATTTTGAATGTAGTCTTGTTTATGGTGTTTGTCATGTTTAATTATGTGGGTATATATATTGTACACAATTAGACACGTTTAATTATATGGGTTAAGCAGGTCTAATCATGTCAATACGGATATAAATGGGTCGTATTCGTGTTTATGAAACCCGATACATTTAATAATCGTGTTGTGTTTGGTTTCGACTTCTGTGACGCGAGACTATTTTGACAAGACATAATATGAATTGTCAGGTCTAGTTAGAACTGAATTAGACAAGACTAGTTGGATTTTGGGAAAGTAGAGTGCATGCGGAAAAAAAAACTGTCCATATTTTCTCTCCACCACTCGCACTCATTCCTCTCTCCTTTTATTCCTCATGCAAAGCCACCACCAGTTTTTTTTTTTAATTTTGTTTTGCTTTTATCCACTTTTACTAAATATATTTAATTAACTTTAGTAAAAAATTAATAAGACTGAAAATATCTCTAATTTGACGTATTAAATTTTATCTAGAAGTTTCTTTTTAGGTATAGATTATTATTATATAAATTTTCCGTGTGTAACACAAGTGCACTCTAGTATATACTACGGCAAGGGCCAGGTTAACTATGGTGGAGGCAAACCCAATTTTTTTCATCATTATTTTATTCATGTAAATCTTTTAATTGATTATCTTATTTTTAGATTATTTTGGTAATGAATATAAAAGATACAAATTTTAAAATATTCTCTTGCATGAATATCAGCGCTTCTTCAATCTAAAATAGATACTGAGTTCGAATTACTTATAATGAAGAATTTTAGATATTTAAAATAGAATCAATACTATTATATATAGTCAGAGGTAAGGACATTTGGTCTCACTTTCTATTACGATTTTGCCCCCGTAACTAACCAATAAAAAGAAAAGATTTTCTCTCTTCTAAACCCCTTATAAATGCTCCTAAATTTTCTTCTTCACCCATAATTTGGCTAAATTAAATTAAGAAAGAAAAGTAACTGTCACGCTACGCCATTTACTTTTTCTTTTTTATTTTCCATTTTGTTAATTTTATGTATTTTGCAAACTGTTTTTGTTCTAATTTTTTTTTTGGAAATTGACACTAGTGGTTCTATAAATTTGTCAATTTTTGACATTAAGTTCTAAATGTTTCACTTCGGAAAAATAAGTCCTAAAATATTTGAAAAAGTGTCGGTGTTGGTCATAAATCTGACTAACCGTTACCTTCCGCCTATGTGTACCTAACGCCGTCAAGTTGGCTGTTACTGTGATGACGTGGCACGTTCCTATTGGACCGATTTGGTTCGGGTTCGGATGTCGAGTCTCACTTAGAATCGGTTCGGTTCGGGTCCGAATGTCTTCTTCTTCACCCGACCAGCTCTATTCTCTCCTCCTCTCTGTGTTGTGTTGTGCTGTGGAGTTCAACAGCACGGGCTGAGGGAAAGGCCCAGCAAGGGCGTTTCGGTGGAGCCGGGTCTTGCAGAGGAGCAACTTGTAAGTCTCTCACCTCCCTCCTCATCAAATGCCCACCAACGGGAAACCCAAAATGGACATACCCAAATTAGAAGAAGTTCGCCGAGAATATAAAGAACAAGTTGAGGGACATACCCTCTCTACAGATCGATCAAGCGGAGCTTGATGTTTCCAGAAAACCCTAAGATTACTAGTAAATTGTTTGTTCTTGGTTTTCAGAAAATCCTAAGATTGCGGTGAGGAACGATGAGGAGCTGAAGCTCCTAGGCTCTGTGACTATCGCCAAAGGAGGAGTCTTACCTAACATCCACCATACTCTCTTGCCCAAGAAGACGAAAGGTGGTGGAGAGATTGGCTCTGCTTCTTAAGAGTTCTGAGGAAAGGCTCATTCCCCCATAGCTCAAGCTTTGTTCTCGAAGATTTGTTACGGAAAATCTTGTAAAGTCAGCTAGTCATCTTAGCTTATTGATGATGATCTCGTGAAGGATTTGGTAGTATTGTCAAAATAGACGTTAGGTTTAGATTCTCTGTTTTGTTGATGGATCTGTTGAAAGAATATCAAGAATCATTCATGTTCATGTTTTCATTTGAATGAAAGCAGTTTCCATGGCTTCCGATTGTTTCAATCTTCTTTTTCTCACCTAAATCTTGTTTCCGGATATGGCATCCTCTATGGTATCAATGCATGCGCCGATAGGCTTCCCTGATGCCATTGCCTCTGCTAGTTTTAGTCCAGCTTCCCGGTGTCGATGCAAGATGAATGTTGTGTTTGTTGCAGCCCATCTCATGTGAAGTTCTGCTTCATCCTCGGGTTGAAAGAATGGAAGTGGGGTCGTAGAGCAAGGGGGATTGAAATCACGGATTTCAAATCGGTCCAATAGGAACGTGCCATGTCATCACAGTAACGGCCAACTTGACAGCGTTAGGTCCACGTAGGCGGACGGTAACGGTCAATTAGATTTAGAACCAACACTGACACTTTTTCAAATCTTTTAGGATTTGTTTTTCCAAAGTGAAATATTTAGGACTCGATATCAAAAATTGACAAACTTATAGGACCACTAGTATCATTTTCTCTTTTTTTTTGGTAAGTGGTTTGGTCCTAATATGTTCGAACTATAAATAAGTATTTTTAATCCCATGCGAAGTACGGATTATGCCTCTAGTGAAAATCTATTCAAAAATGGAAATAAAATAAAATTTGAAAGAAATTATAATGAAATTTGTTTCGATCTTATTATTATTATTATTATTATTATTATTATTATTTTGCCCACAAAAGAGAGGTCGTTGTCTTGGAAAGTCATCCAAAATGCAGATTGCGAGAATTGCAGACGATTTTCTGAAACAAGGGATCATTTGTTCGTTTCTTGTCCAGTTACTCGAGGCATATGGATGAGTGTGATGGGCTGGTGGGTCTCTCTAGATCTGAAGTCGAATGGGATACAGAGTCTGAGTGGATTACTTCACTTAAAGGAAAGAGGCTGGAGACCATTATACTAAAGCTTCTCTGGGCATCCTATACATATTGTTTGAGGCATGACTGGAATGAGAGAGTTTTCAACAAAAAGATCACCCCAGTCTCAAAAAAAATATATATATTGGATATGCATCTTCCCTAAATGATTGGGGTAAAAGCTCCATACCATGTGAAATTCTCACTGGACCCATGAACAATTAGACTTATCTCTTATTAAAAAACTCGAAGTGATAGATTGTAGAACGCAATCTTATATAAACCCATTCAATTATTCTTAATTTTTCCACGTGGGATTCTAAATCTCAACAATTGCTAAATATTAAAGCAATGCGCAAGCATAAATAATTATCCTTGGTTAAATTTCAATCTTGAGTCCGAGAGTTCATATATTCTTTTCTGAAAATCCAGCAAAGTTTGTGTTATTTATTTGTTTATTTTTATTTATTTATTTATTTATTTACTTGGTAGAATAGGAGGTCGCGGAAGCCCAGCTGCCCAGAAGGGTTTTGATGCAGCATATACATGGTTATGAATATATCATGAGTTCGACTAATAGCGGATGAAAAATGGAAAACCTACGATTCTTTCGGATGCAAGGGCTTTGTTTGGGAATAGTTTTTTTTTTTTTTACTTTATTTCATTTTAACTTCACTTATTTTCAATTCAACAACACAATTATTATTTTGTCTTTTTCTTTAATTTTTTTTCTCAACTACCATTTAAGTTAATTTTTAATACTAAAATTTCTTAACTATTCATTACTTTTTTCACAATTCAACAACATAATCATTGCTTTCTTTCGACTATTTATTACTTTTTTTCACTTTTTTTTCTAGAATTCAACAATACAATCATCATTTTTTAATTTTTTCCTTCCTTCTTATTATTACAATACAATTAAATATATATATATATATATACATAGTCAGAAATAAGTGAGTTAAACTCAATTTCATTTCCAAACAAGTCCGTTTTTAAGGACTGGTAAGTTTTGCACCAAACTTCTCGAGTTGGGAAATTTTTGGTCACACAAATGACATCTCGTTGGAGACAAATCACATATATTCGAAAAGCTCACGTCTTATGCAACTATGGAGACAAACGAGACGGAGAATAGTGAGAATGAACTTCCTATGGTAATGATGGGACCGTGTTGTGTCTCCTAATCGGAGCTGGTCTCACTCAAGCTGAAGGCCGATTGACTGCCACGGTAATGACTTGCCTCATGGTCGATCGGTAATAGGACGGCATGGACGTGAGCTCCCAGCTCATTTGAATCCTGCCAAAGGATCATAGGAGCTGCATGACGTCCCTGTACCATGTGACTGAGGATAATAAGATTATCCTCGGTCGAAACATACAAGATTGTAGGGATTGGTATTGGGAGATATATTTTCAGATGTAAGAATTAATAGAATTCTATCGGATCAAATAGATATTATATATGCGAGAATTGGCTTTGCTCAAAGATCAAGGGATCTCTCTTGAGGTCTTCACTTGTTTCATTCTTTACTGAATAACATTCAAGTCAAGCAATGTTTGTTGGGACGTCGGTATCCTATTTTTGTGTAATTCTAACTCTAGTTCCTAAACCCCCACACGTCAATCCCACGAGCCTCTTATTCATTCTCATAAGATCACATCACGGCGGGGGAGTAAGTCAAAATAGAAAAACTCGTATTGACTTTAGGGATAATCGCACTCGAACTGATGACTTCCTTCGCGTCAAGGCATTTTTTTTTTACAAAAAATAATTAAGAAATACTCATGGTAACCATTAGAACCGATGAAATTAGTAATATTATCCGTGAACTAATTGAGCAATATAATAGAGAAGTAAAGATTGTAAATACTGGTACCGTACGTCAAGTAGGCGGTGGCATTGCTCGTATTTATGGTCTTGATGAAGTAATGGCGGGCGAATCGCCAAATTGGTAGAATTTGAAGAGGGTACTATAGGTATTGCCATCAATTTGGAATCAAATGATGTTGGTGTTGCATTAATGGGTAACGGTTTGATAGTCCAAGGGGAAAGTTCTGCAAAAGCAACGTGAAGAATCGCTCAGATCCCGGTGAGTGAGGCTTATTTGGGACGTTCATATCCTGTTTTTGTGTAATTCTAATTCTAGTTTGATGCTTAGGCTTCGGCCCCATTTTTCGCCCCCGTCCAAAAAAATGAGGCTTGTTAGCCTAATGACACCAATTATAATAAAAAAAAAGTAATAACACATTAAAGAGAAGAAATTCAACATGTATTTTACTTATGTAAATCTTCTAATTGATTATTATCTTATAATTAGTTTATGTTGGTAATGGATATAAAAAAAAGTAATTTTTTTTTGCAATATGAACATTTATTTTTATTAAATACTGCATAGCGGTTATTCAATCTGCAATAGATAGTGACTTCAATTTACCAATAAATGAACAATGTTAGATATTTAAAATAAATAAAAAAACTTTGGCCTGTTGATAATTAGTTATAATAAAAAAGTGACAAATATTATATTATAATATTATATTACATTACAGTAATAAATTAAAACTCGTTCTGTGAAATCATGGGGCGAGTGGGTTGAGGTTCTCCCCACCTGCAACCCCTTACCCACTTTTTTATTTTTATTTTTTTGAAATATTTTTATTTTAAGTATTAAAAAAAACATATTTGAATTAATCACGAATTCATTTCGTCTCTTCTTATTTGTCACATTATGAATGGTCTCGTCTGTGACTTTATAAATGGTCTACATCGCGGGGTTGCACCCTAGTATATTAAGGAGGGAAACCTCATCTTTTTCATCAGTTTTCCACCATTCAGGCCGAGGGGTAGGGGAAACAATATAGACGAGAGTATGTTTGGCCCACGCATCAATGCCAACTTTATTTTCCATGACTAACTTTCAGAGCTACCATTCCAGCATAAAATGCCTCCCCACTTAACTGCCGCCCTCCCCTGCCCTGCAGAAAAAGTGTGTACATATATAAACATAAATCATAAATATGATGTATGTATAGCCGCTCCATCGTAGTACCACGTCAGTATCGGACTTTGTCCTCTTGGTATATACTAATGCAGCACGTGTCAAAAATCATAAATTCATTCATCTTCCTATCATCCTATTTATGTAGCTCTGACTCTGGGCGAAGTTTGCAGAAGAAGAAATATCGAGCAAGCAACTGGCCGCCTCCGGGTCGAAGAAGCCATGCTATGGATTTTGCTCATCTGGTTTCTCGTCCTCGATGCGATCCAGTCCCAGTCTATAGTCAAGAGATTGCCCGGATTCTCGGGCGAATTACCATTCAGGCTTGAGACAGGGTAAGTGAAGTTTAACTTACTTGCACGAGAGAAGTGTAAATGCAGTTTCGATATTCTAGTCTTTTTTTTCCCCCTCTTTTGCTGAATGGTAATTAATACTCGATATTCTAGTCATTTACTGCACGAATTATATATGAAGGTACGTCGGAGTTGGTCAGTTCGATGATGTCCAGCTGTTCTACTACTTCATCGAGTCAGAAAGGAGTCCGAGAGACGACCCTTTGGTGCTTTGGCTCACTGGTGGTCCCGGTTGTTCGAGCCTCTCGGGTCTTCTTTACGAAATTGGTAATACGCTTTACTATGAAACCATGTCTCGTAGGTGGCATTTCCATTTTGAAAGCTCGAAGGTTTAGCTGATACTTTAATTACACAACATATGTGCGTGCCATAGATTACATACATGTATGTATAATCCGAATTAAAAAAGGGCTCTTCTAACAATGCTATCTGCAAGTTTGCTATCTCCTGATTCTCCCAGTCCACTTTCTAGCACGATGAGTCGGGGCTAAATCCCGGACCGGCTCTCTGATGCATCATCATTTCGTTTACAGCTGTGATGTGATGCAATGTCTAACTACTGCAATTCATTTGGTCTAATTTATCAAAACATAGGCTGAGATATAATGTTTCAATGTCGAATTCTCATATGAATCACCGGAATCTGTTACGAAGTGAATATATGTTTCTTCCTATCCCTCCTATCCCTACTGACGCTGGAGATTCAAGTATGTCCATACTTTGCATTCCCTTCTGAACAACAAGGCCCCCATATCCAGGTCCTTATCCCATATCAAGTTGTTTATGGTCATTCAATCCCTCCCTTACCTGATGACCATCATAAGCTCTCCTTATCAGCATGGCGATTGGGGCAGAACAGAAGCCCAATCAAGTTGGGCCCATCAGGGTCGTAACGGGTCAAGTTAAGCTGAGCTAAATACTATCAAAATCGAGTTCGACTTGATTCACAAATCAAAGCTTGGGACTATCAGTTCATGCTCGATCAAGTATAAATTCTTTTCGGCTCGAGTTCGGGTCAGACTCAACCAGAGTTAGTCGATTTCCTCGGTTGATATCCCAAAAAAAGAGTACATAATTATGTTTTTTGTCCGTCCAATCATAATGTGAAAATTAACCCATTATAATATCAAGGAACTTCGATAATCACTCATCATCATGATCAATGATTCAAGAAATATGGTTTCTCGAGTAAGAAATTTTTCCAGTGGCCAAGATCATTTTCAGTTGATCTAACGGTTATCAAGAACTTATATTTACGTCAGGAAAGTAACAATTTTTTTTTTAATGTGTACGTAGGTCCATTAAAATTTGACTATGTGAAATCCAGGGGAGGCAATAAGCCAACCCTGGCGTTGAATCCCTACTCATGGACCAAGGTAAGAATCAATCACCCAATTACTTTTCTTGTTTGTAAATTATCAGTAATAATAATTACTTTTAATTAAAAATTAATTGCAACTAATACAGTCTAATTTTAACTGCCACCTATCATTTGTTTTTACATACGATGATATATTTGCAGGTCGCCAATATAATATTTTTGGACCAACCTGTTGGGACTGGATTCTCATATTCAACCACTCAGGAAGGATATTATGTCGGAGACTACTCATCGACGGCAGAAACATATCAATTCTTGGTAAAAGTAAGTTGATTGATGCCGGAATTACAATTTAAGGCAATTCTCTCATGATTTTCGGTACAAATCAAACACATATATAGTTTTGCGCTATTAATGTCATGATAACCAGATTGATTTAGTGTGATCTACGGGTTGATGCAGTGGCTCAGAAATGTCCATCCCGAGTTTCTGCCGAATCCGCTCTATATTGCCGGTGATTCTTATTCCGGCGTAACTGTTCCAATGGTCGTTCAGCTAGTACTAGATGGTATATTGCGATATCTGGGACAACTTCTTATGTTGTATTTATAACAACGGTTTAGTTGACCAAAAGACGTATGCGCCTAATAAATACTTTTTAAACTTGACGTATTTTATTACCAAAAAAGAAAAATAGACATTCTTGACTTTGTTTTATATCTATATTTTAATTTCATACACATGAATTGTGTAAAATTGAATCTATTGTGTTTTGCAGGTAATCGAGCTGGACATCTGCCCCAATTGAATCTCAAAGTAAAGGATATCACTGCCTGACAAAACCCCAATATTCCCTTCTTTATATATATATATATATATATATATATATATAGCCTCATTTCAGTGAAATTACCCATCGTCTAATTGGTTATTAATTCATTATATATTGCTTAAAAATTTAAATGATGAAAAAAGAAATTATTAATCTTCATCTAATTTTTATGACTTTATATATTTTTTAAATGGAATTCAGGGGTATGCTCTTGGCAACCCTCTGACGGACGAAATCGGCGACCTCAATTCCCGAGTCACATTTGCTCATCGTCTGGCTGTCATATCAGATCAACTCTATAAGGTGAAGTTGCTACCATGATACAGTATTATTACACACCATACTCAAGCTTTATGTGGAATTATTAAACATATTATTTATTTATCAGATGTTTTAATATTTTAACATAAAATTAATTTTATTAATTAAAGAAGGTGTAAAGTAGTGTCACATGCTTTTGCATAGTAATTATAAGATTTTAGGTTCGATACTCGCCGTGAGATTACTTGTACTCCTGTATTAATCATTAAGATTCTTATTTCATTATACTAGGCCAATTGTAGAAGAGAGGAATAATTTTTCCTTCGACCCATTTCGGGTGACGTGACGCCATATGGAATCCCCGAAATGGGAAATGGGTCACTAAAATAGCATCCCATTGTGGATGCTCTAAGTGTTGAAATAATTTTTTTCTGTTCTTATAGGCCCTTAAGAAGAACTGCAAGGGCGAGTATGTGAACGCAAACCTCACCAATGTGGCATGTGCGCTCGCCCTCCGAGCTTATAATATGGTAAGGAAAAATCAATTCTTCCCTGCTCTGTGTTTCATAATTTATATATGCTTCACTAGTTCTTCCTTTCTGATTTTGTGTGAATCCTTAGAGCGTTGCCAAGCTTGACTCTGCGAATATATTGGAACCCAACTGTAGATTTATGTCTCCCAAGCCTAATATATTCCAATGGTCGCGGAATGTCGTCGGGGAGGATCTTGACCTGATTATTGAACGCATGTCTTCTCAAGTCCCTCCTGAACTATGGTGTCGGGTAAATTTAGCAAGTGGAAACTCAGAAGTTTAATTACGTATGTGTAAGTGTACTTTACAATTAAACGTTCAACTCGTACTAAAACTGACCGCCGTTCTGTTAGGACGACAACTATATATTATCGTACATATGGGCCAACGACAAGGCTGTGCAGAGAGCCCTTCATGTTCGAGAGGTACGGCATGTGTCCATATTATTGCGAGCTAACTATAGTTGGCTTATAACATCTGCTTACTAAAAATAATGCATAAGGATAAGTGTCGTGATCGATCAGCTTTCGATATATAAATTAAAATTGTGGAATCAGTATATAATTAAATATTGACTTACGTTCAATATTTGGACGATTTTTATTGTTTGGGCGCCAAAGGGAACAAAAGATGAGTGGATAAGGTGTAATGAGACCTCAACTTATGCCTATGAAGTCACGAACGTCGTCGGTTACCATCAAAATTTTACCCGCACACAGCTTCAAGCCCTAGTTTACAGGTAAGTGAAATTTTCCTCTATAGTTTCGAAACATTTAATTGCATGACATCAATTTATATTGTGATTAATTAGATTCCTCTTACGTGCGTGTATATGTGAGCTTTTCTGCAGCGGGGATCATGACATGGTCGTTCCATATGTCGGAACGGAGGCATGGATCCAGAGATTAAACATGTCTCTCACCACTGAGTGGGAGCCGTGGCTCTTAGAAGGCCAAGTTGCCGGGTCAGTGCACGTACATATGTTCAATTTAATTCCCCGTATCACATGGGCGGAACCTATGGAACAGTTTCTGAGAATATCGATTCAGCTTTCTGGTTCTGATGTTCTCCATGTCCAAAATCTCAGATATACCATGAAGTACACGCACGACAGTCATGTTCTAACCTACACGACTGTTAAGGTAAGACTTCGATTCAGAAGTGATGAGACTTATCGTATGTGTGGGCCTGTAGCTTGGACATGTTATATATGATCAACACGCCCCGAATTCTCGATGCTGCAGGGAGCTGGACACACTGCTCCGGAATACAAGCCTGCGCAATGCCTCGCGATGGTGGACAGATGGTTTGCTTATTACCCTCTCTGACGAGCAAATCGGCATTCCCCGGTTTAGCTCCGTGTCAATTGCTCTTCTGTGGATCATCAGTTGCTTTCCCTTGACGTATATAGTGTAAAGCAACCAGCACTTATTAACTGCGCCGGCACATTGCAAAGTCGGAATTCAACCGCAGACTACTTATTAAATTGCATAATAAATTGATAAGGGGAGAGCTTTTGACAAGAATAAACAGCATTTATGTTCAATCTCCAGCCATGCCACTCTCTATTTGTAAAGAAGAAATCAACGTATCAAATTCCCGAGCCATATGGTAGACAAAATAGTTTCCAGTGTCTTGTCATTATATTAAATCGAGATGTTCAAATTGGGATTACTTTCAATTAAAAAGTCGACAATGTCTTATATCTTAAAAGAAAATAATAATATATGATAGCCTCTTTTGGTCCCACTGAAGTCACCTCATCACCATTGAAGGTTAGGCATAGAGAGGTTGGTTTGCGATGGCCATTGGTCGGACCCTTCATATTGGATTGATCTCTCATTCTATTAATCAACATAACTTAGCACCACTACGCAAGACAAAATATTAGGTATTAATTATATCACCCAAAAATACTATATAATAAAAACAGTTCAACCACTTTTAATCGGAATTAAAAAAAGAACAGTTCAACCACTTGGGAATTAATTTAAGTATTGAATATTATCCAAATGGGTCAAATATTTTATTTAAAATATAATTAGTTATCTTTTGCCTTTCCTCTTTTTCTTTTTTTGGAGGTTTGGATGGGTTGTAATGAAGTGTTAAAGAATACATAACATCGACTCCAAGGTGTTTGACCTAATGATTAAAGAAGAGTTCATCCATTATTTTAAATTTCAAATCCCTTAAAATTACCGAAGCGCTTTTGAACGTGATTACAATACGTAACATTTTTTATTGGTTTATGGGGAAAATGAGTATCATCCTATATCTAAGTTAGCCCGTTTGGATTTATAAATCAATTTTGACTCTGCTCCACTCAACTCCACTTATTTTCAATTTAACAACATAATTATTACTTTTCCCTTTTTCTTCAATATTTTTAACCATTCAATTTAATTTTTAATACTAAATTCTCTCAATTATTCATTTTTTTCACAATTCAACAATATAATCATTAATTTCTTTCAACTATTCATTACTTTTTTTCACAATTTAACAAAATAATCATTACTTTCTCTCAATTATTCATTATTTTTCACATTTTTTCTTGTAATTGAACAACACAATCAGTATAAACCAAAACTCAACTCTATTCAACTCTAAAAATTAAATACAACATTGGATGATGACAAGCCTCATTATGATAGTATAAGATTCGATCTGATCAGTACGTACCAGTCATTGTCAAGTTATAACTCTAGTTAATTCGACTTCCTGTTGAACATTTATGACATTCCAAATCATTAGGGGAAGCGGAAATATGAGAGCACTTGGATGGCTACATACAAACCAATAAGGATTGATTCAATCAATTAGGCACTTGTTCTTTATAATTAAGGTTTCGGATTTGAGTCTTGTGAATGGATAAAATATTTGATTAGGAGAATCTTTATCCCTTAGTGAGTCGACCCGATTCAAACTACATTAGCCGGGCTCTGTTAGGTTTACAAATACCATGATAAACACCCAAAAAAATGGCTATATACGAGATTGGACACGGGGAGTGCTTTGCAATAAGATCGGACGATAATGGTTCATCATACTTACCTTTCGAAAAGAACACCAGTGTTGATTGGTTGGCGAGTTTAGCTCTATCACTCCCTTTAGGCATGCATCTTCTGCACAAACGCCATTCTATCACTTTTCATGGATACCATTTGTTGGAAATTATGGCTTATGAATGAATGAGAAATTATTCACAAGCTAATGACTATTGATTTGCATATGTTAACCATACTTAAAATTCCTCTTAATGATAGAGGAATATTTTACATTTAAGTGGGAATGAATTATGTTTAAGTGGTGGTTACAAGAGATGAATGGATTGCATTCATGAATATTCAAATCAAAGCACACTTACTACCCAAGTAATTGGGATTAAATTTGAGTTATTCCCTGCAAAAGGAGAATAGGAAGAGTCATAGAAGCATTGAACCCCTAGCCTATAAAATCCAACAATTCTCTCATTTGTTTCAAGAGTCAAGCGCATAAACATTTTTTTCTTTTAAATTTCTGAACTTGCATCCGTATTTTGAGATAGTGATTGCGCTTCACTTCGAGTTCGCCGGAGTGTTGCTCTTTGTGTTGCTGCTTCGCTTGTTGCTGTTTTATCCTGGGAAACGATTGTCCACGTGACCTCAAGCACCCTGGAGGGGACAATTCTATTTCAAGGGGTTTGTGTCTAACGTAGGATTCGGCTCTCTCGTGTCTTCCAATTTTCCGATTTCATCTTTGTATCAGTTTGAATTTTTAAGTTCTTATACTAGTGAAATTCATTTAATTTTATAGCATTCTATTTGTTCGAATTGTCGTTCAATTTTGCTACTTATTACGGCTAATTATTCTTACACCGTTGAGGGTTGCATATCTTGTCTTTCAATATAGAACCTCTTATCAATTCCGCCAAACCCAAATAGAAAATAAAGAAAGAGCCACACAGATGAGTAGCCAATAGAGAACCTCTTATCAATTTCACCGAAACCCCCCTCAAATCAACGTGATCCTTGTGTCTTGTCTTGGTGAAGCGAACACTCTAATTGCATTGTCCTTGATCTACACATTATCTTTTGGATTCGATTCAAGGCAAAACATCTAATTAATTATGACTGCTGTCCCCCAAGTCCCACCTAACTGCTATTACATTTACATCCACTGCAATATATTCTCGTGCCCTGCCGAAAACCTTACACATGTCATATATAAACATACATGTAATATGTATATTATATACGTAGGCTGCATCACGTGTAACACGTCACTATCACAGTTTTTCCTCTTGTTGTGAACCAACGCAATGTACGATATATATATGTATATAGGCCTGAGCCAAGTTGCAGAAAGAAGGAAATCTAGCATTCGGCCTCCTCCATATTAAAGAAGCAATGCGATTCATTCTGCTGGTCTGGTTCCTCATTCTTGATGTGGTTCAATCCCAATCGGTTGTCAAGACACTGCCAGGTTTCTCCGGCGAGCTGCCCTTCAAACTCGAGACCGGGTAAACCATGCATACATATGAAGTAATTAACTTATTTATACTCGACATGTACTTGCAGTTAAGATTTCTATTATAGTCGTTCACTGTACATATTGGGACATGAAATTAAAAGGTACATTGGAGTTGGGCAGTCCAATGGGGTGCAGCTGTTCTACTACTTCGTCGAGTCAGAAAGGAGTCCAAGAGACGACCCTCTGATGATTTGGCTCACTGGTGGTCCCGGTTGTTCGGGCCTCGCGGCTCTTCTTTATGAAATTGGTAATGTGCTCAACTGCAAAAACGATTCTCATGGTCATAGGCAACGGTGCCATTTTGAAAGCATGAAGGTTAATTAAGCTGATGAGCCAAATATAACATAAGTTAATGGATTTTTAATCAACATTTCAATGTAGGACAACAACTCTCAACAAATGCTTTTACGCTCAAGTTTGTCCCCAATTCAACTCGATTTCCTTATATGATCCCAAACAAAAGTAGATAAATCTTCCCAAACAAAAGAAGAGCAGGCGTGTATATATATGTACATCTCATTTTTTCCCCTAATGTTTTGGGAAGCTATATCTAAATGACCCATCCAACCACAATACGAAAATTAACCTGTACTAATATCAAGGGAGTTCGATGATCGGTCATCATCATGTGAGTTATCCGAGAGTTACGATTACACGAGTAAGAAATTAACCCGATGTACGTGAAAAAAGTAAGACCCTTCTCTATGTACGCAGGTCCATTAAGATTTGACTATGCGAAATCAAGTGCAGGAAATAAGCCAACCTTGGCGTTGAATCCCTACTCATGGACTAAGGTGAAAATCTCCCAGCTAATAAATTCCTTTTGTCGTGAATGAATTGTGAATTACTTCCTTTTAATTAAAAAATTAATTGCAGCGTGGTGTAATTTTAACTCCCACACCTAAAATTTTCTTTCTTTTTTTTTTTGGTGAACAAAAATTTCTTTTTAAATATGAAATATTTGCAGGTGGCCAATATAATATTTCTGGACCAGTTTGCTGGGGCTGGATTCTCATATTCAACCACTCAAGAAGGATACTACAACGGAGACTACAAATCAATCGCAGAAATATATGAATTCCTGAGAAAAGTAAAGTTTATTAATTAACATCGAATTTACGATTTAAGGCAATACTCACATGATTTTTGTGACGAATTAGACAAATACTTGTGTACCATTAACATCGTAACACGATTAACTTACAGTGACTTTCACAATGCAGTGGTTTAGAGATGTTCATCCCGAGTTTTTACCGAATCCGCTTTACATATCTGGTGGTTCTTATACCGGCCTAACTATTCCGGTCATCATCCAGCATATACTGGATGGTATATTTTGATCTCTCGAACAACTTCTTCTTTTTTTTTCTTTTTTTTTAATGAATAGAACAACTTCTTGTTTGTTTCTATAACGAGTTATTTGACCGATAAAAAGGATGCATAGGCCTAATAGATATTATTTAAATTCGACGCCTTTGAAAATTTTTTTTTCTCTGTTTAATTTCTTCATGGATTTTGAATTTCGCAGATAATCGAGCTGGACAGCAACCCCAATTGAATCTCAAAGTAAAGGATCTCAAAATTTCCCCTTTCATGAATATTTAATTCTGTCTACTATCCCCACTTTAGTAAAATTACTCACCGTTCAATGGGTTTTAAATTAATTGTATATTATTAAAAGAGGGCGTAATACAGTGGCGCACATTCTCGCATGTTGACCAACAAGTCGCAAGTTCGATATCTAGTAGGACTACCTGTGCCCTTTATTGGTTATTTATGATTTTTCTTTTATTGTACTAGACTTTGCACATCTTTTATAAAGAAAAAATTAATTATATATTACTTATAATAATTAAAAAATGACTAATTTGCATCTTTTTTATTTAACTTTGATTTATATATTATGAAATTCAGGGGTACGTTCTTGGCAACCCACTGGCAGACGTAACCAGTGACCTCAATTTACGAATTACATTTGCTCATGGTCACGCTCTCATATCAGATCAACTCTATGAGGTGAAGTTGCTCCGACATCGTATTACTGATGATCAACTAAATACCGTAGTCACACTCTGCACGCGTGGTTGCTCTGAATTTTAACATCAAATTACTATGGCATAACTTAGGATCAAATCGAAGACTTGATTGCTATTAGCGTGTCAACAATCTTTTGACATTAACATACATTTACCAAAGAAAAATTAGCATGAAATCATTATGTTGTCGATGAACTGTTTATTAATTCTCATTTTTTTTTAAGTGAAATTACATCACGTTTTCTTCTCTGACTATATTGCAATAATTAACCCTTAAAATAACTTCTGATTCTCATAGTCCCTTAAAAAGAACTGCAAGGGCAAGTACGTGAACGCAGACCCTGCCAATGTGGCATGTGCGCTCGACCTTCAAGTTTATGATTGGGTGAGGAAAAAATTAACTTTTACTGAAAAATAGCGTAATACGGAGACATGTACTATTTATTTTTCATTCTCATATTATTATAAGGGATTAATTACCTAAAAAATCACCTTTGCACTTTTTTTTAAAATATTACACTACCTTTGAAAAATAGCACAAAAAGGCACAACATTTGTATTTTTTTTTCTAAATATAGCACGACCTTTGAAGAGTGACATATAAAGACATGACATTTGCACTTTTTTGTAAATATTGCACGACCTTTAGGTTTGGTTGCGCATTTAGCATAATATAAATTATTCAGTCAAATCGTAACGATAACAGCTAACGTAGAGTTAATGGTGTCACGTGACAGAACATGATTGGACGAGTAGACACCACATAATTGGACGATAATAGCTAATATGGAGTTAACGGTGCCAGGTGCCACTCGTGTAATCTTGTTGTGCTACATTGCATCATTAACTTTTACTAGCTATTACAATTTGACTGAATAATTTACATTACGCTAAATGCGTAACTAAACATAACTATCGTGCTATATTTAGGAAAAAAATATAAATGTCGTGCATTTATTTGCCACTCTCCAAAGGTTGTGCTACATTTAGGAAAACTTACAAAGGTCGTGCCTTTCTGTGCTATTTTCCAAAAGTCATGCTATATTTATAAAAAATTACAAAAGTCGTGCTTTTTTTAGTAATTAAGCCTATTAGAAGGAAAAAAATTATGGTCTTTCTTTATGATAAAAAAGAAAAGCAAATTTACCTATTCTGTGCGTGCAATAATAAATATTAACCATGATTTTTTACCTAAAAAATATATATTAACCATGATTCACTTACATTTCACTAATTATTCCTTTTTACTCCAGTGCGTTGGGAAGCTTTTTGATGAGAATATATTGGAACCCCACTGTAGATCATCTGAGTCTCACAAGCCAAATACATTCCAGTGGGCCCGAAATAACCTCGGGGACGGTCTCGAGCCGATCAACGAGCGCACGGCTACTCAACTCCCTGCCGAACCATGGTGTCGGGTAAATTTCTACTCACGCCGAACATCAAAGCTACATATTTATGTGTCTATATGTATGTACTTCCTGATTATATTATACATTCAACTCGTACTAATATTACTTGATCCCTTGTTCTGTCAGGAGCACAACTATATATTATCGCACATCTGGGCCAATGCCAAGATTGTGCAGGAAGCCCTTTACGTTCGAGAGGTACGGTACCTTAGATAACATGGACGAAGGGACGACATTCGTTTACAGAAACTAACAGGAACGTCGCGATGATCAGCTGTCGATATATATATATATTCCTAAACAGCAAAGTATGTTATAAGTTCTGATTCTATTATTTTGACTCCATATAGGGAAAAAAAACTGGATGGATGAAGTGTAATATTAGCTCAACTTACGCTTACGAAATCATGAACGTTATGGATTACCACCAGAACTTTACTCGCACTGGGCTTCAAGCCCTAATTTACAGGTACGTCTAATTTCGTCTATTGTTTCGAAACATTTGCAGGACATTAATATTAATGTGATTAATTTGATTTCTCTACGCTGTCTACAGCGGGGATCATGACAGTGTTGTCCCGTATGTGGCAACGGAAGCATGGATCGAGAGATTAAACATTTCTCTTAACTCCGAATGGGAGCCGTGGTTTGCGGACGGCCAAGTTGCCGGGTCAGTGCACTTATACATGTCAGATGGTTAATTTCCCGTATCATTGGATTAACTTCTCATACGTATCTCCTGAGATTGATATTTTCGTGATGATTTTCTGTCCGTCCAAAAATTTCAGATATACCATGCAGTACACGCACAATAGTTTCGTGCTAACTTATGCGACTATTAAGGTCAGACATCGACTTGGAAGAAATGACTGATCGTGTGGGTACTGGCCTGTGGGTCGCCCTGTGGCTTGGACATGTGCTGATATCGACGTGACCCAAATTCTTGATGTTGCAGGGAGCTGGACACGCTGCTCCGGAGTACAAGCCCCAGCAATCCCAAGCCATGTTGAAGAGATGGTTCGCTTATTACCCTCTCTTACGAGCAGATCAACATTCTCCCAGCTAGCTACCGGTACTTGAGCACCGTGTCCATTGCTTGTATCACTCGCTTGCTGTCAGTTGATACGTAGAGTGAAGCAAGCGCATTTTTACTGTGGTGGCACATTGCGAAGTCGGAATGGAACCGCGGCCTATTTAAATTGTATCAATTGGTTATTAGAGGATATCTATATTCTACTCAAAATTCTCTTGAATTTACGTTGTAATCATTGACAAGCATAAACTGCATTTATGCTCATTCTCCAACCAAGTCGGTCTCTCTTTTGATCTCTTTTGCTCAGTCTCCAACCATATGGTATACGAAATAATTTTCAGTATTTTACTATTTTGTGGTTAGAATAAATTGGCATCCAATTTTAGGATTAATCTCAGTGAACACGAAGAAAGCAAACCTTATGCTCTTATTGAAAATATAATCATTATCACTTGGTTTAAGTAATTTAACGCTTATTTTCTTTAATCAATTTTTTATGAATCCATAAGATTCTTCTTAAATTTTTCATGTGAGATTTAAATTCTCAAGAATTAACACCCTAACCTAGTAACTATTCCAAATTCAATTTTCGTAATATTTCATTTTATTATACTGATGGACTTCCTTTGTATCCGATTAATTTAAAGCTGTACTTTTGGTTTTGGGCTCATTAATTTTTTAAAGAGAGAGAGAGAGAGAAATGACTTTTATGCCGAAAAAGTAATCCTGCGAATTGCCGAATGTGTGGGGCAAAGACATTGGCCATGATCATGATCAAAATTACCAGTAGTGTCACTGTGTCATTCGGCACATGACTTCGGCAGATTCTGTCGGCAAAATTCGCATTGCTATAAAAAGGAAAAAAAAAAAGAAGCAATTTTGTCCCTGACTTTCGCAAGTTATTTCAATTTCGTCTATGACTTATTTTTTTACATCAATTTCGTCCTCAACTTTGCACTTTTGCATCAATTTCGTCCCTGCTACATCAAATTGGTCCTCGACTTTGCACGGTTATATCAATTTAGTCCCCACTTTCGCAACACTAGTCCCTGAGTTTTGGTGTTACATCAGATCGATTCCCGGTTATATAGAGGCAGTCCATTAAATTTGTTCATGGACTGAACTTGGACAAATTGATATTATCCTAAATTATCATCTTTTTCTTCTATTTTCTCTTTCTCTATCTTCTCTCTCTCTCCTTTTCTTTCGTCCCATAGTCCCACTTCAAACGAATCTTCGCTCCTCTGTCTTCCTCTTCCTCTCCTTGTGCGAGCTTCCATTTCTCGCTCAACTTCTCTCCACTCTGCCCCTGCGGTGAACCCCAGCTGCTTTCCAGCCCCCACTCCGTCCTATTTTTTTTCCAAAAGAGGAGGAACCATTCCCTCATTCCAGCCACACATGACCTATCATTTCCTTTCTGGAGATGGAGTTTCAGGGCTTGCTCAGTAACCTCCTCCTCCGACTCTCGAAAATCCACCTTTAGAGCTACCCATATTGCGGACCCTTCCAGAAGAGGCGTCAAGAGCTTCGTAGCAAATAAGTTGTACCATGAGTTGAGTGGCGTTGACGAAATGAGATTGTCCCAAGAGGCATCGTCCCTCCAAATGGGCTCAAGTTTCACAAACCTCCAGGAAGACCCCATCGCCAACAAACTCAGGACTCAACTAGGAATCATTCACCCCATTCCTCCTTTCCCATCACCCGAAACATCATGGGGCTATTCGTTTTCTTTTTCTTCGTCGGCTTTGCCTTCGACAAGCTGTGGACCTCTAGGAAGAAAAAGAAAAGCAATTCCAGGGCTGGGGATAGCAATCATGGTGCCACATGACCGTAGGCGGCCACCTTCTATGACTGCTTCTAAGAAGAAATATCATGCACCAGCACCACCTTCTGTGACTGCTTTTGAGAAGAAAGGAACCGATTATCCACCGGAAAAAGAGAAGAAAAAGGATGTTCCTGCTCCAAGAATGCAGTTTGATAATAAGAGTAGAGTGGAAAAGACTAAAAAGCAAGCGGTGGTCAATCAAACAGAAGTGAGAAACATAGTCGAATTTTTTAGGCATCGATGATGAAAGTGGAGGAGACGGGAATGGAGGTGCGGAGAAGAGAAAGGGCGTAGTCGGTGATGGAGAGGGGCTCGTGATTAAAAGGCATAGGGAGAGGAACTTGAGGACGGAGGCCGTGGAAGGTTTTGATTTTAAAGCAAAAGTCATTGACAGGCTCACGGTAGGAGGACGATGATCTCTCTGAGCCTTAAGCTCAGCTCAGAGAAGGTGAAATGAAGGAGGGAGGGAGGGACTAATTTGATGTAGCACAAGGAATAAATTGATGTAACAATTTTCACAATTTAACACTGTTCGCATTTATACTTAACGGCAGGACCAAATTGATGTGATAGGTAACCAAATTGATATAGCATTGGGACCCGATCGATGCAACCACCCCACACAAGGACCACATTGATGCAACTGTAGCACTAACTGATATTACTAAGCAAATTTAGGGACTAAATTGATATAACCGTGCAAAGTTGATGATCAATTTGATGTAGCATGGATGAAATTGATGCAAAAGTACAAAGTTGAGGATGAAATTGATGCAAAAGTGCAAAGTCGGTGACAAAATTGATGTAAAAAATAAGTCGGGAACGAAATTGAAACAACTTGCGAAAGTCATGGATGAAATTGTCTATTTATTCGAAATAAATTGCAAGACTCCCCTCTACACAACTGATTCGGAATGGAAGGTGTGAGAAACTTTCCATTGGGAGTGCAGCACCTCGCTTGGCTCATGGGCCAAAGCCCAAACAGTTATATCAATTTTGGCAAGTGGTGGCAGGCCCCAAAGATTGCAATTTCATGCGGTTGTGGATACGAGTCGGCTCGATTTCATGTGGTTGTGATCAGAGTCGGGTCAATTTCACGTGTTCTAGTTGAAAGTGTACTTGATAACGCATTGGACTTTTGTGTATATATATGTATATGTACATAATGATAATTGAATTCGTGGGACCTTATCCAATCTATGCCGGACTCGACCTGTTACCGTATCCACCTGTTAGTCATATCTTTCTCTTATGCTTTTCTTTTTCTTTTTTTTTTTTCGGTGGAAACGGGGCAAAAGCCCTTATGCTTTTCTTCTTCTACTAATCATATTTGTTCGTTTTCAAGCCTGCAACAAATCAAAGCTCATCCGCCAACCACCCAAAAGAAAAGCACAATCATAGATATCCATTAGATTTTGCTCTTTTGTAATTAAAGTAAGGAAAAATAGCCTGAAAAATTAATTAGTTTCGTAAAATTTCTCGATTTATCAATTTTTAAATTTTGATATGAAAATCACAACATTTACCTCCATTTTCTTAGCTTACCAATTTATTAATTGAGCCGTCAAACTGCTGACATGTTCGTTAACGGCGCTGGTGTGACAAACGGTTGCCTACGTAGATGGCATGCCACAAATTTTTTATCCTAAAAAAATCACATAGTTTGCTTTTTTTTCTATCATCTACCAAAATATCAATAATTTTTCCTCATCTACTAAAATATCGATAACTTTAAAAAATTACATAGTTTGGTTATATTCCCTCATCTACCAAAATATGGCTTCTTTCAAAAATCATATCTACCAAAATATAACTTCTTTTAGTGATTATAAGTTCGACTTAGGGAATTATATATATGTATGTTGATTTGAATGTTAAATGAATTTTTAACAGAAAAGAAGCGTTACAACAATTACAAGCTTGTCATTGACAAATCAAAAGAATATCTACATCTGCTATCATATTAAGTAACACAGGAATTTAGACATATTATACAACAAAGACAATAACAATACTAAAATAACCATTCCAACAAAACTTGTGCACACCAATATCTATAAAATTTTATGATGGTTATTTAGCATGGTTAAATTTGTTGGACACTGGAACCGATTACTATAACAAGGTTCGACTTATTTTGGCATGGTTCACGTAAATATAGATTTATGGGACCTATTATTATTAAATTTTAATGCATATATGATTAAAATGATGAAGATAGAAATTCATCATATCTGCATTATCAAAATTTAACGCCTAGACTACAAATACAAAACTGAAAAATCCTAAAATTCTAAAAAGTTTATGTGCAAGAAAAAATAAAGAACTCGCTTCCAAAAATCTAACTGTGGATATACTCAAAATTAAACTATGTGCGTGCAAGAAACTAATAATCAGTCCTAGATATCTATATCAATATGTTTTAAAAATAAAACTAAAATTCGTTTTTCTAAAAAATTAGAGAATTTGAGAAAATAACGACCGGTTCCATAAATTTATATTTACTAGTTTTAAAATTTTTAAATTAAAATAAAAAGAACAATCAGAAAATCTATAAAATAATGAACAGTTTCACAAATCTATATTTACGTATTTCTAAAAATTCAATATTTTATTATTTAGAAAAAAAAAACTCAAAAGACCGAAAAAATTACGTTTAAAAACGAAGCGTTCTAGAACTATCTAGCCCAACCCACCTTTATATTGCTTTTATATATATACAGATAGGAACTTAAATATATTATATTGCAAAAACAATAACCATGATAAAATAGCCATTTCAAGAAAACTTGAGTCCAACAAGTTGAACCATACTAAAATTTTATTAGATATTTGTGTGCACAAGTTTTGTTGGAATGGTTATTGTCTTAATATAATATGTTCAAGTTCCTATATTACTTAATGTTATAACAGATATGGATATTATTTTGATTTGCAAATGATAAACTTGTAATTATTTTAACGCTTCTTTTCTGTTAAAAATTATTTAAACATTCAAATTAACATATATATATATAAGTCCCTAATTCAAACTCATAATCATTCAAAGAAATCATATTTTGATAAATGTGGTTTTTGAAAGAAACCATATTTTGGTAGATAAGAGAACATGAGTAAATTATGTGATTTTTTAAAATTATTGATATTTTGGTAGATGAGAGAAAAACAGCAAATTATGTGATTTTTTAGGTTAAAAAGCTTGTGACATACCATCCACGTATGCAACCGTCTGCCACATCAGCGCCGTTAACAGCCACTTCAGCAATTTTTTATGGTCCAATTAACGGATTGGTAGATCAGGAAAACAAAAGTAAACGCTGTGAATTTTCATATCAAAATTTTAAAAATTGATAGATCGAGAAATTTCATGAAAGTAATTGATTTTTTATGATTTTTTCCTTAGAGTAAACCAACATTCAAATGTGATTAATTCAAGCAACAAACTGAAAATATCACGTAATCATAAACAAGATTGTCAAGATCGCCTTCAGGATCGTAAGATCGTTACGATCTTAACTCTGGTCATTTTGACAATTTTATTAAAAAATTAACCCAAGCCATATACTTCTATCGCAATATGAATTCGATCTTTGGATGAAGATGATGTCGGTGTTCATGGTGATAATATTTGGAGCTCGAAATCATAGGTGTTTTTCATGCTAAAATAACTCAAAATCGTATGAATGAGGATTGATTTTTGAATTAAGAACAAGAAGTGTGAGCGGCAAATTTATACGAAAGTATACATTGATATTTCCTTTTAAATCACAGGTAAGGTCTTACGGTTTTCAAATCCGGTTCCCCGATCCCGATCTTACAATCCCCTTAGGATCTTAGATTGAAAACTGGACGACCTTTAGTCATAAAAAAAAATTCTTTAGAAAAGAAAGAAAGAAAGGTTGCGGAAAGATCATTGTCATAATGGATTTGACAGGAAAGTGAGAGGTTCATGTCTTATTTAATCATTCAGGGACATGAAGAGGACAATAAATAATCAAGGTAATTGAAAACGTGTGAATATAAAATTTGTCATCGTGTTTAATAGCTATAGCTTATTAGTTCTTCTTACACTGACTGGTCTAATTTTCTCGACCCCGATTCAGGAAAGTTAGTTGTGACGGTATTTTGATTCTTAACTAATAAATTTGCCCGGACCAAAATAACATCCCAAGTACTTTTCATAGTGAAAAGGTTTTAATATTTCGAATTCGACTTCTCATTGTTTAGGGTAAGAGATTTTGATCCCTCGCTTTGCTTTCTCCGCCATAAACAAAGTGCTGATTTAGCGCTTTAATTAAACCCAAGTGTGTTGCACGGCCACCACCAACACGTACTCCAAGAATCGGTTTTCTTATAAAAACACAATTATTTCCAACCATGCTTATTCCGTTTGGTTGATGTTGCATCGAGTGACCAATTAATTCTTGCGCTTTCCGATATTGAAATGGCCATGAACATCGGGACAACTTTCTTCGCTTTGCACTTTCCTGGGCTATTACAAATATATGTCTACCTAGGCGGTGTGTCAATTCCTCCCGAACAATCTATTTCTGCGCAATTACGCACATTGGACTGTCCTTTCGACTTTTTCATTATTGTTTTACTGCTGCAAATTTTACATCTCACACAAGATATGAGCTAGCGCCGTGTCCCGACCCGTTACTCGTAATCTTACAGAAGGGACTAAGGAGCTCGATCGAGTTATACATATTACCTAATTAGACTCGGAGTCGTTCAGGTCAAACGTGATCAAATTCCTTTCTGATGAACAAAAATAGAAAAATACCTAGCCGACAAAAGAAAGTTAGCTTGCCTCTTTTTTTTTTCTTTTTTTTTTATCCTTTTTCTATAGGTATTAACTAATTCTCTTGCTTGAGAAAATTTCAAGGGACAACAAATAAGAAACTGACTCCACCGAACAGTCTTGTACCCTTACTGTTTGGACCAACAGTTTCAAAATGAAATACTGATTTTCTTAAGAAATGAATATATTACATCATCACAATCTCTGATAATTCAAAATTTTCTTATTCAATTCTCGTCAATAGGACTACCTTTATCATTTTTATTTACAATTCTTTTTCATTTTCTTTTATTAGCAAAGCTAATATTATATATTTCTCTTCCTCAAATTTTGATTGATACATACCTATACTGTAGACGATGACCCTAGGCAGATTCAAATATACAATCTCTCTTATGGAAAAAAAAAATCTAAAATCTCTTTTCCTTTTATGGATAAGTTTTTTTTTATAACCATAATTATAAATTAAAATGGTTCAAGCTCTTCATATCTAGATCTCTGGAACATTTATATTCCGATAATTCAATTATCATATCTGGCCGGGCATGTAAAACGTCGAGGTCCCGTCCGTTATATATCCATCACTGCTAAAGATATCCTCAACATTGTCTCCTTTCCCATGCCTTTGCTGTCTCACTCCCAGAAAGTTCCCAGAAGTATACACATATATATGGCTCTGAACGGCAGCTACTTGAGGAGGCCACGGGTGGCGGATTCACATGGCGGTGTCAGACGGATCGGGCCACGCACAGTGTGGACGCTCCTTGCAGCGGCTCTGTTGCTTCTTGCATTGACAGACTCCGCAGCTGCAAACACGATTGTTGAGACCCTGCCCGGCTGGTCGGGGAAGCTCCCATTTACTCTTGAAACCGGGTGAGTTGTACGTAATAAGAATTTACATTGCTGCACCAACTCGTTGGATCAAAGGGGTCTCTTATATACTCTATACCAACATTAGTTCAAAATTGGGGGGCTACCAAGACAATGCAATATCATCAACGTTAATGTTGTAAAATGGTTTGAAATTGGATGATCGATCCCGAAAGTATACCTAATGAATTATATTCAAGCCGGGTGATTGAACTTCTTTCTCGGTTTATCACCATTAGATATGTGACTGTGGGAGACAATGACGATATAGAGCTTTTCTACTACTTCATCGAGTCGGAAAGGAACCCAGTAAGGGACCCTCTCCTTCTATGGCTCACCGGTGGTCCCGGCTGCTCTGGCTTCTCCGGTCTTGTTTACGAAATCGGTGTGGTCTCTCTCTCTCTCTCTCTCTCTCTCTCTCTCTCTCTCTCTCTCTCTCAGTTACATATATGCCGTACGTATAGTGTTCCATTTATTTACTTAATAGTCACTTTTCGAGTCACTGCAATAATGTAGTTTATTAACAACTAAATAATCAATTTTAATTACTAAAAAGTCACCTTTAACAACTAAAATATATGTATGGTTGGAAAATATTTTAACCGTTAAACAAAACTTTTTCGCAATTAAAATTGTTTATTTAGTTGCTAATAAATTATATTGTTGTTGTGGGTAAGTAAAGGTTTTACTTCAATCGAAGTATTTTGCGGGGTACGCCAAGATTCATTGATTTTCCACATGTGAATGTAAACTGATTATTGCAAAAAGTTTGACCTTCGGACAATGTTTGAAAACGGCACTTGTTAGTCAACGCGTTGACATTTAGCTACACGAAATCGGACGCAGATTATTAGTTAATCACGATTAGTACAGTTAGTTCGATTTAGAATGAAACGTCCGTTAATTTCGGTAAAATCATATGGTTTAATATAATATATGTATTGTTTATCTATTTACAGTGGCGATTAATTATTGTTATAGGTCCTTTAACTTATGATTACGCAACCTTCAACGGGAGCTTGCCCACGTTGCTTCCAAATCCTTACTCGTGGACACAGGTGCTCGATCGATAATATTCATTAGAACTAATTTCTTGCGATATAATTAACTTTCTTTTTGTTCGGTATTAATTTGTTTAAAAATAGAATATTCCAAAACAGTTTAACTAATAAAGCGGTTAAAATTTTGCAGATAGCAAGCATCATATTTATAGATGCACCGGTCGGGACTGGCTTCTCTTATTCGACAAGCCAATCAGGTTATTACAGCTCAGATACTAAGTCGGCACGGGACATCTACACTTTTCTGAGGAAGGTTAGCACTGCGTCTGTTTACTATCAAATTAATCCCTTTTACGATCGATGTGGATTGATCCGGGCCGGCCACCGTAAAAAAATATTTATCTGATACAGGGGATGTTAGTACATAATAGCCGCAACAACTCCAATTATGTAGTTATATATCTTCATCTAATGCTCGATGTTTTGCCCAGATGCTTACGTGTCTGGTT
The DNA here is from genome assembly GCF_007655135.1 of Punica granatum. Taxonomy (NCBI): domain Eukaryota; kingdom Viridiplantae; phylum Streptophyta; class Magnoliopsida; order Myrtales; family Lythraceae; genus Punica; species Punica granatum. Next base: position 38,327,112 of record NC_045128.1, on the reverse strand, counting down.
GCAATATCGCGCTTAATCTTGGTAATCTTCTGTCGTTCCGAACTTAAGCGATTCCTTTTTGCTGTCCTGTCGACAGTGGATAATTGATCATCCAAAATTCAGCTTGGTTCCGCTTTACATATCGGGTGACTCATACTCGGGAATGATTGTTCCTCAAGTCACTCAACTTGTATTGCAAGGTACCATCAACTTATAAATAGCTTCATCTAATTTACTCGACAAATTAAAATGATTCATTAATCTGGCCGTTTGTTCTAAATTAGTTTTATCCCGAAAGAATTTAATTAACCCTTCCATGTATTGTTTCATGAATTTTGTAGGAAACGAGGCTGGACTCAACCCATACTTGAATCTCCAAGTGAGTTTGATTAATTATTTGGGAATTCAACACATAGAGATTTACATAGAGAAAATAATTAAGAAAACATGTTTCATTAAATCTCGAATATTTATTTTTTTATCTATTTATGGTGGCTGTAGGGGTTTATTTTGGGGAACCCGGTCACAGATTTGCACAATGATGAGAATGCGCGAGTTCCATTTATGCACCGAGTCTCACTCATATCAGATGAAATCTATGAGGTAATTAACTAAACGTTGCTAATTTAACCACTAATCACTTCGTATTTAATTAATTAATTTGTGTACTTAAGCGTTAACCACAAATTCCCTTGTACATAATTGATGCTTTGCTTTATATCGAACGTGGGATTGCACGCCAATGCAATAGATTTCCTAATTGAATTTCACGTCGCCTGAATTTTGCAGTCGGCCAAAACCAACTGCAACGGTGAGTACATCCATCCCAGTCTCGCAAACTCCACGTGCATAGACGACATTAGAACCATTGCTGAGGTTCGTCAATCTGATTAACTTGGTATTGGTGTACTAGCTCAAACTCTTTCTCGCATTATATCTTCCGTAGTCGGGCATCCATGTATGGACTAAACAAGTTCGATCATTCTCGTGGGAAAATGCAGTGCACAATTAAAGTGTGCGACGCACAGATATTGGAACCGAAGTGCAGCTTTGCAAAGCCGAAGCCATTGGGCTTAAGTTGGGGGAAGAAGTTCTTCGATGAAGACATGCCCTCAGAATACCTTAAATTGCCTACTGAGCACGACGAGAGCTGGTGCCGGGTATGTATAACTACCTAGCTATCTCTTCCGAACGCACATGTATATTCTCGCATTTTTGGTTACTGATTAAGACCGATGAAGATCTACGTCAAAGTTTTACCGCTGTACAAATAAATTTGAGACAGGTTCGATAAGGTCTTTCAACTATATATATTCTTCTTGCAGAATTCCAACTATGTTCTCTCTTACGTATGGGCAAACAATGAGGAAGTTCAAGAAGCTCTCAACATTCGGAAGGTAAGTTATTCGTTATCACAGCAATACCTTCTCTTGAAATTAGCGGTTAATATATCGCATTTCCATATATAATAAGGAAAACGACATGTTTTGCCATGTTCTGCATACCGCGTAACATGAGATGAGATCTTTCCTAACTATTATAAGTTTGCTCCGACATAATGATATGTGTACGAACCCAATTTGCTGTCCCTAATGAAAATAACTATCCGTTTCTAATGACTGGCCGTGTGGAAATCAGAATACGATTCCGAACTGGGTGAGGTGCAACAAGAGCTTGGCCTACGACTCTAATCTCGTCTCCGTCACCGAGTACAACTATAATATCATAAAAGATGGATATCGAGCTCTTGTCTATAGGTAATACGAAGATCTAATTATTTCATTTTCCAGTCTTTTATTTTTAAAATTAAATTATATTTTGTTCTGATTTTATCAATTTCCTATTGGCAGTGGGGATCATGATATGTTGATTCCTCACACCGGCACGGAGGGATGGATCTATTCATTCAACATGACTGTTGTGGATGATTGGCGGCCTTGGTTCGTTGACGGTCAAATTGCTGGGTCAGTTCCAACTGAATTTCAAAAGAATTTAATTATATTAACTTCCGCATTGTTCTACTATAATTTAAATAATATTCACTCGAGATGTTGGAGGCACGAGCTGGCTGCTGGAACTACCTTCAATTCATGGGTCGAGAATACTTCATAATCTAACTGGAAAACTATAAAACAACATATTTTGGTGGGTTTTCTTTGTTGATAGGTACACGACCAAATTTGTGGTCAATCTCGGAGATGGTTTAACGTATAATACCGTGAAGGTAAGTTCACGTGTAACATAACTTTACCATCTCTTGTTCCTTTTTTTTTTCCCTTGATTCCATATATAAGAATTATTTTTGTAAATAAAATTATTAAATTTGTGGATTTTTTTTTTCTTTATGCTGGTGGGACAGGGGGCGGGTCATACAGCACCAGAGTACAATCCTGAGCAATGCTTTCAGATGATATTTAGATGGTTGTCTTATTATATCATGTGATTGTAGTGCAATTAAACGTATGTGAGATTTTCAGACTTCTATTATTTGAGAAATATTTATTGGACGATACAGAAGAGGGCGAATTTTCCCATTTCTTCCCTCAATTGAGTTTGTCTAATAATAATGGGGAAATTTCTGAATTGATAATTGTAACATTCTTATCACATATTTAGCATTTTTTTTTCTTTTTTTCCTTCCAATAATTTATTTCCGTTTTGTGAGATGAGATTCTTGTGCCAAGGAAAAAAATTAAATTAAATTAAGGGTAAATTACACTGGTGGTCTAAAAAAATTTAATAATGTATCAGGTTGGTTCAAAAAGTTTTTTTTTGTACTTGATGGTACAAAATGTTTCAAAGTTGTAATATGATAATACAAACCGTCATCTCGCCATTGACGCCGTCAAACCGAAGTTGATGGTGCAAAACCGATTTTTATGGGACGTTACATGATGGTGCAAAATGTTTTGAAGTTGTAACTTAATAGTACAAAATGTTTTACGTAAGTTACATGATGGTATAAAATTTACCGTCTTGTAAAGGACGGCTTGACGGTGTCAATGGCGAGATGACGGTTTGTACTATTATGTTACAACTTTGAAATATTTTGTACCATCAAATAACAAAAAAAACTTTTTGGACCAACCGGATACATTATTAAAATTTTTTGGACCACCGGTGTAATTAATCCTAAAATTAATGCATTAGCTTTTGAATATTGAAGCTTTTGCCTTGTTAAAATATATAATCATCGTACTTGTTTCGCCTGGAATTCACGATCCACTCTTTGGCTGTAGCTTGATGTTTAGGTTGTTAGGTATGCCAGGGCCCAGTCACAAGATGTGAGTGAGGGAGAAACCACCAATCATCCTCATCGGGCTAAAGCGTTGCATTACGGTCCTTGGAGTCCGTAGGATTAGCCCGCGACTAGGTTTTCGATGTGATGAGGTGTGATGATGTCGGTCAGGAAGGTTGTTGAGGAGTTGCAGACGATATCACGGCTTCGAGGGTTAAGCTATTTAAGTTCTCCCAGACGTGCACGTGATGTTTAGCCCAATACTTATATGAGACAGCTCAGAAGCCGGTCTGTGTGACGTCGAGATGGCTCGGGAGCCGATGCAAGTGATGATGGTCATGGTAGAGGGAAGGCTCGTGAAGATGTGTCTCAACGGATTGTACCCAAAATGGATGAGCTTCGACTAAAAAGCCTCGACTCGGGTGATGTCTCCTTGTAGGTGGGTCTCGGTAGAGGCAGCTAAAAGTGAAGTCACAGCTCTAAAGTCGCTCATGGAAGGATAGGATCACGGTCCCCGGAAAGTCCGTGTTGGCGGGTCTCAGATACAAGGTAGCTGAAAAGAAGAGCCTTAGGCCCAAAAGCTTTGACTTGATAAAACCATTCTTAGTCCGGAAGCATCAGAATAGGTAGAAGGGATAGAATGGAACCAAGGGTTCCAGTAAGGAAAGGTGAGAGAAAGAACATAACAAGATGCTCCAAGGAATAGGTAAGGAAGAATGGAGCCGAGAGTTCTGGGACCGGAGAGAAGAATGGAACCAAGGGTTCTGCGGGGTAGGTGACGAAGATCAAAGATAGAAAGGATGAGATACGTAGATATTGAAGTGCATGTGCGATAAAGTAAAGGGTAGATGAATGTAAAGATAAATTAGATAAGTATTGTGTTACTATGTTTGTCGTAGAGAGTTTACAATGTTCTTCCTATCCGGTATATATAGGCTCAACCTAGAGTAAAGCCCAAGGTACCAAGATCAAGAAATTATTCTAATAAAAAGAGCAAGAAACTAAATATAGACTATCCTAATATTCTTGGAGAATAAGTCTCCATTATTCCCTAATTACGAAAGAGAGCACACAAAATAACTAAGTCAAATAGAAGGAAATTCCCTCAAATTGGTGCACATACTCTCTCACCCAATATTCATCTCTTGTCCGCTATCTTAGGTTATGTTTGGTATTAAAGTTGAATTGATTTTTGATTTTAATTGGTTTGTAATGATTGTGTTGTTGAATTATGAGAAAATGTATGAAAAGTAATGAATAGTTGAGATAAAGTAATGATTAAATAATGATTATGTTGTTGAACTGTGGAAAAAATAATGAATAGTTGAGTGAATTTAGTATTAAAAATTGAATTGAATGATTAAAAAAATTTAAAAAGGAAAAAATAATAATTGTATTATTGAATTGAAAATAAGTTGAATTAAGTTGAATTGAGTTAAAAAAAATTTATAAAGCCAAACACATCAGACATTTTCTGAAATAATGTTGATGTTGCCAATTCTCCACCTCTTGCAATATTCCGCCATGCATAACTTTATCATGGAAGACAAAGTTCCATATAGTCTCTTCCTTACTTGGACGCCTTCCGCCATCTCGGGAGCCACGCCATGTATTCCACATGCATATCTCCGCTTTCTTAGCAATTACGGGTGACTTGCATAAGAATTTCTCGAAATTAAATGCAATCTTGCGTACTATGAAAATTGCCTCATGGCCGCCATTCCTGCCAATTGGAAATATATCCAAGTTTGTTCACGCCCTAGCTTAGAAATAATCTGTAGCTATCACCCACAAGTTGCCAACCTAGTGCGCGACTGTCCAAGTCGGGTAGTGCCGCTAGCTTGGGTCAGATTTCCTCACGGATCTCAATTACGGGCTGCTCTCCAATGCTTGAGCCCAAGTCGCTCAATCAAATCGGTCATGGGATGCCTCTAATTGAGCCCAATTAAGTTCATGGAATCCATCATGCTTGTTACGTGTCCCTTGAGCTCTACAATTACCATTAGATGCGAAAAATGGTTGTAAATACTACCAGAAAAAAATAAAATCAGACAATAATTTCTATTTGCACGTGATACTATTATTGTCATCAGACAAGTAGAGGTTTAAAGTTCTATAACTAAGGCTTGGTTTGGGAATATTATTGTTGTCTAAAAATTTTAAAATATGATGGACTGGAGCTGTCTGGTTCAATGGGCACGCCCCTAGCTGAGTTCATCAACTGGTTATGTGGGCTGGACTGCTTAAGCACAAAGGACAGGTCAGCTAAGTGGAAAGTTGAAGTTGCAGGCTTGCAGCCCAGGAAAGTGAATTTTGTGGTACTCACTTGGAGACACATGATCATCTGTTCTTTGGCTGCCCAGTTACTCAAGCAATTTGGCCAAGTCTGAAGGTTAGAATTGGCTTGCAAAGAGATCAGATTGATTGGTTCTCTAAACTGAGTTGGATCTCCTCTCTTAAATGCAATAAGTTAGATACCATTTGCTTGAAGCTTATGTGGACACACTATATCTATTGGATATGGCACGAGCCGAATGCAATGATTCACAAGAATGTGTTGATGTCTACTTCAGTATTATTGCAACATGTTCTTGCTGATGTGAGAGAGCGAGTTTTTGCTTTTTCATCAAAGCTTGTAAATTCTAAGTTTGCTCACTGTATATATTTCATTGGGGGAGTTTTAGTTAAACTGAGTCTTTGTGGGTACGTTATCTGAGTTTATCTTGTTGAGCTTCTCGAGTGAGTGGCTCGCATGATGTAAATATTTTTTTTATGATAAATGAAGTTGTCGCTTATTCAAATATATATATATATATATATATATATATGAGAAGTAATAATTTGGAACTATTAAAATTTAAATTAGTACTTGAAATCAAAAGTAATTTTTAGAAGCATCTATTACGTTGGCCGAAAAAATCACGTTTTGAACCGCTAAAATCAACTAAATTGTGGTTTGAAATAATTCATCAAATACTACTTGAACTAAAATAATAATAAAAAAATATTTATTCAACCACCACCATACTCCCTAATGAAACCTAAAACTCATTAAATTTGTGCAAATATTACTACGACCATGTTGCCGAACTCTCTTTTTGGAATTTGCCGACTCTGCTAAGCTTGACTCAACTCCATGACTCTCCGTCCCATTCTTAAGCTCCTTTAGACGTCCCTTTGTCATAAATCAACCAGTTGCATGCCAATGTTGGGAAATTCTATGGTACAATCTATTTATTATTTTTTTTTGGTAAAACAACAACAATATATTAAATCATCCAGCAGTCTTTACAAGATGGAGAAACGAAGTTCCCATTTTGTCTCCAAATAGAGCTAGACTAAGGAAAGAAGGAACATCATCAAAAGAGAAAAAATCCTCAAATTGTCTTCCTCCCACCCGTTGTAAGATGTTTGCACAGCCGTTAGCTTCTCTGAATACGTTACTTGGTTCAAGCTCCTCGAAGGATTCAGGTAACATCCTGCAGTCGTGTATTAAGGGCAAAATAATAGGGTTAGAGCAGTCCATATCCCATATTAGTTGCAAGATAATAGCAACATCAAACTCGATAATTATTGGACGAACGCCAAGAGTCGAGGCTAGCACAAGGCCCTACCGCAGGGCACTTAATTCAACCACCACACTGGTTGTGTGGCCTAATTGCCTAGCAAATCCCTTGATCCAGTTTCTGTGGAAGTCCCGTATCAGACCGCTACCCCCCGCAATTCTTGGGTTGCCCAAACTTGAGCCGCCTGTATTCAATTGTAGTAACCTGGTGGAGGGGTAACCCATTTCAGTTCCTGTGACTTATAAGGCAGATGTGTAACAGAGCATCAGGAGCTATGAAATTCCGCAGCAAGTTGGAGACACGGAGAGACTACGTCTTTGCTGAGTGATTTCTTGGAGAATAAAAGTCCCAAAGGCCATATGAGAACAAGGTACTCCATTGAATGCCCATACGAGCTGGTAGCTTAGAGGAACAATTTGCATGAAGCCAGGCTTATATGGTGTCCGACAAGGAGGAGGAGATCTCACTCGGTATGGACAAGCCTTGCCAAAAAGAGGAGGCAAGTTCGCAATCTCGGAGTATATGAAGAGCTGATTCTAACGTGTTTGTGCAACAGGGGTAGTTGGGATTAATGGGAATCTCTCGAGCAGTTAAGAGGTTGGCTGAAGTAATTCTGTCTCTAAAGACAAACGGAGAAAGTACCGTATTTTAAGGATAGTTGGGCATTTCCATATCCAATTCTAGTCTGAAGGTTTGCTAATTGGATTTTGATTCTCTAAAAGGGAACGCAGATTTACAGGTGTAGATTCCATTTTGTGATTTGCCCCAGACTAGAGAGTTTGGGGAATCCGTGGAGATGCTAAGAGGCAGACCCTTGATGACTTGCAAGCATTTTGGTGGGAAGAGGAAAGGATACCAGGGAGATCTCGATGCCTGAAGATGCTGATAATTGAACAGACCAATCTCTCCTCTTCATTGGCAGGAAGGGAGCCTTGGATCCATTTTCTTATTGGTGAATGAGCTACCCACCAATCATGCCAGAAATTAACCCTGGTGCTATCTCCAACTACCCATTTTGCACCTTTTTCCTAAGCCTCCAAGCTTGCTTTGATGGCTCTCCAAGTAGGGGAGTCGTTCCAAATAGAATTCTGATTCGACCTGGAGAGTTTAGGTCTAATCATTCTTGCCCAAGGGGAATCTTCAATGGTGGCTTCGAGTAGAAAGATTGCCGAGGAGGGCTTTGTTTCTCAGGTCCATACGCTTTAGACCAAGTCCACCCATTGATTTTAGTTGAGTAACAGTGTCCCATTTGACAAGATGGAGTTTCTTCTTTTTGGGAGAAGATCCCCATCGGAAGTGGCGATTCAGTTTGTCGATCTTTGATGTTACTTTAGTTAGAAGGTAGGAACATTGCATGACATAGGAAGGGATGGCTGCTGTGGCAGAATTTATCAGAGTAGTCCGACCAGTGATTGACAACGGCCGAGACTTCTATCCCGCAAGCTTTGACCGCACCTGATCTAAGACAAAGGAGAAGTCTTTTTCCTTTTGTCTCGAAAGCCTAATAGGAAAGCCGAAGTATTTGCCCAAATCCTAAGTGGCAGCGATACCCAACTCATTTGAAAACTTGGTCCTTATTTCAGGAGAGCTGTTCTTGGAAAAAAAGAAGACAGGATTTGGCAATGTTTATTTTCATTCCCAACTCAGAACAAAAGAGCTCAAGGGTCTGTTGAAAGGTGCTGAGGATACTACTTTTGGTGTTATCCATGAGTATTATGTCGTCTACGAACAAGAAGTGCGATAGAAGAAGCAACCTCTGAAACGCTTGACACCGATCCATAGCCCTGAGTCTATGGCTCCCTTAATTACGTTGGATAAATATTCCTTACTCAATATGAATATGTATGAAGACAGAGGGTCTCCCTGTTTGATAGCTCGAGAAGGTTGGAAAGTTTCGAGACAGCCCCCGTCATAAAGGATCGATTTCGAGGTGGATGAGATGAAGGTAAGAATCATCCTGATCCATTTCTCCGAAAACCCGAAGTAAACCAAGACTTTACAAACAAAGCTCCGTTCAAGCCGGTCGAATGCTTTTTCCAGATCTAATTTGAGCACAAAACCTCTTGATTTCTAGATTTTGTTCTAAACTACTAGATGACTTCTCTGAGGATAATGACATTATCACTTGCTCTTCCACCGGAAATAAAACTGCTTTGGAAGGGAGAAATTATATCCTTCAGGTACGGTCTGAGACGGAGCACAAGAATCCAAGAGATGATCTTATATATGGAGTTGCAGAGGCTGATAGGGCGGAAGCTAGAGACTATTTCTGGGACTTTGTCTTGGGGATGAGGCTAATGAGGGTTCTGTTGACCGCCACGGGGATATGAAGGTTACATAAAAAGTTATCCACAATAGACAATACAGAGGGCTCCACAATGGACAAATATTTATGATAAAAGAATAGTTGAAGTCCATCTGGCCCTGGGGCCTTGTACTTTATAGGGCTTAAGAGAAAAGGCTGCCTTGCGGACTTCATCACGATCCACAGGTTCAGTAAGGGAATGATCACATTCAGCAGCGCAGAAACGTTTCCACAGGGGATTATCCGAAAAATTCCAACAAGATTTGGAGAAGCTCGTGGTATATAGAGAAGTGAAGTGTCGTTGTATGATCCCCCAAATTTCTAATGGGTCAGAACACCACTCACCCACTGAATTCTTAATGCCTTGAATCTTATTGTTTCGGTCCCCTTCTGTAATCCAATTTGCATGGGCTTTTAAAGCCCAAAGCTCTTCATTTTGATTGAGGATGACTGGGAATTCTTTTCTTAGCTGCTTCTCCAGCCGAGAAAGGAATGGATTTAGGTTGATGGAGAGGCTTCTCTGAACACCCGCAAGCCATGCTAGGCACTTCTTTTTGCGGTAGAAGACATTGCCGAAGGTGGTTTTGTTCCAATGGCAAACAGAAGAATGAACAAGGGAACAGCTTTTATGTGATCTTGTCTACTGACTTCCTCTGATTTAAGGACGATGGGTTGGAAACCTTCATGGGACAACCACATGGACTTTAATCAGAAAGGACGGAGCAACTTAAGACCAGTTTCGGGATTCAAAGACAGAAGAATTGGGCAATGTTCAGAGTGAGAGCGAGGTAGGTGTTCGACAAGAGCTTCAGGGAATTTCGCTCTCCATAAGGGCTTAACCAAGACTCTCTCGAGACATTCTTGGATCAACGAGTTATTATCTCTAAGGTTGGACCAAGTAAAACGTGGACCCACAAATCCTAGATCATTGAGGCCACAATCATCTATCATGCTGTTAAAAAGAGAAATTCTATAATGATTATTGTTGGGCCCTCTCAGCTTCTCATCTCTAGAAGTGATATCATTAAAATCCCCTAAGGCAACCCAAGGCAGCTGACAAACACGTGCAACCTTCTTCAAATTTTCCCAAAGAATCTTTCTTTCCATTAATCTAGGACTTGCATAGATGCCCGAAAGTAACCAAGAGAAGGGGGAATATGAGACTTGGATTATTGTGTGAATCTCCTGCTCTGTTGACACAAGCAAATCTACCTGAACCCTTTCGATGCGCTAGAGCATCCAGATGCCTCCAAGGAGTCCACAAGCAGGAGCAGAGGTAAAGCCATTGAAGGGGAATGTACTGGCAATTTACTGAGCACGATCTCCAGAGAGCCTAGTCTCCGTCAATATGACGATGTCTAGGGTGTGTTGGTGTATAAGGTCCATCAATGATAGACGGAATTCTCTACTTCCAGATCCCCTACAGTTCCACACTAAGATATTCATATGGAAGATGCCCGGGTCTGTCGCATTCATTGCTTGGTCAAGTGTCCAACTTATTTCGTTATTCATGGGAACAGCTGGGGTATTGGAGAGATTAGGCATTGGGTTGACGCTAAGGTAAGTTTCTACCTCCCCCTCTCGCATATGCCAAAGCGTGACGTAGATGCAGATACACTCGACTTGGATCCTCGGAAGCATCATCAACAGCCTGATCTCCATGCTGGTTGTCAACATGAGGAAGGGAGTCTGGTGGAGTCCAACCATCTGGGGCATCAAGTGCTAGTTCGTTGCTTGGTTGTGGGCTTGAACAGAAAGCCTTGCGGACCTGGAGCTCCGACCTAGGTAGATTTCATAGATCCTTACACTTATGTCCAGCCTACATAGATTCGGTGCATTTCTCAGCAGCTCTTCCCGTGGTGCAGTTACCTGCAGTAGATATTCGACCACTGGTAGACCAGGACTGGCTTCTGCTTTTTCCTGAGATAGTTGGTGGAGGGCTAGAATCGCCTCCGCTGGACCTCGGTGATTATGAGACCCGTTCATTCTTGGGAATCCGGGACGAACCTCGATGATTCTCTCTTCTATGACAAGTAACTCCCCGTGGTTTATGGTCGAACATCCCGAGTCCTGTGACGCAATAGCCTTCCCCAATACCCTGTCCGGAGACCTTGATCCATCAGAAACAGTTGGTGGATGGGAGGACAGTAGTATCAGCAGTAGTGTTGGTTTTTCCCTTTTCCTCTTCTGTCAATTGGGTTGGTGAGTCGCATATGACCATTTCATCCATAGCGGAATTTTCACTGGTGGCTTGTTCTGCTCTGATGATTGGGGTGCTACCGTACAACGGGCCATGGTTGAGATTTGTTGGGCATTTGGAGAACCAGTGCGCCCTTTTATTTCAGGCTGAAGGGTATTTTGCACCTTCGTGCTTGTGGTCGTTCCAAATTTCGAGTGTACGGTGATAGTACCAGCGGGCACCCTCTCTAGGGTGCTGTCCCTTGGTGGCATACTTCGAATTTTGGAGGCTTCTCCTATGCTAGCTCCCGCTAGAGGTGGCAAGACCTGTCTGTGAACGACAAGTGTCCCAGTGACGTCTGTCTTTTTCTTTTTCCCCATGGATTTGGCACGTGATGGGCTGACGTCAGCCGTCTTCCCCAGATTCGTGGTTGCTCGTGGGTTTTGTTGCGGCGCTGATCAGCAGTGCTCCACCTTGTGTAGTCGATGTTTAGCATCCATGGCCCTAGGTTATTGGTTAGCTTAGACCTCCGACGATTGGACACGAGCATCCATGGCCCTGGGTTATTGGTTTTGTTGTCCGAGCTATCAGAAGACGAAAAGGTGGTTGTGGTGTTGTCGGAGGTGGGGCTAGGCCCCGGTAGCCTTTCCGGACACTTAAGTCTGAGTTTGCCCAATAACTCCGCAGTGAAAACAAATTTGGTCTATCCCTTCGTATTGGATGATTTGCCTATGGGTCTCCTATCCATATGACCCGAGACAGGGGCTTTGTGAGGTCCCCTTGGATGCACAACCTAGCAAACTGTGCTCTTGCTCCCAAGGCTGTTAAGCAGCGGCCCGATCTGGCCACCCACCTTCTTGAGAATTTTGTCCGGAGTAGGACTCCATTGGTAGCTTTGGCGGCCGACCCCCATAGAGCCAAAGCAGAGAAAGTAGCTTTGGAAGGCTTAAAGAGAGGCTCCCACATACGCATAGTTAGGAATTGCCTTCGCACAAACCATGGTCCATCTCGAATAACTCTAGAAAGGTCTTCCCGAACAATTATAGGGAGTGGCCAGTGGAACTTGGAAGGAAAGGACCCTTCCTTTTCCTTCTCGTTTAGATGGAGGACTCATCTGCAAATTCTCGTCTCCTTCTGATCTGAATGAAAACTCTCTGTCCTACTTTGCCAAAACAAAAACGTCAAGTCCTAAAAGCGCAAAGAACAACAAGTTTAGGGAGTAAAAAGCAATTATTACCTGCCCATCATTTGCTCCTCCACGTCACTCCCGAGATACTGCTGGTCCTCACTGTCCTTCCTCGAGAATCATGCAGGGAGGCCACCACCTACCCCCGCCGCCCAAGCCGGGCCACGTGCCGCCGCCTGACGACCCGGAACCAGAGTCGGCGCGAGCCGCTCCGGCACTCCAGCTCCCCCTCACGACCGCTGGCGCCATCCGGAAGAAGGGAACCGGCGTCCGGGCATGGCTCCTCCTCGACGCCACCGGGCAGGCCCAGGTGGTGGAGGCGGGGAAGCACTCCATCATGCGCCGCACCGGCCTGCCCGCACGCGACCTCCGGATACTCGACCCGCTCCTCTCCTACCCGTCCACGATCCTGGGCCGTGAGAGGGCCATAGTCATCAACTTGGAGCACATTAAGGCCATAATCACCGCCCAGGAGGTGCTCCTGCTCAACTCCAGGGATCCTTCGGTCATCCCCTTCGTGGATGAGCTGCAGCGGCGGCTCGCGCGCCGTTACCATGCGACCACCAAAGCCCAGGTAGGTTCTGGTTTTTCCCAAGTTTTAGTTTTTGTTCTCCGATTCAACTTACCCTAATTTGGAAATTCCTTGTTTCGATTCGTAGTTGAAGTCGGAACCTGTCAGATTGTGATTAGTATGTAAGTGTCATTTTCTGGCAGCTTGGAAGTTGAATATTTCAGTTCGAATTGACGGTGTCTATGTCAAATTATTCAATTGTTAATTGACATTTTATATTGGTGTTATTCTACACATGACGTTGCTTGGTCTCTGTTTGATTGTTGTCGTCGATTTTTCTACAGGAAGGAAATGTAGATGATTCGAACTGGACGAATTTGTATGATTTGGAGGAGCCACAGTCAAGACCTGCCAGCCCGCTATCCTCTGGAGGAGGCTTCTCGCAGTTTGAGGACCGAGAAGAGGATGGAAAATCAGATGCGAAACAAGGAAATGACAATCGCGATGGGCTTAAACTCCCTCCTTTCGAGTTTGTTGCCTTGGAAGCTTGCCTTGAGGCTGCTTGCAGTTGCTTAGAAAATGAAGTAATGGCCTTTGGAATCGGATTATTGATTTATTTATTGAGTCATTTATTTATTAACTTATTTCTTGGAACCACGTTTGCTGGGTTATTTTAATTGTGTGACTTGTACTTGAACATCAGGCAAGGACATTGGAACAAGAGGCTCACCCAGCTTTAGACAAGCTCACATCCAAGATCAGTACACTCAATTTGGAGCGTGTCCGACAAATTAAGAGCCGCTTGGTCGCAATAACTGGTCGTGTTCAGAAGGTTTGTTGCCTCTTCCCTCGTTCTTCTTTTACATAATGTTTTGTCATTGCAACTCTATTCACCTTTCCTACAATGAGCTTCATAAGAAACTTTGCGTCTGTGCTTCCTTGTGCTTAGATGTGTCCTTTTTTTTTTTGGCTGAATACTCGGATCTGTCCTTGGTAAATAAGCAAATGATTTTGGAACTTAGCTAGATAATTCAACCTTTGCCCTCTCTGGAAAATGTCCTAGTTCTTAATATTTCAGTTATACATTCAGTGTATGTGTGCCTTGAACATATTTTCCGATGTTATATTCCTTCGTCCTGCATAAATAATGGCCGAGGTTTATATTCTTTCATCTTTTTTGCTAGGATGCTTCAGGAGTAACCTATAGTAGTAAGATCAGGTCAATTAATTTTGTGAAGGAATTATGACTTATCAATTATCTCCAAAAATAAAAAATAAAAATAAAAAATAAGAGGGCAACTTTGTGAAGTAATTGGATTTCCTTAAGAATACTTCATTTGGGAGCACATAATTTGAAGGTATTGTTTGTAGTGGGCTAATTTCTCAACCTTTAACCAAAAAAGAATGATAAAATAGAAAAGCTATATAACTTAATGAACTTGTGTACTGCTGACCTTCAGGTGAGGGATGAGTTGGAGCATCTCCTTGATGATGATGAAGATATGGCCGAGATGTATCTCACTGACAAATTGGTCCAAGAACACCTTGAGGGATCCTCTACTTCCTCCATGAATGAGGGAGAAGGGGTTGAAGATGAAGTCGTTCCCTCAGATATGGAAGAAAGGTAACTGATGATTTCATCCTTTCATCAAGGCGATGCTGATACTTTGAGCTGAAAAAGTCAAAAGCATCATCAAATGTTAAATTGCAGTTTTGGAATTTGTACCTAGCTGGCTAATATGACCTTCTGAAGTCTGAGCAGATCATTTAAGTTAGTGGTCAATCAGTTATTTTTTCGAACAGTTCTCCACCTTTTTATCAAAAAAAATGTCTAAATTAATTATCTTCATGTCATTCTTATTATTTAAACGAGATCAATTTTAAAGCATGAACCTGTGACCCTGTCAGTTTGATGTCCTATACCTTTCCAAAAAGCAGGCGTAAAGGGGTCCTTGATAAGTTCATCGGTTCAACAGAGGTTGAACTGTTATTAGATTGTGAACTTGGGCAGTTTGCCCAGAGTAACTCTTGGTCCAGTAGAGACTAGGGACTCAAATTGAGTACATTTGCACGCCATTAGCAATTAAAGTTCTCGAGTCAGTCGGCATAGTTTGACTTTGAAAGGAACCCCCAGTTCGTTGGGTCCAGAATGACTTGACTGGGGATCCCACTAGTAGGGCTCCTTTAGTTCCCTAATCAGTGCTTCGTTCCATTTGCTTTGTGATATTCCACCCTATTATTTCTGCCTGAGTAGCTTGTTGTTTGACTTAGGATTGGTGCCGAGATATCACTTGAAGAACATGGAAATCCCGAAGCCTATGAAGGCGATCATCTGTTTCATACCCCAAATGTACTGAGACGGGACAGCCACGGCACCCAGATAAGCACCACCTGCAGTGCCATAAGCAAGGATCTTGATGTGGAGGAGCTTGAGATGTTGTTGGAGGCCTACTTTGTGCAGATTGATGGAACTTTGAACAAGCTATCCACGGTATTTAACTGATATTTGCTTTCTCTCTTATCTTTTCCTGTGAATATGCAAAAGCATTTTTCTGATATGGAAGAGATATTTGTCTTCACTGCTTCGTAAACAAGATTTTGCACTGTTAGCCTTTTTTCCGTATGGATTGGAAGAGTGAATTTTCTTCTTTATCACAAGTAGGCAACTTCCAGTACCTTCCAGTTTTTTTCCCTTTTTTCGCCCATTCACTTCATTTTCTTTCATTTTCCTCTCTCGGTAGCTCCGCGAATATGTGGACGATACAGAAGACTACATCAACATCATGCTGGATGACAAGCAGAACCACCTACTCCAGATGGGAGTGATGCTGACGACTGCGACCCTCGTTGTCAGCGCCTTTGTGGTCGTGGCTGGTGTCTTCGGGATGAACATACATATTGACCTCTTCAAGCCTGAGAAAGCGGGCCTCCAGGAGTTCCTCTGGACTGTAGGGGGTGGTGCCACTGGGAGCATCTTCCTCTATGTCGTCGCCATCGCCTGGTGCAAGCACAAGCGGCTCCTCGAGTAAATAGGAAAGACCTAGGTCGATCACCAACTGTGGTATAGATTGTTTTTGTTTTCAGGGATGAGTCTAGGCTATAATATCTTCAATGAACGACAAAAGGCGGCTCGATCCATCCCTAGTCTGTCTGTGTGTATGTACCAATGCTTTCTGCCTCAGAATTATATCTGGTGTGAAAAATCTATTGTCTGTGAGTTTGCTTCCTGTAATAAGCAGACTGCAAGAAAGGCAACTGTAATAGATTGTCAAGACAACCTATGTAATCGTATATCACTTCCGTGTTTCCAAATAATTCGGGCTATGAGTTTTGGTATCTGCCTAGGCCAGGTGACGGATATAAAGGAAATGTGTCCTCTTAGACCGAGCTTTGTGAGACACCCAAGTCCTTCATTTCATATTTCGTTTTGACATCATTTTCCAATTTTCCAATTTTTCAAAAGACAAATGGACAAATTTTCATCTTATGTTTGAAGAGGAGAGCACATTTTGTGTTTGTTTTGGTTACTGGTGGAAGTAATGAGGCTCTGACGGGAAAGAAATTATTGGCAATGGGAATTGAATGCTCGTGGGATAGGATGCATCCATATGATTGGCAGAAATGATAAGGAGACAAGCAGACTCTTGTCGATGCAAAAGGGAGCACCCAACACTTCGAACATATGGCTCTTCTATGCACAAAAACAGATCCATCCCGATAAGAGACTGCAGCAAAACGTCACAGATCTTGTCGCGTTCCGATCTTAGAATTTGTGTAATCACAGGTATGAACCCGGGACAAACTGTGAAGGCTTTGCGTACGCATTTATTTCTTCGTTCCATGGTGCATTGCATTCAAATCTGCACATATCCATGACCATGAGCCCGCTAAATTAATTAAAGTCTCTCAATCCAGACAGAGTCCGAGTAAAAGAAACATGTGAATTCGATACTTTTGATGTTACGACTTGGGCATACTATCCTTACTACCCCTCCCCTCTATTGTGTAAACTAAAAGGTTAGTGAGAGGACTTCAAAATTTTTTTTGGAGGTGGTTGGAGAGGCAAGATATGTTCTAACCCATACTCTCACTTTAGCCTCTTGTCCCAAATTCATTTGATGCAATGCAATCAATTGAAACAGCCACCCCCCACTCTCTTCCTTACTTATATTATATATTTGCGTTTTTGTACAATTATATATTAGTTTTTTTGTTTTTATTTTTCTCATTTGTGTTTATGCTTTATCTTCTTTTTTTTCGCCCCTCGTATTTATTTGACTGCATGGGGGACTTCCTTTGCTTGACTTTACAATAAAAAAATACAAAAAGAAAATAAAATTCAATAATTTCTTCTTCTTCTTCTTTTTAAGAAAATGATGAGCACCGGTATATAGAGATTTTGATTGTGACATCCTAAATTTCCTTAAATTACCAAAAAAAAACACGATCTTTTCATATTTTAATAATTTTAGTACTAACTTTTTTCTTTAACCTAAAAATATACAAACTTTTAATTTGATAACAATTCTAGTACGGCGTTAAATTTTTCGTTAATTTAGACAGAATAGAGGCTACAAATGGTGCCAACAACCTCAATCGAGGGGTGATAGTCGGAATCGTGACTCCACCAATTAGAATCGAGAAAATCCCCAATTTGAGGGTTCTCTTAATTCCGAGGGATGGGGACCTCGATTCCGGCCACCGCCCCCTCGATTGAGGTCGCTGGCGCCCTCCCCCGATTGGGGTCGTCGGCGCCGTTTGTAACTTTGATTCCGTCTAAATTAACGAAAAATTTGAAGTCGTGCTAGGATTGTTATCGAATCGAAAGTTTGTGCATTTTTAGATTAAGAAAAAAAAAGTTTGTGCTATAATTGTTAAAATTTAATTTTTTTTATTAACCCTTAACTTTTTCAATACTTTATTAGAAAAAAGTCATATATAATGCAAGAAATAACAATTCTTTTTTTACAATTTTAATTAAGCAAAAGCCATATATAATGCAAGAAATAACATTTTTTTACAATATTTTTAGTCAAATATTTCTATGTATGTTTTTTTTTTCTGTTGCTGTTCTTGCACCTTCCTATGGATTATTCCAATAGTATACACAATAAAAATATTTTTTTTATTAATTTGGAACCCTATGTGACTAGTGATTGAAAAAAAGTACATTAGTAGAATGTTGGAATACGAACATGGTGGACTTAAATGGTTTGAAGCTTATTTGCTTTAAATAAAGTTTTGAATTTGAGTCTTGTGAATGGAGAAAATCTATGCTGAGAGTTTTATCCCTTAATATATCAACCCGACTCAATGTACCAACCCGACGCGAAATGAATTTGGAACCTTTAAGTTTTCGGATACCAAGTACACCGAAAATGTTGGGGAGCATATATGATCTATGGATGACATCAACCTCAATGCGCATGCCAGCTTGCTCGACATGAGACACTCGGAGTTGGTATATAGCATAGGAAAAGAAGCAATATTTTTTCTTTATTCATAAAAAAAGGGAGTCGTATAATCCCAAAATTGGATAAACATGACACATTTTTTTATAATTTGTGAAAAAAGAGAGTAAGTATGTTTTAATTAATTCTTACTAATTGGGTCAGCAGGATCTCACCCCCAATGTTCTCTCCAGGTCTTAAGGGTCAAAAAATATGCATGTGAAAATTTTTATTTTCCCCAATCTAAAGATAAACTTAATCCTTTGATGAATAATAGTCCAACCAAAACTTTAAAGAATAAAATATGATAAGATTGTCAGCATTGAGGCCGCATGAATTGATCTTCTTATATTCATTGTCAGTGTCATTAAATGCAAAAAAAAAAAGGAATTGTAATGGAAAATTCTAATAATACGTGTGTTAGTTTATTATTCTAATTGATTTCCTCATTCTCTTCTACATTTAAGAAGAAAGGGCAAAAGACAACTCACAAAAAAAAAAGAAAGGGAAAAAAATGAACTTCATTCAGAGTGTAAAAACGGTGGAAAAAAAAGTGATTTAATATTTTTTTTAAATGTTATTGAAATTAAATATTGTGAATAAAAAAAAATCACGGCTAATAGGGTCTTAGCTGGAGACTCAGTAGTGCACGAATCCGAATTAGCCAAAATTCATATGCTTTCTGGATATCATCAGATCGAGGTGCAGACAAAAGAAAGAGGAGGAGGAGGAAGGGGGAAGGAGTTTGTCTGGACACACAGGGACATGGAGGTCTTGTCTCTATCGAAAACATGGGTTGGGTGTACTTTCAGTCCTTGTACAGCTAGCTAGCTAGCTAAGAATTCTTTATTTCTCTTTCTTTTCTTTTGGCTCTAAAAATATTATTTATAAGATTTTAAAATTAATAATTCACGATTTATCGGGGTCAATATTGAAAATAAAATAGTGTAAGGATCCACGTATGTAGAGTTAGGTAGGAGTTAGGAAAAAATAAAAAGAAAACCTAAACTTTACAAATATTGGAGAACTGATATTTATTTATTTAATCGTAACACGAGGGGATCCATTTTATAATTACAATACATTTAAAAGCGGTTCAGATATATAAAAAAAATGGAAACAAAATCCTTTCTCTTTGTTAATGATTATCTTTGGATGGAAAAAGAAATCTTTTTTTTTTCCTTTTTTAATGAGGTGAAATTAGGCCAACACCATTAAATATCATCGAGATTATTTATTTCAATAGCTATAGGATTATTGCGGATACAGCGAGTGGAACACCCCGTCTAATATGCTGAAATGCAGGGCCTTAATCGAATTCGAGCATGAATACAAACGTAAGATAAGACGTGATCAGTTTAATATTCATCCGATGACACTTTAGAATTGCAATGCGGTAGTACCAAAGCCAAATTTTCATGTTTGGCAAATCGAAAGCAACTCCGGAATTGCGATGGAAATCGAAAAACACATCCGCTTACAACTTTTCTCTCAACAAAGATTGCTTCTGCTTACACATCCCGGGAAAAAGGAAAACAAAGAAAACGCTGGAGAGAAAAATGAAGAGATCCCCTCTCTTTTCTTTTGGGATCAAAAGCCCCTCTTTTTTTTCCCCTTTTTTGCTATATTGGGTAATACAAAATCAGTCATTTCCTACTGCAATGGTAAAAGCACAAACGTCATCTGAACCCCATTTTCTTCCTTTCAGACCACCTGCAATGATAATATCAATCCTTAAGTTAGAGAACAAAATGCAAGACATCACATGAACAAATATATATATATATATATATTTATACGTATATACACTAATGATAATTCTTTTTCCATTTAAAATACTCAACTGGTTTTCCTGAAATTGGTGTGAGGAGAGAGAAGGCTGCGAGATACCAAACTGATGCGGCAATGCAGAATTACCCTGCAAAATTCCATTTTGGAATTATCAAACTTTGGACGAAATAGAATTTCTAATATTTAATAAAGGGATACTAATAGTCTCATTGAGTATCGATCTTGAAACTTCTTGATTACCAAGCGAGGGCATGCGCTACTACGTTATACCCTCTATGAATTTATTAACTAATGTTCAATTTATTTTATTTATATAGTGACTTATCAAAAAAATTACATATATAGTTAAATGTACAAAATGCATCAGACTAAAAAATAATTTATTTTTCGGTAGAGAAAAAAATTCATTTCACATCTAACATTATGTGGGAAAAAAAACGCATATAGACAAAAAATAATAACATGCAAAAATGTAACAAAACATACCTCAAAATCTGCTGCTGAGAAGCCACGGGGATACCTCAGAGGAGTTGCATTGTTTGTCAGCACGAACTCTTTCTGTCAGATTCATCACACGCATTCAGATTTGTTGAGCTAACATATTTCCAAAGATTAATCCATCCATGCAATGATTTTTTCTTTTTCTTTTTCTGAATGCAAATTCCCGAATCTGCAGAAAGAACTCACAGTGGGGAAGAAATTGACGAAAGGAGAGCTGGCAGTGTCATCGAGAAGCTGAGAAGCATGGTGATGGTGGCCTCCCAGTCCCATCTTCTTCGTCTTCTTCCTCCTCCTGCCCTCGGAGTCCTCGCCTGTCCCAGCAACATGGTACCCTGTCAGCTTGTTGAACCCTCCACCATTGTTGCTGCCACACCCTCCATGATACTGATACTGATGACACTCTTCCTCCTCTAACTCTTCATGCAGATGTGGAGGCCCGGATGATGCATCAGAAACCATGGACAAGTCCTCCTCTTCCTCCGGCTCCTCCTCCTCATCATCATCCTCAGCTTCATCTGCAACTCTCTTGCCAAACATGGCAGCTCTGTTCTCATCAAGAAATGGTTGATCTCTGAGGGAAGCATCCATGGAGTGCTCGAAGTACAAAGTCCAGCCAGATTCACACCCACTGCTGTTTTCTGAAGCCAATGCATTCATCCTTTCCCTCAATTCCAAAAGGATTGGCTTTGCCTTTCTCTTCTATATGAAATATGGGGATGGAATGAAGAGAGTACTAAGAGTATTCGTTTTTAGCTTGAGATGATTCAATGGGATGCGTTTTTGTGTGTGTGTGTGTGTGTGTGTGTATAGATATATATATACGCACAAATTATTATATAATAATATATATACATATTGTTGACAGTATCCTTCACTGTGGTGTTCCCCTCAGCAATAAATAATTAGCGTGAATTGGGATAAGGATAAAATCCGATCGATTTGTCGTTCCTTAAAAGAAAATTTTTCAACAATATAAATTGGTTCAAGTGATTCGACGTTTTCGCTTATCCCTTACTAAACCGATCCAATTTGATTGGATTAGTCGAGACTCTATTAGGCTTATGGATACTAAAGTTCACACGAACGTTGCATATGCATGGAATAGACAAGTCATGCTTTTTCTTTTTCTTTTTTGCTTGAAAAGTTAATTGGCTAGTCATGCTATGCAAAAACATTTTTAACAAAATATAGCATGATATACAACGGAATAATATATATATATATTTATATATAAGTAAAAGTAAAAGTTGAAATTTGATTTTTTTTGTTTAGAGGGGGGGGTAGTAACGGAAAAAAGTGTGGGATATTATGGGGATTTTATGGGCAGATGGGGATGGTAGGAAAAGAACAATGGACACAATCGAGGGGTCCAATTCCTAGAAAGGTCTTGTCATGGCTCTCTCTCTCTCTCTCTCAATGCTATACATCATCCTCTCATGAATGTGGGATTGAATCAAATCTGCCAGTTGGAAAGATGATGGCAGTGGATCGGATGCACTTTAAAGATCGATGGAAACCAACTATTTATCTACTCTGTATTTACTCGAAATTTCACATCATCTTCTGTTTGTCCATAATTAATTACAATTACTTATATATATTTATATATATATTTTTCACATCATCTGTTTATTCATAATTAATTACTGTTATTTACATTTTACATACTCTGGAATGATTTTAAACTCGTGAGAACTGGACCTCGAGTTCCTGTACATATGCAAAATGATGTTTGGTGTGTCGGAAGTACATGATAATTACCGATATGGGATTGGAAGGGGAGAGTGGGGGCATGCATGCATGCATGCCATTGATAAGAAAGGACTCGAGTTCACATGGTGAGACAGCGAGGCACTGTGTCTTCCCTTGCTAAAACGGACTACATGTCAACTGATCTTCCGCCTTCTTCCAAGGTACGGCCACTCCCTCTTCCACTCTCTCTGCAGTAAATCACCCCCGTTCTGCTCTCTTCTTCTGCCTTTGATCACCTTCATATGATATCTTTATTTTTTATTATAATTTCTTCCTCTTTGTAAATTGTTCCAACATTTTTTTTTACGCTACAAAAAAATTGATTTGACGGTTTAAAAATGAAATGAACACTTCATTGAATGGATTATATATACATCTATATATTTCCAAAGCCTCCGTAGGCAATTCCAAGAAATTTGGTTTAATAATAAGGATGAATTTAAGTATTCATCCGATCCCGGGTTCGAAATTTCTTGGCTTCACCAAAGCACCTTTGAAGGGATTACCTGTTTCATGCGTCCGCTGGAGGTTCACGGAGCCTTGAAAATTAATCGGGCGAAACCCGGATACCCAAATTAGCAAAAAAAAAAAGCCTTCGTAGGCTATCGCAAAAGACACATTTTCCTTTTCTTTTTCTTTTTTTCTTTTTTCGATTTTTAAGTTTTGGTCCGAATTCGGGTAGTTGCCATCGTCAGGGTAAGTCGTTCTGAGCCTAAAACTTCAGTAGCTAAAAATGTGCAGCAAACTTCGACATTTTGTAGCACACTTGGTTTAGACAAGCAGAAAAGAATCATAGGATCGTCATGCACATACTCATAGATCAGCCGATAGTTTTTATACCGCAAATGTGGTCCTAATTCATTCTAATGGAATTAATGTATTAACTAGGAACATGAATCAGATTTAACTGGAAAAGGCTAAACCAAAAGGAATGACCGTACAGAATTAATTAAATACATTAAGCAAATCTCTCTAATTTTCTTTATTGACCCATGTGTATGCTTAGTCAATTTGGACTGCCAACATATATATATATATGTATATATATATATATATATATATCGAGATATATATTTCCCGATAAACAAGAAACTTGTTAGGCTTTTTATGGGAACTAGTTAGGTGGCTTCCCTCTGATATTGCAGAACAAGAAGGTACTTACACCATTAATATTCTATGCATTTGATTAATGCTCTCGTGACCTTAGTTATAAGTACCCATGCATATATACATACAAGCATATATATTATATTGCATATTGCATTTCAAGCCATTGGAGTTTTCTTCAGGCTATGTTTATGGTAATACATAGCTAATGGATGCGGTATCCTTGTCTGAAATAACACAGGTAGTAAGGTTACCTGACAAGACTAGAAAACTTGTGATTGACAAGGCCTAAACTAAAAGTGTTAAAATTTTTCCTAGGCTCATAAGTGATTACGCCCAATGTAATTTTACAGTAAGTTCATTATTCCAATAAAATAGAGCTAGCTAGCCAGGTAAAGCACACATCATGCAGTTCATGCTCACCCGATTTTTCATCATACATGTATGCCCATCTCGATTCATATGAAATGTTGTGAAATGGTGCTTTAAAGCACCGCACAATTAATTATATATAGATATAATATATACACACATATATATGTAGATCCAGTAGTTGAGTTGAGACAAGCAAAAAAGCTCGTAAATCAGTAACTTGTGTTTGGCAGGACCTTCATGTGGGTGAGTGTGAGGGGCTACAGAAATATTTCTAGGGGCATGTGGGGAGGTTTTCACTTGTACACTAGAAATTGAAGTATATATATATAGTCTAATTCAACTCTGAAATTTGACTGAGATTTTGTGATCAAGTGAGAGAGAGAGAGAGACAGAGAAGCTATTAGGAATCCCACATGCAACCACACAACAACATGCATCACATAAAAACACCCCAAAAAAGATTAACTTAATTTAAATCAAGACAAGAAAAAAAACAAAACAAAACAAAACAGTAGATTTTCACTATTTACAAAGACGTTTAACCGAATTATATTATAATTAAAAGATAATGATAACACAGGAAAAATTAAAGGGCATGTGGGCACGTGTGCATATGGAGGACATGCATATGCATGCGAGCACACATATGTATTCTCAAAACACATGTGTGCACGTGCAACGCGAACTTCAATTCCACACACAGTACGCTCGCACCTTCAAAAATTTATATGCTGTGTGTGTCGACCAATGTTCACCATATGATTAATCAATTAGTCACTTGTGTTGTGATCCTGATCCGTCCCCTTCCCTACTGTTTCCGATGTTCGGGGGCTTTATCGTATTCTCCATCTCCATGTTCGCGTTCTCGAGAATTCCCAAGCTCACACGATACCCCAACATGGCCTATATACTTATGTGTGCACATATATAGGTAAGGGTGTATAGTATAGACCACTGTTCACAAGTTTTAGGACCATGCATGTACGAAAGGGCGAATTGAAAATTGCATATATTTTATCAATATTCAAGATAACCCCCTTACGTGTGTAAGCTTCGATATAAACTCAATACTGACACTGAAGGTTCGCATAAAATGAGAGGAACGGAATTAAAATGCCATATGGAGATGAAGTTGGATATAGATACCGAAAACCTTTCCCATTGACAAGAATGATGCCGCTGTGTATATCATATCTCTCTCTATATATAGAGAGAGAGAGAGGGAGAAGCCAATGAGCTATTGTATAATACTAGCAAGATTATTAATTAACAGAAATAATTACCTTCACTGTATTTTTCATTATCATTTACTTCCAATCCAGAAGTTCATAAATTTATGAGGTTGGTCTAATTGATTGGCGTGCTTGTTTTCTAAGGTCTGAGAGTGTAGTAAATAGAAAAAATGTATGTTGAGATATTTTTATTATTTAGTGGGTCGACTCAACTCAAATTAAATTAGTCAGTTCTCATTGAACTTTCGAATATCATGATGAAAGAGTTCAAATTTACAAGTCGAAAATTAATAGTTATTGTTGATGGGGACATTCTTCAAAATTGTTGTATATACCAATTATATATATATATATATGGGTGTATATAATTATACAGAAAAATATATAGATATGCATGCATCAGTAGCACGATGACCTGGGCACATGGTGGATTGTCATGCCCAAGAAGGAGAAGAAGAGATGGTGTATGCGTGGTTTGTTCTTTTCTCTGTGCTAGCTTGCCTTGTCATGATATATGGGAAATTGAACCCTCCTTCCCTCTCTATACAAATAATAACTCCTGGCCCCCTCTCCCACATTGGTATTCTGATTCTCTTGTCTCCAAAATGTATGAATTTTGCCATCAAATGGTATATTGGTGACCAGAAGAGAACATGTCTAGTGCGTGCTACTTTGCTTATCGCACACTATATATATATTCTCAAATCTGCTCTCATATGCATATTCGTTACATATGATAGGAAGTGCTTGTTTTGTTTTTCACATGTTTTGCAGATGTTAACGCATATTTTTTTCCGAGCGTATGAGAATAATAAGTAGCTGATCCCACATCACATGACACCATTCATATGAATGGTTCCAAATTAAATAGAATTAGTACAAGAGAATCAAGAAAGAGAGATGCTGTCTTAATTCTTTGGTTAGGGCAAGAAATTGAAACAGTTTGGGAGTTTGAAGAGGGCATGTGCGACCCTTTATCTCGGATCCCTCAACCCTTCATTCAGCAGGCTATTACCACACACGCACACACACCCCACATATGTACTTATATATTATACACCAGCATGCTCATATTCATATATTATTCATAACATATTTCTGAGCCTACAGTTTATGTGCAAGTGGTGTACATGCATTCATCAATTTACTTCATCTTTAAGAGCAGATCTCTCTATTACACCTCTCTCTCTCTCTCGCAAACAACACAAACCCCCCCCCCCCCCCCCCCCCCCCCCCCCCCCCCCAAAAGATCCCCTTTTCTCCTTTTTTTCGGGCTTTTATTTATGAAATATTTTATCTGAAACATAGGTAATATTATGCATGTAATTTTTTTTAGTAATAACGATTCTTGGACCAAAAAAGAAAGAAAGAAAGAAAAATATCCAGAGCAAAAAAATGTTTTTTTTAAAAAAAATTCGATTACCATAGGAGGCTCATGACCTAATACAATGAAATGTAAAGGAAAACTAAATAAAGGGGTACGGGTAGTCCCACTAATAAGAATCGAATATGAAATCTCTAGGTTACCTGGTGAGGATGTTAGTCACTGCACTACACCCCATTTCTCAAAAGAATGTATTTTTCATGATGTTAGGACCTCTCCGTCTCTCGTGGAATAGGCCCATATGAGTAGGAATAGGCCCAACCGATTGGACCTGTTCCGACTAATGCGGCCCATGATGGCCAGATATTTGAGCCTTAACCTGGATTTCTTAGCAACCTTTGATGTCAAAGGGTAAAGTTTCAGTGGAAGCCCCTAATGTACCATGAGTCTATGATTCTATACGCACCACGCAATCTTGGATTAGTCGAAATGTCCAACCCAGATAGGGAATTTCATGCAGTAAGAGATTTCGATAAAAAAAAACAACTTGATCCTCTAACAAGGGCGAAAGATGCAATGTTTTTCCCTTGAATGGTCATTTCACAAAGAAGGTGACTTGTCCCCCATCTTTCCAATTGACAAAGAATATGGTCCTTTTACTGTGAACATTGTTAGACTTAGGATTCCCTTTGCGGACCTAGCTTGTGGACCAATTGGGCATCAGACGACCAAACAACCTACTCTTACAAGTGGAGTAATGGTCAGAGCAACAGGACACTGTGAGCTATACATGGATGGATAATTAAACTTGTTTGGCCGGGAGTGTAGAAATTTCCCCAACCCAAATTTTAGGTGTAAAGCTCGAAATATTTCCTTTTCTTAGTAGTAAGATCAGGAAATGTTTTTTCAGTTCATAGTTGAGACTAATCCATGTTACTTTTTCTTTTTTGGGAAAAAAAGGGGTTAATCATGTAAAAAAGCACGATCTTCACTTGAATTTTTAATTCTAGCACGACCTTTAGTTTTAATCTCAAATCTAGCGCGAACTTTCGTTTTAGTCTCAAATCTAGCATACCATTAAATTTTTCATCAATTTTAACGGTAGAGGCCAACTATGCATTAACGGTGTCGCGTGTTATAACATTTTCGATAAGTGAAAATATGTGAAATTATATAAAAAAATATGCAGGGTCCACTTATCGTACTAGATTTGAGACTAAAATAAAAAGTCATGCAAGATTTTAGACTAAAATAAAATGTCGTGCTTTTTTATATTATTTTCGAAAAGTCGTGCTAGAATTGGGAATTCAAATAAATGTCATATTAGATTTGAGATTAAAATGAAATGTCATACCTTTCTGTATAATTTTTGAAAAGTCGTGATAGAATTTGAGTGCAAAGATGGACAGTAATTTTCTTTGTCGTTGAACGTTTTCCGAACAGCAAAAATCTCCTGGCCATTCGAGTTAATTTTGAGTTGCTCCAACGGTAGACAAGATATATGGGTGATGGATTGGATGATTATTCTAGAAGTACTGTGCATAGATTGTCTTGTTCCTCTCTTGTTTTATCTTCACAACCACTCCATAATCACCAATTGGCCACTTTCAGCAAGATCATGGAGGGGGAGGAGGAGTTTTGCTTCCATGAGGTGAGCTTCACCGATCGAGATGGTCGATTAAGAACAACCCGAGTGCCAGTGGTGCAAGAACTCAGCCGTCGAGGAGTCACCCGATTGCCTGAAAGGTAAGAGAGATTCCGTTTTTGTGCTAGATCAGTTTGAGTTGAATGAAGTGACTATGGCTCATATGGATAGTTTCCTCAAAAAGGTTTATACAGTTGAAATCGGCCCATCAGGACGAGGCTCAAAACTTCACCAACTTAGAGATCCTTCAAATGATAGACATGATTAAAGTACGGGCCGGGTCTGCCGAGGAGCTAGCCAAGCTAGCCAAGGGTGCCAAGGAACAGGGCATGTTTCTGATCAAGGAGCATGGCATAGGCTCCGCTGTTTTAGACGAGGTGAAGTGTGTGGTTCAGGAATTCTTTGGGCTGTCCTTCGAAGACAAGAAGATGTGTGTCGGGTCGTATGCAAGCGCCGATAACCTGGGATATGGTAGGAATTTCGTGAAATCGGATGATCAGATATTGGAATGGATAGATCGGTTAGCAGTAAAGGCTTTGCCTAAGGGGGCAACTGATGGGCTCCATGTTTGGCCTCAAACGCCAGCCAATTTCAGGTACTTTTGGACACACCGTACCGTGAAGCGTTTGATTAGATTGGAATTTGGTCCTATCCATTCTTTTCCGAGTTTCATGCTAATATCGATGTTTTTCAGATCATATACTTCAATATATTTCACGCAGGCGTGCAATGGAGACTTATGTGGATCAAGCCCGAAAGGTCCTGGACCAAGTCCTGGAATCCCTGGCCGAATCGTTTTCCCTGGAGAAGCACGTGTTCCTCCAGTCCTTCGACCCCGGAAGATCCGAGGTGAAAGTCCGGGTGAATTGCTATCCGCCCTGCCCAAGGCCTGACCTGACAATAGGCCTCAACCCACACACTGATGCAAGCGCTCTGACCCTCCTGGTCCAGCTTGATGGTGGCACCAGCGGCCTCCAGGTGCTCCATGGCCAGGACCCACAGAGCTGGAGGACCGTGGAGTGGCCCAGAGGTGCATTGCTTGTGAATGCCGGCGACTTGCTTGAGATAATGAGCGACGGGAGGGTCAAGAGCCCTTGGCACAGGGTCATGACCCAATCCGAAGTGGAACGCATCTCCATCGCATTGTTCTACAACCCACCCTCCGATGCAGAGATCGTACCCGTGACAGGAGGGAGTGGGAGTTATAGGAAAGTCGTGGTCGGCGACTACTGCAGGCATTACTATAAGATTAGCCCTACTAAGACTAAAGAAGCTATATTGTATGCCAAACAAGAGAGTTAGCGAGGGCCGAGTTTCTTGATTTACATCTGTCAAGCTCTATGTATGATTTGTCGAAAACCTTATGTTCTGGAGGAAAAATAATTTACCATCATCAAGCTCGGTATATATGATGTTCATTCTCTTTATAACTGTCCGGAGATCGGGAAAGTTTGTCATCAGCAAGCTCGTGTTACCTTGCGAATATTCTCCAGAAATCAGAGAATCCAATAATCATTTGGAAGAACACCACCACGATAATCGCTCCTTGAATCCCTCTCACGGTGTGCTCAAACCTCTACGATGTTCAACGGAAAAGGAAAACCATCAGATTTAAATCTTTATCCGCAGTGAACATTAGTTCTGAACAATAAAAAGGGAGAGACCTTTTAATACAATTTGAGTGAACAAATCACGTAAAATCATATCTGATCATGAGCGATAAGCGATAAGCAAATACCCTGAATAAAATTAGTGTGCAGCATGTGTTCATCGAGATCCAATCATTCAGCCATTTTTTACTTAAAAATTCCATAAATCTGATGTGCTCATTGACGAATTTTATATAAGAGATCCAATCATTCAGCAATTTTTTACTTAAAAATTCCATAAATGTGAAGTGCTCATTGACGAATTTTATATAAGATATATACATGGTGGCCAAGCCGAAAATCACGGGAGTAGAAAATATGAACTCAATAGAACGACTCGACAAATTAAATAGTGAGCTGGCCTATTTATAGACTTGATGACATAACTGATTAGAAAACATATGGTCTCCTAATATCAGCATAATATCATAATTAGATCTTGAAAATTTTCTAAAATTTCAGCTAACCTAATTGATCGATACGATTTTACTTAGAATATTCTAATTCCTAATTTATGGAGATATTATCTCGAACACTCATAGCCATCAGATTCGATATCTGATATTGCTTTTCAATCGTTTATTTCGAGTCGATCCAACGGTTGATAAGGTATGAGAATGACTCCTTCCACTTATTATTCTGGTTATCTGTATTTTTTCCACAAGCTTAGTTGTCAATAGATAAAAATATACAAACGTGCAGTTGATTATTTCCTTTCATAGTCAAGCGATAAAAAGAAATTATTTCCTCTTATAAGCATCCAGACAAAGCCAAGTCCACAATCACATTAACCACTTTTATTAGCAAGATCATGGAGAGGTTGAAGAGGTTTTGCTTCCATGAAGTAAGCTTCACTGATCGAGATGGTCCGTTAAGAACATCCGGAGTGCCGGTGGTGCAAGAACTCAGCCGTCGAGGAGTTACCTGCCTGCCTGATAGGTAAGAGAGATTATTGCATTTCTGTGCTCAAATCAGTTTTAGTGCATCGATCTGCTGTCACGTAGCAAACCTTCTGGTGGACCAAATAGTAATAAATAAAAAGTAAGGGCTGAGGATGGAAAACGTTGTAAGAAGAGGGATGTATTCCTAAATAGTCTGAGTTAGTTTGTTAGTATTTCCCAAGCTCAATGGGGATGGAGTGAGGGATTGGTTGTATTGATATGAGCAGTTTTTTGGGTAGCCATTCACTTAGAAGGGACAGCATTACAGTGGCACCAACCATATATGAGGGCTTTGATCACTGAAAGTAAAATAGTGAGTTGGAAGGAGTATGTGACTGTTGTGTTAGAGAGATTTGGGGATATGAGTTTTGAAGATCCAATGGCTGCTTTGAAGAATTTGAGACAAACCGGGGATTCGTAGGAGTATATGGATGAGTTTGATGTGTTATCGAATAAGGTTTCCATTAAGGAGGTCGATGCTCTGAGTCATTTCTTGGTAGGTTTGAAGTCTGAGGTCCAATTACTTGTGAGGATGTTCCACCCTACGACATTACCTCAAACTTACTCTCCAGCTAAGTTACAAGAATCCACCCATACTGCTATGAACAAGCCTGGATCAGCAGCTCCAAAACTCCATAACCGTTTCTCTCAACGCTCTAGTGCCACCACTACCATAAGCTCTTCCCTTCCCACCAAGACAGTGACCCCTAAACCAGCCAAAAACACCCCTACTTCTCTCAACAAGAACTCCACCCGAGGCTTACTGCCGCTACCTTCCATATCACCTGAAAAAATGTCATTCCCATGACACAATCGACCCCATAAAATACCTTCCCATAAGGAGAAGGAAAAAAGGAGGGCTAAGAACATCGTATATTTAATCCATTTCCTAAAAATGCCATTTTAGAATTAACATCGTATATCTTTAATCACTTTCATGCAGGCGTGCAATGGAGACTTATGTGATCAAGCCCAACAAGTCCTGGAATCCCTGGTCGAATCCTTTTCCTTGGAGAAGAACGTGCTCCTCCAGGCATTCGATCCTGGAAGATCTGAGATGAACACAGGGTAAACTACTACCCGCCCTGCCCAAGGCCTGACCTGGCGCTGGGCCATCCACCCCCACGCTAATGCAAGTGCCCTGACCCTCCTGTTCCAGCTTGATGCCGGCACCGGCGGCCTCCAGGTGCTCACTCGGCAGGGCCCACAGAGTTTGAGGACCGTTGAGTGGCCCAAAGGTGCACTGCTTGTGAGTGCTGGGGATTTGCTTGAAATCATGACTGATGGGAAGGTCAAGAACCCGTGTCACAGGGCCTTGATCCACTGCAATGTGGAATGCATCTCCATCGCGTTGTTCTACGATCCACCCTTGGATGCAGAGATTGTGCCCCTGAAAGGAGCGACTGGGAGGTATAGGAGGGTCGTGGTGGACGACTATTTAAGGCATGTGTATAAGATTAGCCCTACTAAGAATTAAGAAGCTATATCGTATGCCAGACAAGAAACTTAAGCTAGCGCCAAGTTTTTTGGTTTACATGCTGTCAAGTCAGGAAAAAAACTGTCACCAGAAAGATGTTCGTTCTCATATAATTGTTTGTACATCGCAAATAAGATGGGAGCAATTTTCCAGCATCCTGATATGGATGCAGAAAAAGTTGTTAATGTTAGTCATGTCAAAGGCATTTGTCGGACCTTGACGTAGGCTGCAAGGCAAGCTGGTTTCACAACCCAGATCTTGGCATCGGTCAGGCCACCCAGGTAGAGATACAGTGGCTTTGAGTGTAATTTCACGTTACCATGATCGAGTGACTATGGCCAAGATTTGAGCTCATAAAATCAGGCAGCTCTGATAAGTTTACTACCTGAGCTTTTATATATGTTCACCAGTATATGACATCGGAATTAAGTTAAAAAGTATCTTGCAGATAAAGTAAGCCCAGGTCTGTTTTTGGCTCATCTGTCACTCGTATAATAAAATGTATTGAACTCTTTCTGCTTCTAAGCTAGTTCAACAAAAAAAGAATTCAGCATCATACTGTAACTAACCAACCGTTCGTCCATTCCCGATCAGTCAGAACTCACCACTAGAATGAAGGGAAGAACCTGTTGAGATTATAGGGCAACGAATAGAACTCCTCGCTCCTGATGTCAGCCTCAAAAGTATAGAACTTTGCCCACCAGTGCCGCCCGCTGTCCCTCCGAACTGGTCCGTGCCCGATGCTGTGGGTTCGCTCCAGGAACAAGGCCACGATGAGGGCCACAGTTGCTGCAGATGTGAATATCACTTGCACTATGCTGTTGAACTGCAAGCAATAATTGAAGAGTCAAATGGAGCTTTGATGTTGCATTCAACTTTTACAGGTTGTGGCTACACTCGCCATCGAAAAGGAGTAATATGAAAATAAGTAAAAGTTCAATGGACTTACAGCAATGGAACGGGTGTGGACGGGGCCGTAACCCGAGTAAAAGAAGTATTGGTTGAAGTACTGGGGAACAGAGAGGCCCATGAAGAGAGAGAACCCGAGGATGAACTTCGTCCTAAAGCTGTTCAAGTTGCAGAACTGCAGCAACCCAAGCCCTGCCGCAGCTGCAGAAGCAAATGAGCATCATATCAAGCCAATCTGAAAATTGTTTATGATGCCTGTCTTTTCCCTCTGCTTTAATACGAAACAAAGTACTCTCAACCACTTCCAACGTCTTGCTCGAACAAACGGCTTTTGAGTACACAGGGGAAGAATGTTCGCCTGAAGTGCTTTCAGAAAATTCGGAGATATAAGTAACGAAACTTACCCACATAAGCATAGAGGACACAATACACAGCTGCGAAAATTGGCAGCGGAATTGAAGCAAGGATTGCACCAAACTTTCCTGTGAACGGTATGAATTATTTACCCCGTAAAACTATACAAGAACTAGCAGAATGAAAAGGTGTGGACAACTCAATAATTGGTGAGCTATTACAGTAACAAACCTAGCACGGAAAAGAAGAGCATGAAGCAAGCCGAGATTTCGACGACTCTTCGACTCCCAATTCGGGTTAAACCCAATAGACCGGCATTTTCACTGAAAAAGAAGCATAGGAAAAATAGGCAAAATCGAGTGCATTCTAAAGGCATATCTCTCAATTTGCAAGAATGAATGGATAGGGATGAAATATGTACACTAATGCCGTGTAGCCGACTCCCGTGCCAAAAAAGCTGCCGATGAAAGTGCTTAATCCCTGAAATGTCGACAATTGAAATATGGAATCAGAACATGATAGATGGATAGTTGAACTCCAAGGTTTTGCACGAGTCATTTTACCAGCCAACCAACTCCACGACTCAGCACCGAGGGCGGCACTGGCGTAGCACTTGCAAATCTCGATGCTGCAATAAATGTCGCCATCGACTGCACAGGTGAAAAGAATGCTGTTTATAACGCTCTTTGGTCGGGCATAGTTTTCTCAACTAATTTCTAATGTGAGCGAAAACAAAGTCATAAGATCAATCATATAGGGAACCTCTATAAGGGCAACCAGTGCTGCCGCCATCACAGCAAAAGCATCACCGGCATTGAAAGTGGGACCGCCATATTGGAACGGATAGGGAAACTTTATCCTGCAAGTATAAATCGTTCTCTTAGTTAAGATTTTGACAAATGATCGCTCTGCATAAGTTCTTGAGAATTTTGGAAAACAAGGGAACAAAATTGAAAACATGAACCATGAATGATCTTCGATATCAGAAACATCCAAAACACAACTAGTCATCAGTCTTTTTCGGGAAGTTGTTACGATAAGGTGCTGCAATAGACTGAGCAATCCCAGAGCATATCTTGAACTTGTTTTGAAGACCGTCTCTAAGGACGGTGCCAGAAAATACTTGCAAACAAACAACTTGATGCTTTGTATAGAGTGGTGTAAGCTCACCAAGGGGCTGCTCTAAGGAGCCCAGTGCGATCTACCCTGCAACTAAACTGAGTATTGGGAGATCTTCTATCGTAGGCACCGGAAACAGTCAGAACTGCAGCAAATGCCCACACGATCATCACCGAGACTAGGACAGCATACCGCTCAAATATGGCCCTTCGTGATTTCATGAAGTGAGGCACATGCTGCAACAGCACAATACAACCAAAGGAAAAAACAGAGAAGTTCAGCTGGTTCGCAATCCATTTTTAATCACATTAAAATACTCCCAACTATGCCAAAATTTGCCCCCTCACATGTTATACTAAATGAGCATAGACAAAAAGACAACATATAACATTTCTTATAGGTTGGTCTCGGATTCAGACCAAAAGAAGAGGTGGCTAATATACCAGTGAGTACTAGTAGCACCTGTTCTTGATTACCTGAGAAATGATCACCAGCAGAATCAACTCGGGAAGTCCAATCTCAATGCATCTTGCCAGCTGCAACGCATAAAGGACAAATGTTAAGTAAGATCTAATTCGATTAAAATTTTCCATATGTAAATGTTAGTATTCTGAAGGACTCCATGCATTCATATGTTTCTTGGTACTGCATAAATCTAAATCCTGCGTCTCAGTGAAAACTAGGACAGAACAAACCCATGTTTGCCATGCACCAAGCCCATGGAAATTATAGGTGCAAGATTTTTCGGAAATGGAAAATCCAGATCTGATCATTTTCAAGACTATATGTTCCATGAAACAAACAAAGCATTTAAGGTGTGCGTCTTCTTTTCTTACTTGTGGGAAACCATTTGCATAAAGCCCGAGTCCAACAAGGGTTACGAAAGGAACTGCCGACAGGGGACAAAGAAACCTGCATAACATATAGATCACCGAAATTAACCAACTCCTCATAAATGAATGAAGATCGACGACATTCTTAAATTTCATATGGTTCTTCGACCATCCAATCTGTGGACAATTTATCAGTTCCATCGGGATGCCACCTCAGCACCAGTATCCTAGCATGAAGTTCTAGGCCCTGAGGAGCACTGAACTAACATTGATGACATGGTCCGCGAGTCTCGGTTTTTATCAAAGGCTACTCCGTGCGTTCAGGTCAGTACAGAGGGTGCTGGTGTCATTTTTCTATGAAAACAGGGGGGAGATGGGGAATTTATAATTAGGAAGCTCGTATTACCTTGCAAATATTCTGCAGAAACCAAGGAACCCAAAAATCACTTGGAACAATGAAGCCGTGAGAAGTGCTCCTTGCATCCCTCTCAAAGTGTGCTCAAACCTCTACAGTTGTTCGACAAAAAAATATCATCAAGTATTCTTGTCTTGAATTTTCGTGAGTTGCCAAAACTCTTTACATATTGATTCTTAACCTTCTCCTACGAGAAGGCACTAACTTGCTTTTATTTGCAGAAAGCTTTAAAGAATGGACAGTGTTTACAGAGATGCAGGACTTGAATCCAGGACTGTTTTTCATTGTCAATTACATCCCAAAATCACCATATCTGTTCAACTAAGACTAAAGATCTTTTCAAGTTCGGGGCACATGATTTAGGAGCAGACTGCAACTGTCCTAAAAAATGGTGGAATTGAAGGATTTCTTCTAGGTTTACCTCATGCGGGTATATGTAGATGTCGTAACGTTTGGACAGAGCAATGGAGATAGCAGGGATGATGTATGTGTAGGATGGACCGATCACAACAGGAAGCCTCGATCCGAACCAGCACTGATACAGCGTGCTTATCCCCGAGACAAACAGCAGGGTGTTAATCATCTCCGCCTTCTCCACCTATCAATGTATACACATCAAAGGTGGGTGAGAAACCACCCCATTAGATCATCACCACAGTAAATATGATAAAGCATCCGCCATTTCCAACAGGAGCTAATGAGAGATGGCAACCCTGTGACATGGCACAGTCATGTCATATCCAGAAATCGGCACAACCAGACTCGTGTTCATAATAAATTAGCTTCCCTGCACAGGATGAAATCTTTTATGCATTTACTACACGAATATGGCACAGGATGCAGTCTGCGGCCTCAGCTTAAGACAGGCCTTGTAAAAGCTTATCAACTGACACTGCTTAACGAGACAGAGTACGTTAATTACAACTATAATGATGTGATTTAGACTTCCCTTCATCTCTTCATCTCTTCCTCTCTGTTTTCGAATGCAGTCAAAGTTCTACTTTTTGATCATTATTTCAACTTGTGTTGACAGTCACTCTCTTGTCCAAATACAAGCTACGAGGTGGCTCATAACATATAAACCAACTTCTAGTTCCTAAACCAAATGCAGTCAAATTTCTGGATGATGTTCGGATCCCGAGTTTCATTGACAGGGAAACTTCTTGCTCGTTTCAAGTAGTCTTTTCGAAAAGTAACATTGATGAGTTTTCTCAGAAGAGCTTAAAGACACTCACATTTCCGCCACCCATGAGAGGAACAAGTAGTGTGGGGATGAGCACAGTAGTCCCCAGCATCACCAGGTAGTGTTGAAACCCCATGATTATGGCTTCAGCTGCAACACAGACAACCCCATATATTACACACTCATCACAATATTACATGACACTGAACATGCTCACCTTAAAACTCTCAAACTATCATACATATATATATATATACATATACAAGTACAAGTGATGGAGTGAAAAGTTTTCTAAGACTCACGCCACGGAGGAGAGCTAGTGAGGCAGAAGTCGACACCGGGAAGCTGATCCTTCACGGGATGTGGCTGAAAGTCGTCGGCTTTCGGGGCTGCCATCTCTCCCTTCCTGCTGTTCTCTTCTAAACTTAAGAACCTTGTTCCTGTTATATATGCTGTCTGAACAGACACATTTCAGTAGGGAGAGCCAAGCAGAAGGAGAAACAAGAGCATCCCAGAGGGGTGTCCTGCCCTCTGATTCTCTGGGGCTATATAAATGATACAGAGGTGGTGGGCGTGACTTATTTTGGGGCAGTAAGCTGGTGGCAGTCTACAGCGATATGGACGATTGAGACACTATGTTCTACTTTTACGAAAAACCATTGCGGTATTAACTGTCTTTGGCTCTATTTACCGATCAAAACCATATAATAATATTCTCCGATAACGACGTGAATTTATGTATCTAACAATAGGGATGGTGGAGACATTGGAGTGGAGTATTGAGAGTCTTTGAATTTGGTTGAAGCGTTAAGAGAGGGTTGGGAGGGTTAGGAAGCTTAGTTGTGACCATAATCACCCAACTTCCACCATTCACAATTCCCTTCCTTTTCCTTCTATTTCTAATTTTTCACGTATTGTTGAGTGTGGCATGAAGTTTGCCATAGTAAGGATGGGAAAAAACAATGCGGTCTTGATGTGGAAGCAACCTCGTATATAGCAAATCAAATGTGACTCTTCGCCGGCTTCTCTTGCTATCAAGTACGACGTCGTGTACGCTCCACGATGACTCCTTTCTTAGCAAACTTACAGTCATTCGGGACAAGGTTGTTAGGAAAATTGGTGAGGATTCGAGCTCGACTTTTATAGTTGTAGTTGGCCGTTTGAGGATGATTTTTGGAACAGTATGATACCCAATCTCGAGGTAAAACCCCAAGTAAATTTTACTCTATGATCTGTTTGCGATTCAGTTTATATATGATATCGAGTTGCAGAAAACATGGCCAAAAAATTCATGCAAATATGTATTTGTACTTTTAAGTGGAGTTAAGTGCCAGTCACAGAATGATCTTCGACTTATATGATCGGTCTTATTAATGTGAACCGAACTCAAAGACAACTGCATCGAGACAAAAGAAATAATAACATACTAAATCACATTCTTAATGTGCAATGTTTTTCTCTTAAAAATCATATGGGACTATAAGTTTTGATTTTGATTGACAAATCAAACATTCTCTAGAACATCTTCTTTCTCAATATTGACAATTGTTGTATCGTATGGCAACATTTTGTCAAGACTTGTTCCATGTATTTCAAGGGGACTGTTCTTGTAGGTTAGGACACTTCTCTGTTTTGCCGAAAATGAACATTTTTTTGGGGAAAAATATGCCTCAAAGAAAAAGCAGACAGAGGAAAAAAGACAAAAATATTTGTGCATTAGCTTCTAAAATTAGCAAAACTGGTCAACTTCATACTGATTATTATTATTGAAAATAACTTGGCAGATCAAAATTTCTGAAAAACCTTTTTTATTTTTTTTTAAAAAGATATACAGTAAAATTAAACTACATCTTATATTTCACTTGGATAGCTAACTACACAAAATGTCAGATGAAGATAGGGGTTTCCAAATTACCAAAGCACTTCGATACCATGTTTCACGAAGAAAAGGGCTCCCGACACGTGAGTTGATATTCAATAATAAGTTTTAGCGTGTATGGGATATATTAGGAGATCAGCAAAAAGCGTGAAATTCTACCTAAAAAATGGTGTGAACAATTTTTTTTTTAAAATCTAAAGAAAAAGAGTAATTAAAAAAAAAAAAGAGGAGGAAAATCATGAGTGGATGCAACCGTCAAATCAAATGTATAAAATGGGGTCTGTACTTTGTGACAGAGAATCATGGAGTTTCCTGATAAATGAATATGATCCGCATCGGATATCTGCACGTCAAAGAAGCCGATCTCCTACTTCACAGTCCCGACCATAGCCATAGCCCTCTCAGAATCAGAAAGTACGAAGAAAGAAATTCCCCATTTTTGCAGTCCCATTATGACTGGGATTTTACTGCAAAATCTCTTTTTAAAAAAAATAATAACATTTCTATTTCTATGAAAATAATAATAACAATGTTTAAGATTATATATATATATATATATATATATATTTTTACGACATAATTTCAAGAGTATTACTACAGAGAAATGCAAGCATTATATGTGATTCGAGAGGTTGTTCCAGATATGAGATTTGTGCGGGGACTTGTGAAGTACTCATGTATCAACGTGGAAAAGAAACCCCGATTCGCGTGGAAAATGGAAGGAGGAGGAGGAGGAGGAGGAAACCAAATTCAACGATTTCTTATGCTAAGCAAATTCCAAAGGTAAACAATATGAAGAAGATATCTCTCCCTCTCAGTTAAGCAAATTCCAAAGGTAAACAAGTTGAGTTGAGTTTTTATTTTAATTGGTTTATAATAATTGTATTGTTGAATTATGAGAAAAAGTGTGAAAAAATAATGAATAGTTGAGAGAAAGTAATGATTATGTTGTTGAATTGTGGAAAAAATAATGAATAATTGAGATAATTTAATATTAAAAATTGAATTGAATGGTTAAAAAAATTGAAGAAAAATAGAAAAGTAATAATTGTATTGTTGAATTGAATATAAGTTGAGTTAAGTGAACGAGAGTTAAAAAGTTTTTTGAAACCTAACACACAAGTCCCATTGACAAGAAATCTTGGCATGATTTTCTAATAATCACTGCAATAATCAGAATAAACTTAAATTATTTAATATGTCCAATTACTTTCTCGTTTGTGCAATGCAATTTTTCCGGGGCAGTTAAAGCTAAAATTTGCTCTTTTTTCTCTTTTGTTGGATAAGCTTTCTGCTCTAACAAGACTAACGTTACCAGTGTCATTGCCTTCCATATATTTTTACGTAATTCTCGGTGTGAGCCGTTGGATCCCCAACATCCAAGATTCTAACTGGATCAAACTATTAAGAGGTAAAACTTTGCCAATCATAAATTTTTTGATTCCATGAGACTCGAACTCAAATTTTTACTTATTGGAAGTGCCGAGTCACCTGAACCAACTCATGATAGTATTTTTATTCAATTTATTTATTTGTGAAATATATACTATAAATTGACGTGAGATAGAGGAAAAATATGGGAAAACAAAATTACAAACATAAATGAAAAAAAAAAAATTCACCGCCTTCAATTAGAAGGGATTAGAGGATGGCGGCCCAGAAGATTCGAAATCACCCTCGCCCCATAAGAACTTCGGGTCG
Source organism: Punica granatum (assembly GCF_007655135.1). Lineage (NCBI taxonomy): Eukaryota > Viridiplantae > Streptophyta > Magnoliopsida > Myrtales > Lythraceae > Punica > Punica granatum. The sequence goes on along the minus strand of NC_045128.1, from coordinate 38,286,511 downwards.
CCCGGCCCGGTTTGGACCGGAGAGGGAACCCGCCCAAGGAAACCGCCAGCGCCAGGTTTTCGCTCGTCCTTCGTCTCCTCCTCCCCCATCTTCTTCGCCCAATTTCAAGCCTGAAAATCCAAATTCCGGCAACAACAGAGAGAGATTCGCTCCAATCAATCAGGCTGTCTCTCTGTAAATCTCAAACGCCCCCGGAATTGAACGGAAATTCTCGAAATTCGCCGGAGTGGAAGCATCAATTGTGAGTAAATCGACCCCAGCCCTTATGTAAACCTGTATTGGATTTCTCCTCTGTAATTTATGCTTCAGTGATCCATGAATTGAGCTCTCTTGAGCTGGTAGACATTGGATAGGTCTCGATGAAGTCTACTTTGCCCCGATTGTTGACCCCCAGCTAAATTTTTTCGTTTGGACGTTGTTAGGGTTTGGTACTGTTTTCGGGTTTGGGAATTGGGTTTTCTGCTTTCTGATGCGTTGGTCGGTTTGGAGAAGAAAGGGCACTCTTTCTTGAATTTCTATGGCTTTTTGTGAAGAGAAGTTCTTGCCCTGCTGCAGATATCATCCTGGAATGCATTAACATCCCACATTAGGGCCTGTTGGTGTCTAGAGACACTAATTATCCTAGTTTTCCTATAGTTCATACTGCATATACTGTAAGTTGAAGGTTTGTCTTCATTCATGCTTTCTAAGGACTTGAAAAACAATTGGAAACTCTGTAAACATTTGCCTGGGCAAGTTACCTTGAAATTTTGTTATTGGTTTGTTTTCTCACGACAAATTGTTTTAGAATGGGTTCTTTATCTCACTTGAAAGATTACTGGCTTACCACTTGCAGATAAGCATTTGAGGGAGATACCCTTTCTCTGCTTCATGGGCGCCCCTAAGCAGAAGTGGACAGCCGAAGAAGAAGCCGCACTCAAGGCTGGAGTTCTTAAGCATGGCGCCGGAAAATGGCGGACCATACTTAAGGACCCAGAATTTAGTGGGGTCTTATATTTGCGTTCAAATGTGGACCTCAAGGTATTCCCCTGAACCTAGTCTTCCCTGACGCATGAACAGTTCATCAAAAGTATAGTTCCCTGGTGATGAACCTCGATTCTTGATATTGTGTAGGATAAATGGAGAAACATGAGTGTCATGGTAAATGGTTGGAATTCACGGGAGAAAACTAGGTTACCTGTGAAAAGGGTTTCACATGTCACTAGGCTGGAAGATAGCTCTGCTTCTATCAGGACTGTTGCCCAAAGTGATGAAGAAGCTGCGGATGCAAAGGATCTAGCTATTTCTGCTGATGTAGTGCACATTGACGGTCCAAAGAGATCCATTGTGAGGTTAGACAATTTATCTCTACGTGGAACATTCACATGCAAATAAGTTGCATTTGTGTGGTAGAAGTTTATGTGAAGTTTCCAGTTTCCTGTTTGAAGCCTTATTTTTCCAGTAGAAATGGTGCTTTTCAACAGGACGCTTGATTGATCGTGGAGGCAGTCCTATTAAAGTAAGAGATGACAGCTGCATACTTCTCCTGGCTGATTCAAAACCTGTAGTGAAATGAAACACTAGATTGTTGCTGTACTCAAAATTTTTCAGAAAGTGACACTCATGCATACTAGATGGATGAAATTCCTCTAGCCTTTATATTCATTTCAAGGCAAATTAGTTCTTTAAAATGATGTAGGAGCATTAAAAAAATTTAGTTACAAGCTTTGGAAAACTCTCCTGCTGATCAGTCATCATCATATGGATTGGAAGACAAACAATAGAGTGCTTAAGAGTATGAATACTCCCTTGATACCTTTGATTATTTCCTCGTTTTAGACCTCATCAGAGTGGCGGTTTGCTTATAATGACGAATATATCTAACTTGTTTGGTATAGCCCATATCTTTAAGGAGCTTCCCTAATAAATAACCTTTACTTTTTTCTTTTGTTTTTGACATTTATTTATTCTGTATTGCCCTTCATTAATCATTTTTGTCTCCTTGGTAAATTATTCTCTTGATTTTGCTATCTCATAATTGAAGTTTATATCTAATAAAAAATAAAAGAAATGAGTATGTGCATCTCGTCATGGGATCACATAATTGGTATGTAATCTTTAATGGGTTTGGAAGAGTTAGCTCATACATGGCTAGTAAACGAGGAGCGGGATATAAGATCGTGGAATACCTAGTATATATGCGTCAAAGCCTATACTTCAGCCGCATTCTATACTATAATGGATCAGGTCGCAGTCGTCTTCCGACCCTAGAACGTGTATTCGTTTTCTGCTTTTTTCGATTTATGATCTATTTTACTCTGGTAAATGCTGGCCTTGTTTCTCCTGTCACCGTGTTCTACATAGTTTCAGATGGTTTCAACATTTCATTAGCCAACAGATTTTCCTCCTTTCTGGGTTGGTTCTGGTGGTACACTTGCATAGTGCAGGCATACTGTTTTGATATTTATTTCAAATCAGTGCTCTTGAATATTTGTAGTGCTTGCATGTTTTTAATTGGAAAACCAAGGACAACTCTAGGGCCAGAGAATTTTTTTTCCCCCCCTTTATATATTGTCGAGTAGATAGAGTTGGAAGTCTAGAAGTGTCAACTTTTCCCCCACTAATTTTAATAAGAGTATAGCTGCCCAATTTTTTCTACTGATGGTTCAATACTAAGCTACTTGGGTCTTTGTATTTTATTTTTTTCTTTATTCAGTCCATGATCTTATCTATCTTTTCCTTTATTAACACAATCTTCATTGCATTGATTCTTATCTTTTCCCTTTTTGTAGGTTGGACAACCTTATTTTGGAAGCAATTACAGCTTTGAAGGAGCCTGGCGGTTCTAATAGGACCACAATTGCTTCTTTCATAGAGGTTATTTTCTTCTCAACTCGATTGCAATCCTGAAATGTAAACCTGTGGAAATCTGTGGCTAAGACATACTTCTATTGTGGGCCATATAATTAATAAACATGATAAACGGCTACTTGCAAAATGTTAATTTAACATCTAAAATCTTTTTTTAACATTCAATTAATATGACTTCATTCTCTGCCATCTGAGAAGTCTACTGTGCGAAGTCATATTGGATGATTTGGTGGCTGCAGGATTCTATAAGATAATTTTTGAGCTGATTAGAGTTTGAGTCAACTTGTTATGTTGGTTCTATGAGGAAACAATCTATGCTGTGCAGTATTTATTGTCAGTTCAAGTTTGTTTGTTATGATGATGTTTGAAGCAATAAGTTGGTTAACTAAAGATATTTTACTGATGAGATGGAAATTTTTTTGAAAGTTGTTGGCATCACAAGACTATATCCTAGCTATTTTAGTAACTTGTCGTCATGATGTTAAATTAATTGGTTAATATTTTATGTAGATTTCATTCACCGCATTGCCGGATCTAGTGCTTATTTTTATCTGTACTCTTTCCCACCCACTCTCACATTTAATTTGAATTGATGTTAAATTAATCGGTTAATATTTTATGTAGATTTCATTCACCACGTTGCCTGATCTACTGCTTATTTGTATATGTACTCTTTCTTCCCACCCTCTCTTGCATTTAAGTTGAGTCTTTGGAAACATGGTTTCATTGATTGGTTGCTGGCAGGTACTTGTAAGTGGTTTTATTGTACGACGTAGGTCAAGACTGGAGTAATGGATGTATGATATCTTTAAAAGATGAACAAATTGCAGGATCTGATATTAGTAGGCTCCATGCTTAGAAGGATCCATTTAACTAGCTCACATAGTGGGAAGAAAAGACTACTCTCCAATTGGTCCTATTTCCCACTTTTTGGTGGATTTCGTTGAAGCTTTTCTTAGCATGGCGTATAGAAGGATCCATTTAACTGACTCGCATAGTGGGAAGAAAAGACTTCTCTGCAATCGGTCCTATTTCCCACTTTTCGGGGGATTTCATTGAAGCTCTTCTTAGCATGGTGTATGCTTTGGCTTCAGCTTATTCATTTTGATGCTTCTAGTAGATTAATTATCATGGGTTTGAAAATTGTAAAGCATGGAATCCTTTTACAAGAATGATCTGTTAATTGCTTGCAAGTAAAAAAATAAGTCACACTTTTCTGATTTTTTATTTTTATTTTTTCAAGTGGGGATTCTTTTGCTAAAATGTTTGCTGCAGATTGTTATTGGCTTTATATTCAGCATGTTTTCCCTTATAAATGAGCTGACAGTGGTTCCATTGAAATAGGAACAATACTGGGCCCCACCAAACTTTGAGAGGCTACTATCAGCGAAGTTAAAGCATCTGGCTTCTGTGGGGAAGTTGGTTAAGGTAATGATACTCTCCATCTATTTCTGCAACGAGTCCAAAATGATTATCACTTGCTTGGCATTAGTGGAAAGTTTCATGAGTAACATGCTTGGCATTGCTTGGAAAATTTTATGACCCTCGGTGTTCGTGGAAGAAGGGGTTATGTTTTTTGTTTGGAAAAGAAAACATTTTCAAGAAGCATTCCTTGGTTTTTTTATTAGTATGGAAGAAGCAAAACTAAAGAGCTTTTCAAGACCTGGACACTACCTAACATTTTGGTCAATAAATGGTTTACTTTCTTAGCTCTGGACCAATGGATGTTAGCATTGGAATTTTGTTTTTCTTTTTTTTCCTAGATTTGTTTGAGCTCTTTTCCGTCGTATTGAAATTTTTATTTCTCCTTTCTAAGTTCTTTTTTATATGGATTTGCATCCTCTTGATGCCTATTAATTACAGCAGCTTTCTTTATCGATAAAAAATTTACAAGAAAAAATGCAACCTTGTCTTTTTCCTTTAATAGGTAAAACGCAAATATAGTATTCCTCCTGCTCCGGGATTTATGGATAGAAGAAGAGCTACCCCAATGTTATTATCCGACAGACAGCAGAAGTATCCTCCGAAAGTCGAGGAGGAGGATATTGATATGCTCACGAGGGAGCAGATTGACTTGGAGTTAGCAAAGATGAGGACGATGACTCCACGGGAAGCAGCCGCTGCAGCAGCTCGGGCTGTGGCTGAGGCAGAAGCTGCCATAGCAGCAGCTGAAGAGGCAGCAAGAGAAGCCGAAGCTGCTGAAGCTGATGCAGCAGCAGCACAAGCTTTTGCAGAAGCGGCAATGAAGACACTGAAAGGAAGGAACCCACCAAAGATGGTACTGGCTTATTATCCCTGTATTGATCTTGTGATGACAACATTATGTGGGGATCAAGACTTAGCCTTGTTTACTTGGTTTTGCTGGTTGCATAGAGATTAAACAGTAAAAATGAATAAAGGATTTGCTCTCAGAAATTGGACAGGTAGAGACCGACTTATTTTAGGGGCAAAGTTGTTCTTGTGTCATCTATTATGTTGGTTGAGTAAAAAATAGTCTTTTTTGAAAGCTCTATGACGATAATACTCCAATGAAAGCGATACAAAAGGGGTCCGTATTTGAGGTTGCTCTATAGTCAATCTAATTTGGATTGTCGAATCAATGTTACTGATGAATCAGAGCAGAATGCCCAAACAGATGTAAAGAGCAGAGGCAAATTGCCAAGTAAAACACAGCTTTATAGATGAAATTTACTTAGTCAAGGTTGGAGAAAATGGGGGCAAGAGAGAGGTGGCAATATGTCCCAAACACCGACTAAATTTAAATCAATTAGATTGACGGGGAACTATTTAACCCTCTTGGGATGTCTCTGACATTATTTTCCGTTCCTGTTATCTTATGCAGATGATTCGAGCTTAATTGAGCCTGAGCCATGGGCTTATACCTCCGAGGACAAGCTGAGAGCATTTTTCCATGAAGCACCTGTTTGATGCTCTGAGCTGTGCTGGCGATTTCCTTGTAAATAGGTTAGAAATTGAAAAAAGATTCGACCTGCCCTCTCATTTCTGATTCACTTGGCTCTGAGGTCGGCTCCTGATTGGATAATGTCAATAATTAGCGCCTTTTGAAGTTTTTTATGATTCAGCTGAAGATAGATGTAGCTATAGTATAGTAACTTGGGAAGTCATTTTACATAGTCGAATTAACCTTATCTTTGTTCGACTCAGAGACTCTGGATCTGAAATTTTGTGTCTAATACAGCTTTAGCTTCCTGAATCTCTTGTTCATGTACATCGTAGGGAAAGGTTAACTCAAGTTCTTGGGCTTGATTAGAGCTTGGGTTTGTGAGACTGGGAAAATTTCGTTCATGTAGACTGTCGTTTTGGTACTTTTGAGGTTCATGACATGGAATAATTCTAAATACATTTATTTCCTTAAACTGGTTATGTAACTGAGTTAGAAAGCGGCCTGTTGGGGTCCGATCATTCTCATCTTTTCTGGACTCCGTGGCTTTATGAGATCATTGGCTGAATATTTCAGTATCTGAGCTTTGTTATTTGTGTCATAACCCTAGAGGACAGAAGTTGCTTCCGATCAGCGGAATTTGATAGCGAATGGTATGAAGCAATCCAAAGATGTTCTTTTTCTAAGCTTTGTTTGATTGAGGACTTAATATAACATACCTGAGAATTGTAGCATTTAAATACCTCCTTTCCAGCATTAAATTACTTGACTTATTTATTAAATTTGAAAATGGCCATTTATTTATTCCTTATTTGATTGCGATCAAGTTTGGTGTTTCTAAGTTATGTTCTTAATTATTTCTCCATGACAGCTAAGGCAAAGCCGCACTCCCATCTAACAAATTTTTGGCAAATTTACTTGCATTTTACTATTGTGTTCTCTTGACATGGAAATCCAAACTATGGGTTTATCTTTTTGGTGATTTGAGTACCGTATCATACGATAATATGTGTACATGGAAGGAAAAGAAATATAACGCATTGAATTCCTACTCAAAATGATCGTATGTTAAATAACGTTTTCACGAGAAATTTTTGGATGGTTCTATCTTACCAAGTGATGTGACGAAGCATTAATTAGATTGTATGAATCAACGCAATTGATGTTGATTGCTTGAATAATTATCATGGTTATTCTTCATGGAAAAAAATCTTATTAGTTTGTTCTCATCATGTTAATATCCATTTGCAAGTTTCTCTCCTTCCATGTACCCAAGCCGAGCATGGCATAAATTTACGGAATTTTTCGCATTTGGTATTCATATCAACCGCTGGAGAACCGAACTGCAAAACTTGAAAAAGAAAAAGAAAAAGAAAAGAAAAGGAAAATTCAGCCGAGTGGAATCAAAACTCAAACTTCATGGTGCAAATTTCGAGAGATGTAACATCAGGGAACATATTGCAAAGTATGTAAAAGTTTAGGGTGAAAATGGATTGAAGCGGAGAATTTGGGGGTGAAAAACCAATCATCCAACAGTTACGAGAAGGAAGGCGGACTTCCTGCGAACAGAACAGACATTTCTTGCTTGCAGGCAGCGAAGTAGACACAGAGATCGGAGGAGAGAGCATACTCTGCCCCTCCCTTTAAACGATTGCGCTATCCATCGATCATGGTTGTCGCTGCTCGAGCTCACGCGTTCAGCTCTTTCTTCCCTTTGATCTTCTGGTAATCATCTCTCTCTGCTGTGTTTGCTTCCTCAAGCGGGGGCTTCGATTTGTATGCAATTTGTTGGGGCTGAGTGGATTCCTTACAGCCATCTTCAGATTCAGTTGTGAAAGTTTGAGCTTTAGCGTTGCCTTCTCGTTGTAGTTCTGGCAAATTTGTCAGAGGATAACCTGCTCTGTCTCCCCAAAACAATATGCCCGGCCGAGTTCGACATCTTGAATGTTTGAAGTTCTATTCAGCTCTGAGCCGCGGAATAAGGATTTGTCTGTAGTTTTTTCCTCAATTTGATTGGACCTTTTTTTGGTTTTGCCACCTGAAACTTGTGAAGTTTGAACCTTTGAACTGTTGGAAGAAGTTGCGCGCTGTCCCTTGCTGCCGTTTGTATTCGATGAATTTAGCGACGCTTCATGCTTAGTAAAAGACAAGTGGTACTTGACATTTAACTTCCAAAGTAGGGATTTTGTAATATTATTTTGGATTTGTAACATTTAACATGAACATAATGGGATTGACTTACCCTGCATACAACTCCAGAGACAAATCTTGCGAAGCCGATAGAAGTGTTAGAAGTTTTGGCTACAAAAGCGCAATACCAAAAATATTTCTGCACCTTTGAGGTTCAGATATTATTGGTCTGCCTTCACTCTGAATTTTATGTACTTTATTTGGTGATGATGTGGATTGAACGCGAGTCTAATTTTAGCAGCACATTTCAGTAACGGCTTAGATGAACTATAATCACATTTTTCTTTGCGTCTCTTGTTAAAGCTTGTGAATCTGCTACCTGGTTATATGTTGCTTTACAGCTCCAATCTACTCCACTACCTCTAGATTCATGGCTGTAAATTCAAGTGAGAACGAGCAGTTATTGGTCCGGATACAACAACTCGAACACGGTATTCTTCTTCATTTATAAAAGCTTCCCTCTTCAAGTAAAGATGAAACTGTTACATATGCATAGTGTGTAGACAATTCCCATTTGGATAATACTCTAACTTATCAAGATTCTATTCTTTTTTATGTGAATAGATATATGGTGATTTATGTTGTTATCTGTGATCTGAGTATATGGAGTTTATATTGGAAGTTTTGCAATGCAGAGCGTGATGAGTTACGCAAAGATATTGAACAACTTTGCATGCAGCAAGCCGGGCCTAGCTATCTTCTTGTGGCCACTAAAATGCACTTTCAAAGGTATATTTTTCATCTTCTCTTGCCTTTCAAGATACCCTTAATTTTTAAGTTCCTTTCTTGCTTCATTATATTGTTCTATCAAGGTTTCCTCTTTCACCCTCCCTACTCATCCTTATATAACCAGAGACTAAAAGGTATCTTTTTTTATGTATCTTATTAGGACAGCTGCCTTGGAGCAGGAGATTGAGAATTTAAATAAGAAGCTGGCAGCAAGCACAAGAGAGAATCTAGATTTACAGGAGGAACTGTCTGAGGCATATAGAATTAAGGTAAGAATTGGGTCCCCTATTAATTATCATTATGTTCTTGTACATACACTAATCTGTTTCTTGATTTGTCAGAGTCAACTGGCAGATTTACATAGTGCAGAAGCAACAAAGGTCTGCCTCCCTGTTTCTCTCTTTTTTGTGTCTCCTGGTGGGGATTTTTTGCATTTATTAATTTTATTGGATACTTTAATCGCAGAACCTCGAAGCTGAAAAGCAGCTTAAGTTTTTTCAAGGTTGTGTGGCTGCTGCTTTTGCCGAGCGAGATCATTCCATAATGGAGGTTACGGAATTTCTAAAATTTTATGTGGCGTTGATTATTCTAGAGTCTGTTTCCTGCAGATAACTTCTGCCAGGTAGCACTTTATTTTTGTGCTTAAAAGACTTCTCTGAAAGCACTATGTTTTGTGACAGGCTGAGAAAGCTAAAGAGAAAGAGGAGCTTATGTTTCAGAAATTGAATGAAGTTGAGAAGAAGTAAGTCATCAATTAAAACTTTTGCCTTAATAAGATAGTTGTGCCCATGTATCCTAATCAGAATATATAGTTGGGGAATCGAACTTATCCATGCCAACTTGGATGGAACCAACATTTTTTGAATCTTTCTTTTGGGGATTATCTTGATTCCTTTGTGAAGCGTCAATCTTGAATCTTTGTTCTCCTCTGGCATTATTAACCTGCTGATATGATCCTGCTGGATTTAGTTTGAGGGCTGTCCTTGCCTTTTATTGGCTGATTTAGGATGAGATTGAGAGAATTCATATGTCACTGTGAGATTGAGAAAATTCATCTGTCACAACTGTGAGTATATTCATATATTAATCATGCAGAGAGTGCTTCAGAGGTTCAAGTAAAGAGCTCCTTTATTTTTTATTTATCTTTGCAATTGAATTATTTGGTGAGCTCTGTTGTCTCTGCTATATATTCAGTGTCGCTATTAAGATACATGAGAAAGTGATGATTGAATTTTTTTCCCCCCCTTTTGGATGCATTTTTAATTTCCATATGCAGAATGGAGAGGCTTAATTCAGATTGTCTCGAACAGAAGAGACTTATTGATAAATTGCAAGCAGACCTAGCAAAGCAGCAGGATGAGAATGAAGCTTTCAAGAAGGTAATGTGATAAGTTGCTAACTGAGCCCAATAGATGCAGTCTTGCTCCATTCTTAAAATAATTTTCATTTGTGATGTCTTCTTTGCTTGGTTGATCATTTTTTCGTGTTAGAACAAGATAAGAGATTGATAGATTCTGGAAGATTTAATTTCTACGAGCAATAATATTGTGGCTTTTGATCATGGAATACTGATGGCCTAGCAATTGGAGTTACATATAAAATAATATAAAGGATGCTAGAGCAGGAGCTTGAATTAACAGGTTATGGAGAAGGTTAGAGATTAATTTCACATAGATGGTCATATTCGGCCAACTTCCACCTGACTGGAGTAGACTATGATGATCTTATGGTAGTTGGGTTGACCGTAAGACAATTTTTAATGAACGACTGACCTAGGTTCGATGGATTTGGTTTCTTGGTGGGTCGGAGCTCATATAATCATGGCAAGTGAGCAAGATCACCAATAGGTTGTCTGCTCTTTTTGCCTTCCAGAGTAGTGGTACTGAATCTGTCTTATGTGATAATATGATTGCCGTTGCATATTCAATGTTAAAGTGTTAGAACTTATGGTGGTTTTAAGGAAAGCAACTATCTGCTTTTGTTTGAATGATGAGCGACTATTTATATTATGGAATCTATGCTTTGCCTCTTTAAAGACTGAAAATTGAAATGAATAACAGTACTATTTTACTTTGGTTACGATTTATGTTTATGATAGAAAGCTGAATTAGATCCTACAGATGTGTCTAGATCGTGAAACTCTCTATTCTAGACGACTCTGACAGATGTATTTTGCTTCTATTAGGTTGTTGATATGTTCTATGGGATTAGATGGGAATCATTTCAGGATTATCAGGCCACAAGTTGGGATCAGAAATGTACATGTCTTCTGGAAGATCCACCAGAAGTATGGAGTTATAATGATCCATCCACATCTAAGTACATTGTAAGTCTTCCTGACTATATCTATTTATGTTTCCTCCAATGAATGGTTGTTTAAGCTACTCGATAATGTCCATGTTTTGATTTTCCTTCTGATCGGTTTTATGTAATGTTTTGGTTGTCCATGTTTTGACATTCCTTTCGATCATGCCATGTACCTGAAAATTTGATACAAGGGAAAAGAAACTAATTCTGTCAGTTTTGCATCATTCTATTTATATATCCTGTTTAATCGTTCAATTACATGACAAGACATAAATGGATGATCGGAAATGCTCTCACTCAACAGTTATGAACAATTGTGTTTATTTCTTACCCTATATTTATAATGGGGATATTTTCAATTCTCTGATGTTAATGCTGAAATATTTGTTGGTAGTTTTCCTACTTAATTTCTATATGCAATTTGAATTAACTTTTCCTCAGACAGAGTGCCTTAGAAGAGGAACTGCATTCGGTGAGAAATTCCATGGATAATCTTCAAAATAAGCTACGAGTGGTATGTCAGTTGTTTTGATGAATTTTCACATTAGGGGATTGCTAGCTAATTATTATTAGTATATTAATCTATTCAAATTAAATACACAATAGTGATTATATTGTTGCCTTGTAGGGTCTTGAAATTGAAAATCATCTAAAAAAGAGAGTTCGCGAACTGGAAAAGAACAAGGTGAGGTTACATTCTGAAATTTAGTGATAGAACTTGTAATTACCCTTGGACCTTGACTTTTCCATTTCTTGACATCTTATTGGCTTCACGCAGATAGCCTCCGATAAAATTATCAGAAACAGCTTAGCAGGGTTGAGACATCACCATTCTTTACAGAGGGTGCAGATAATGAACATACTTGAAGAGGAAAAGTCTCATATTAAATCTATGATCAGTGTGATCGAAGAGAAAATTAGGCAGGTCAATGGGTGCAGGGAAATGGATGTTGAATGTTCTCCTAGTATTGTGAAGCTTGATGAAAATTATTGTACTGATAGAGGAACTATTGATGTTGGTATCGCCATGGCACCTGAGGTTTGTAATAGTGGGCATCAGATTTATTTTACAGCTGCTCTTTTTACGCTTTGTTCAGCTTTAAGCTTCAAAGAGTGATGATCCTGTTCAGAAAATGTCTCATCTGATATGGTCAGATAAAAGTCTTATTTCATATGGTAGTGGTAGATCACTATTGACCTTATGCTCAGAATAGTTGGTCATTAGTATTAAAGAGTAATTTTTAATTTGGAGTCTCATAAAACCCTATAGCTATTCTATCTATATCTGAAATCTTATTATCTGTGAGGGTGTCTCCACTCTAATAGCGTTGATTTGGTAAAAATCAATATGTGCTTGATATACAATATCTACACATCATACTATGAGCTAAAGCTGTTCTATTTTAAGTATGAATTTTTTTATCACATTTTTTAAACTATGATTAGTCACTGCATAATTGTTATGCATCAGGATTATGAGAAAGATTTATATTTCAAAGGTATGTTGTGACTAATTTCACTAGAGGATTGATACTTCCTGGAATTGTTTGGTACTACGCAGTTCTCTCGGAGATGGCTCTTCTTCCATCATGAGATCTTAACTTTATTTTCATTGAAATGAGATCTTCATTATAATTTAACCACATAAAATTTTGCAGAAGATTGATACATATCTAGCAGAGTCAAAAGGCGATCCATCTGAAGCCCTTGCACAAGCACTGCAAGAAAAGGTCATTCATCTTACAGATTCAAGTTTATCGACTCTTTTGATTACAAGATTTTTGTCCAGTATTGTGCATGCATAGAAAAGGCAGGGAACTAACTTATGGAATGTGTGTCAGGTGGCGGCCCTATTGCTTTTATCTCAGCAGGAAGAGAGGCATTTACTGGAGAAAAATGTAAATGCAGCTCTTCAGAAGAAAGTTGAAGAGCTCCAGAGGAACTTACTACAAGTAATTTCTTTTAGATATTATTTCAGAGGGCTCTATTACTTGATTCCTAGCTTTTCTTCTTGTCAGTAAAATATATTGTGTGGTTTGTGTTTCAGGTGACCACCGAGAAGGTCAGAGCTCTCATGGAACTGGCACAACTAAAACAGGACTATCATTTGCTAAAAGAGTGAGACACTTGTATCTTTAATTTGTTCTAGACAGTGTTGCAGATTTCAGATGCCAATATACATTCAGATATTGAATTGGAACCTGTTTTTCTGCTTTGAAATGTCATTTTCTGTTCATATGTTCCTCTAGTTCTGCTGGTGTATCATCAGTTCTATAGTTAGCTCAAACGTTAAGGAGGACAGTTATTTCAGATATTGAATTTGAACCCCTTTCTTTTGGAATGTCATTTACTTCATAAGTTCTTCTTGTCTTGCATTTGTAACTTTGCTTACATGGTTACCTCAATCATTAAGGAGAGTATGCATTGATGCAGGAAGTCGGGTCCAGGGATGAAAATAAGAAGAGATTTGACTGCTTCTGGGGATAACAGACATGCCACTCACGAACAAGAAGGAAAGTTAAGAAACATTTTGAAGAAGACATATCTCAGTCGCTGGATAAATAAAGGGGATTTTGGGAGAAATTCTTCTGATGCCTGCCTTTCTGATGAAGGAAACACTAGGCAATCCAACCAGAGCATGGAGTTTGCCAGGTAGAAGATTTCTTCTATTCCTATTAGCCACTTTATTGTAATTTATTGTAATTCATTTCAAGCAAAGGTTCAATAATCATTGCAAATGAAGAGCCTCAATTTTCTAAGGTACATATTTCTTTTCTCCTTCATTATGTTAACCTTATTCTTTTGGTTTCAGAATGAAAATTGAAAATGCAACCCTTAAAGAGAGCTTGGAAAGTATGGAGCACTTAACATCTACAATTCACAGGCTTCGGGCCTCTCTGTCACAGGTAATCCCTGAGATCTTATCTCACATTCATGAAACCCTTCTATTAATCTCGTTATCTCATGGTCACTAACTTAATTGGTTGTTCAGTTTTGCTTCTGTTTCCAACTGTATATATTTTCAATAAGAGCTCGATCTGAAGCCAGAAAGAAATATAGCCAGACAAAAGGGTAAAAAAGAAACTAGGCAGAAATGATAAAGTTGCATTTAGCTCAGAAAACTGTTGTCATTTTTCCCGCTTTTATGTTTTTCAATTCCTAGTCTTCACTTTTTCATAAGGAAACAGTACCTGCAATTAAAATATGTTGAAAAGCTTTGCATTTGGGAATCTCCTATGAGGGGCTCAATTTGGCTAAGAAAGAAAAATCCATCTATAGTATAATTTCCTTTCTATTCATTGAACAACTGGATTAGAGAATGTGAAGCTGTAAATTGTGCCTAAAAATTTTAAAACTGGTGAAAAATACTTTTCTTGGTAAACTATTTTCTCTTTTAGGTTAGTAAACACGTGTTCCTGTTGCTTTATTCAGGTGAAGGAATCGGCCATGCTAGGAGGCAGAGTCACTGGCGTCTTCCAAGTGTTGGAAGAAATAACTTCTGAAGCAATGCTTGTGAGAACTGCGCTCAGCAGCTGCTTGCCAGTTAGTTGGTCTGCTGGGGCAGACACGGAGTCTCCGGGTGGAGGTGTTGATGATGAATCTTCAGAAGTTCATAGCGATTCTAGCAATGAAAAGTTAGATTCTGTTTCTGCCGCGGGATTTGAAATGGTGGAGCTGCTAATACTTGCAGCTGAGGTATTGAAGGAATATACAGTCAACAGCAAATCCGAACACTGTAAGACTGAAAGAACGGTCCCATTTGCTCCAGAATCCTATGAAGATATTCCCTCGTGAGGTTGAAAGATGAGGAGCGCTTGCCCAAGTGAGGGTCAATGAAAGCCCCTTGTGCTGCTGTAAGAAAGTATGATACTGGTGAAAGTTCCAATTCTTGTTTGTGTAATGACCAGAAAATACTGGATATGAAAGCTAATTGTTATTTTCTGTAGGTGTATATATGGCCAAGTTCACTTCCATATTATGTACATTGATCTGTAAATGTTTCCTTTTGGTTGCAAAGGGATGTACTCTTTCGTTGCACCGAACATTCTTTCCTGCTTCATTGATATCGACTAAAATTGTCTTCCTAATATCCCCTTGAATCCAATAAAACTGTTCATCTAGACTAATGGAGTGCCCGAGTAGTCTTGGGTCAGGAACATGTTCGCTGAGATGATCTTATGTCGGGTGATTTGGTCCAGTCATTGATGTCAGTTGCATCAGAGGGACTAGAGAAACGCTTTAGCATTTCTTCTGGTTCAGCACTTTCACGTTGACTATAGCTAGCATTCTCTGAACTATACGCAGCATCTTGATTTCTGATTTAATTGAAAAAGGAAAAAGCCTCTAGATTACAGAAAGACAGGGAAGTATCGTATAGACTAGTATTCGGGTTTTGAGCTTAGATTGAATTTATTTTCCTCTCGTCTTTGCTTTATGCTGAGCTTACATTAGTATGAAAGAGTGCAGGAACTGACTAAAGAACGCTATGACAAATTTCTTTTGAGCATATCGAATTTCAACCAGCATCAACAATCGATGGAACAGGGTAATCAGGGGAGCTCTTTTACGATTCGGCGGCAACCTCCATTGGGATCATTGCCTTTGCAACCTCCAAGCTGGTCTTATCATTCTCGAGCTGACTGTAGTTTCCTTTCTCCTTGAACAGCTGAATGTGGTGGTGCTTGCAATAGAGCTTCCCCTCGTGTGCTATATAGTTCGACGGGCTGATAGTGCAGCCTCCATGGGTACACTTGAAGCAGCTCCTGTGGTACGGAGTCCCATTCACCGTAACCTAGAAAAGTTGCAGAGACCATAGTTTGGATTCTACCACGTTAGAATGTCAGTGATGGCCAGGACATTTGCTGCATATATATATATATATTTACGTTATAGTGCACGTACTATCTTTTTTACATGCTCATCCCCGTTTCCACAAACAAAATCAATCAAGTGCCTATCTTTCCGTCGAAGAAAAGTTTGCTGAAGTTCATCCTGGCATAATTTCTTTTAACTTTTATTGAAAATTTTCTTGGAAAAGCATTGTTACGGCCCCTCACATGATCAGATTTTGGTTCCTTCTTTTGGATATATGGAAAATGCATGCCGCATTTGTCTTATCTCTGAGGTTCCCAAAGAACGAGATCATGTTTTGGTTTTCTTGTCGACGCAGTCGGTCCTGAGACTTGATTAATCTTCATGGACAACGTAAACTGAAAAATACCGGAAAAATTTCTAATCCTAAATGGAGCTTTGTTCATGTGTTACCTTCTCAATTGGGTAGACGGTCTTGGTACAGCCCATGCACTTATCCCTGGTTCCAGCAAACATGTTCGAGACATCCTTCGTGGAAGGAATCTGCATTTTTCGTTTCCCATGGTTAGACGGAAGAACGTGAATAGGAATAGAAAAAGGAAAATAATGCTAGAAGTCTGTTAGTTAAGTTGAAGTACATATCATTATCTTTCACGAGGAATTATTCTTGCAGGAAGTGATGGAGCTAAAAGCACCGGGATCTTACCACGTTGTCAGCAGGTCTTTCAGGTTTTGGGACCTTTGGTGTACCTGAAAGTGAGTCGAGAAATAGAAGATAAAAGAACAGTTGAGATCGAGCGTTCCACGAGCTTGCGGAGCAAATTCTACCATTGCTTTGCCAGAATTCACGAGTTTCGCGGATGTCCAGGTATGAAATACTTTTATGAATGTCTATTTCCATATGTGAAAAATGAGTTCCACGGTAAGAAGAGCTATCTCATTCGGAAAAAGCAATTGATAGCGTACGAGTTCTCAATTTTCTCGAGAAGAAAACAGAAAACTGGAAACACTTTTCGTGACTATTTTCATGGCTTTCTTCCACCAGATTCGGTATCGCCTAACCAGGAGGAATAGATAGGAAGATACAAGGTCATGTTCACCTTCGAAACTCTTGGCCAAACTGCCGGTGCGTTTGAAGAGCTGATCGAAATGTGGTCTGCAGTACAGGACCCCCTCGAAGGAATTAAAGTTGCTGAGCTGAAAAAGGATCCCGAGAAAAGTAATACACGAAGAGTTCTCTCAATGATTGTACAAATAATGAATAAAAGCTGCACGGAACAGAAGAAGTGCGATCTTGGGAGCATGGCTTCTAGGAATTGATGATACCGGTATAAGTTACGTACCTTGAGGGTCCCCCTGCAGTGGTGGCACCGGAAGCACGCCTTATGGTAGACCCTGTTGTTAGCGGTCAGTTTATCGACCAGGTACACCGTGTTGTCGCAGGCATTGCACTTCTGGGTCGTTCCGGCAAAAGACATCGTGTTAATTACCGCGACCAGAGAGAGAGAGAGAGAGAGAGAGAGAGAGGATTTTTGATGATAAAGTGTGGAGTTTATATTGGAATTCGCTGGTTTGTTTTTGGAAGACAGATAAAATCTTTGAGTTAATGGACTCATGCAAATTTGCTGTTTGCCTCCTCCTTCCCTTCTGTCACATTCCTTAGATAATCAATGGCTCAGAAAGAGAGACATGAGGTGGACGCGAGAGAAATGTGGGATCCTTTTCCTTTGGTTATGACAACCATTCCATTGGATAAAATCTAATACCTCGGTTTCAACCATCATCTTATCACTTCGCACAAGACACGGGAAAGAAAGAAACACGCATCGGCTGCTAAATGAATCAAACCGAGCTGCAATTTGCATAAAACTCTCATAGTGTGTATTTTCTTCATTCACAATATTCAAACTCCCAACGCCTTATATTTAAGGGGAACAAGCGTCAAATCACTTGAATCAATCCATGTTGATCAAACCGAGATGCAGCTTTTACGTAGTTTATTTATGCGTATCAGCTTTTAATTGGCAGGCCAGTGGCCTGTGAATCTGTGATGCATTTGGTTGGCATTTTGCGGGCCAAGCACAAGAAGTTGGGCCCAAAAGTAGTGGGCCTTTTAGCTTCATTATCCCATCTCACTGGACGCAAACACGAAAACTTCAAGCATGTCATAATCGATGCTTCTTCGACTCTCATATTTCACGCCTAATACCCACTCGGATTTTTGCTACCGTGCGAGACAAAAGGCATTAGTTGATCTTTTTTTCAGGCCTTACCTAAGAAAAGCTATGTTATGTGTTTACATTAGGATCAGATTTTGAAAGCTCTTATCGAGTTTCTTCCCAAATCATGGAAGTCAAATAGATCCACGAAAGTCAACTAGATCTACTTACCATTGTAATTCCATCTCAAGAGAAAAATAAAATATGTATTCATCGGACTATTGACATATCCACAGACAACATTGGATTCATGACCCATTTTATATTTTATAAAACATGTTTAACATGCACATATGTTCAAACATGTGATGCCTATTTTTATGAATGGCCTTCGCTCATAGGGAAATTCTATACTGGGGCCAATTAATTTAGGGCGAGTTGATTGCAACTCAAATGAACTCATCAGATTGGCTAATTCTAAGTACCAAGATCTCATCATAACAGATTAATATAAGCATGGAAATTCTATGTACGTCGCCTATTTTACTTCCCGACAATGAATCAAGGATCGTTAGGTTGATTTATGAAGTCTCCAACGCAACAAATAACAATGGAGTTCGCTCATTTAGTCATACAGATATTGGAACAGAGAAGCAAGGCGTGCAGAGTCTTCGCGTA